>NC_088931.1:18377500-18510000 GCF_038396675.1 Hydra vulgaris
ACAATTTAAAGCAAAACTGTTTAAAAATATATAGTGCATCATTTTCTGATTGATTTCTGGCCCAAACCCTAACCCTGGCCCAAATCCCTAATCTAATATTTGTCGCTAATCCCTATTGGTCAGTTGATGTATGTGCATTTAGTTGTGCCAATCCCTATTTGTCAGTCGATGCATGTACATCTAAAAACCAATGTTTTAAATTAATTTTTGAAAAATTGATTAAAAATATATTCATAAAAACATTTAATGTAATTTAAATAAAATTTAATTTTGACAACAATAAAAACTGGGTCACGTAATTATAAAAAGATCTAAACGATCAATTTCTAAATGTAAACTTTGATGTAAAACGTTTTTAAAAAATGGCGAATATTAGTGTTTTATAATGTAATTTTTTAAACTTGAACGTCAAATTAGATCACTTTCTGTTGTTTTCTTTCAATATTCTTTGTTTTTTTCTTCTTTTTCTGAAAAAAAAAACAGTATAGATTAATGCAGCAAATGCTGATCTAAATGTATGTTTATAACTATAAATATATATATATATATAAAATTTTATTCTGAAATTTCATTCTGTTGATTCTTCATGCCAGGTATAGTAAAAATTTTAATTGTAATAATGAATGTCTTTTTTAGCGATAAAAAGACAGAACAACAACTTGCAAAAAAAAAAAAAAACATTTTTTTTTAATAATTTTTTATATTTAGTTTTTATTTAATAATTTAGTAGTTAATTAAATAATAAATAAAAAACAATAATCAAATGTTAAAATATAATCAATCGCTCTAATAAAACAACAATTTATAAAAAACTGTTATACGTCAAGTAGTTGTTTTATAAAAGCAAATGATCTTAATTATTTTATTATAAAATTTCATTCATTTCTCTTCTTCATTGTGAATGAAAATGTCATCGTATATAAAAATTTTTACAATCGCTTTATTAACAAGTAGGAGAGTGACAAAGTAATTAAACTTTGAATAGTTGGATACTTGTAAAGTTGAGATAATAGTTTTTCAAAGATATGCTGCAGTTTTTATCTTTCACTCAGAGAAATTAATGTGCGCTCTACTTAGTGAGTTTTTGTTATTATGTTTTTGTTTTGGTTTTGTTTCTCGATTTTAATTCAGACTTTATTCTTTTATTCTCTAGTTTTATCAGTTGTATAATCAGATTTTTGTTGAGTTTATTCCAGATATAATCAAACCAATAATTTGCAAGCAACGCAAAAAGCGACATAAAAACACCCTTCGCAACCATCATGTTTCTTTATTCAAGCATCTTGGTGTTTGCTTAAAAAGTTCTGCAATGAACATAGCAATTTTGCAAGATCTATTTAAGTATTAAAATATATTGTCTTATTAAAATAATTTAAAAAATAAAAAAAATTTTAAAAAATTTTATTGCGCTTCTTTAGTACATTTTTCTTGTGCTTCAGTTGTGGTTCATTTTTCTATGTAAATTAAATGAAGTTTTAAAAATTTAATTGTGATATCTCTAAGCAATAAAGAGATAGTGACAGTTATATTAAAATCTTTTTTTAAATAAACTTTGAACCAAAGAGTTCTATTCTTTTACAATTGTTTTTCAACTATTTAGACTAAAATTTTAATTATTACTATCGTTGCCATTCAATTTACTATCATACTCCTTTATTTACTCGTACTTGATTTTATATTCTTTTCGGAAATAAGGAAAAAATATGTTACGTTGATGTGATATGTAAGTTAAAATTTAAGGTAATCTGATTTTTAATTTCTAAGAGACTTAGTGCAAATAGATTTTTTAAGATTCTGGTAAATATACTTCTTAAATATATTCTATAATATAGGCGTGTATAAAAACAAGCCTTACATGAATTAAAAAAACAAACAAATATTTTTTACATATTTTTATGGATAGAACCAATAGAAGATTATTAAGTGCAGTATTATTTTATATATCAGATTTATTATTAAATATAGTGCAGGTATAAAAATGAAAATAAAGTATGAAGAAATTATATAGTATTATTTTTATTATACAAAAGGAATATATAGTTATAAATTATTTATAAATATTCATTTTAAATAAATTAGCCCAAAATATCTTCAATTTCAAAATCAAATGCAGTTTCTTCACTTTCACTCATCACTTTCACAAAATTAACATATTAAATAAACTGCCGTCTTTTTAAAAAAAACAACAGGAAGTTAACACGGAAGTGTACAGGGAAATATGCACAACTTTAAACAACTTTAAAGTATGACAAACTAGTTTTTCAATCAATTAAGAAAAATGTGTGATTATACAAAAAAGAAATATCTTTATTATCTAACAGTTCTTATTGTATAAATTTACAAATTTACAAAGAATACTGAAAACCTGAACTATTATGTTTTATCTTTTATGTCTTATCTTTTGCAACATGCATATTTTGCCTGCTTTTTAACATACCACAGAATAATACAGAACAGTTATAGCTGTTTGAAGTAACTTTTTCAATTTTAATTTTTTATCTTTTATTTTTACATCAGAATATTCAAAAATTATTTTTTTCATAATTTTTTTAGCATACCCTGAATGAAATAGTTTCGTTTTTTAACTAGTAAAACAAACAGTTTTACAAAATTACATCATTTGAGAAGTTTTTAAAAGAATAACTAAATAAAAACATTTAAATATTTAACTTTATTTTAAAAAAAATTTATATTTTGCACGGACTTTATTTCGACCATGTAAACTGATTTGCATGGGTGTGGAGGCAAGCGCGGGCTATAGCCCGCCATTCTTGCTGAAGCCTGTATGTATATATATATATATATCTTTGTTTGTATTTTTAAATCATGTTTAAATATTTAATTTGATGCTCATCTTTTGACATTAGATTGCAGATACAAAAGCTTTAGGATACATTGGAACTATCACACAGAAACAACAAAATTGTCTCAAGTAAGTAATATTTCTAAAATAAGTTATTATTGTTGCTACTGTAGTAGTAATTTTTTTATAGTAGTAGTGTGTGTTGTAGTTGTTGTTGTTTTTTTTGTTGTTGTTGTTGTTATTGCTCTTATTGTAATAGTTATCATTAGTACTTTGTAATCTCGATCAAGAAATCATTTTACTTTAAATCTAGTTCAAGAAATTTTACTTTTAAGTATTATGAAGATTTTGTTAGTAAAAATTATTATTTCGCTTATAGATATTATGTGGGTGTTGTCAATAAAAAAACAAAAATAATTGAGTCTGTTGAAGAATGCCAACTTTGTACTTTGAAGCCTTATTTAAATGGTAAAATTTTTACTTCTAGTAATTTTTTTATTAGAATTATTATTTTTTTAATTTTTATTAAAAGATTTTTTTTTTTTTTTACATTTTTTTTTTTTTTTATATTTATTTTTATACAATCTTTTTTATTACTTCCAATAAAAAAGATAAAAGGACAGAAGCCAATATTGTACCATTGACAACATACAAAGAAAAGGTCGAATTTTTATTTATTTGTAATTAATGGAAATTATTTATTTTTCATAAATTGAAATGTTTTATGTTGATTCCGCTTTAGTAACATTTATTTAGTATTTATAAGCTTAAATATTTTAGGTGGACTCTCTTCTTGCAACATTTGGATCTGCCAAACAAAAAAGTCTTTTTAAATCGCGCAAGAAACACGAAGCAGTCAAAGCCACCATAAGTGACAAAGTAATTAATATTGCAAGTGATATAGTAAAAGATATTCCATTCTCTCCAGAAAAATCTGAACCTGTTCAAGATTTCTTTGTTATACCACCTAAGTATGATGATGCAACAAGAGTGGAAGAATTGTTTCATATTGATGACATTATAGACTATAAGCATTATCAGCATCTCAAAATACATTCAAAACCTATTGTTGAATGTAACCAAGAAATATTAGAGAAATGGCAGCTTGAAAAAACGTTTGTATTTTTTTGTTTTGACACTATTGTAACATAGTTTTTTATAGTGTAGTTGATGACTTGATGTTTAATTAAGCTATAGACACAGTGTAAAATGAAAATGTATTTATGGTGTAGTTATGGTATTATGATGTATATTTATGGTGTAGTTGTAGTGTGTAATTATGGTGTAGTTATGGTGTGTATTTATGGTGTAGTTGTGGTGTATAATTATGGTGTAGTTGTGGTGTGTATTTATAGTGTGTATTTAGTAGGCTGGGTGAATAAAAATTAGTAATTGCTTTTACTCATCATTTTAGGAGTAATCGCTCAGCTTTATGCAAATAAAAATTTGAGCGGTTTTGCTTAAGTTTTTATTAACGCAAGGCTGAACAATTACTCCAAAAACTCAAAAAAAAGTAAAAGCAGTTGCTTTTTTTATTTACCTGGCCTAATTTACCACTACCAATTTGAGGTAACAACAAATAAAATGGTAAAGTAAGATGCAGTTCTCTGTTTAAACTTTTTATTATTATAAAATTAAAATGACTGAAATCAATTTTTTTTGTTTTATTTGTTTGAATTATTTTATTCTGAATTAATTTTTTTAAAGGTACAATGACTTTGTTTTGCATCACATCTCCATGCTCCCAACAAATAGATTAGAGAGAGAAGAGAGGTCTTGTTATCTACTGTACTTGCATTTTCTAATGGTTTTATTTAAGCTGCCTTACAAAGATATACGAAAGAAAGGTAGTTGTGAATTTTAGAGTTATTTAATATGAATGTTATCTCACATCACAATTGCGTTTTAATGTTGGTCTATTTTAAATAAAGAGATTTTTTTTAACACATTTTGATTTTGAAATTTTGATATTATAGTTATAAAAGTATATCTATTGCTGTAAGACAATCTTTGAACTTTGGTATTATGTAGTAATTACATTTTAATTCCATTATATGTGACTATAAAAATTTTTGAAAAGCTTTATTAAAATATAATACTTTACTTTTAAAGCAGTTAAAAAGAAAAGAAAAAAAAACTCCAGCTGATAATTGTTTTTATAAATTATTTAACTCTTGATTCTGATTGTGAAACTGATCACTTTTGACTAATCATCCTAGTTTTTTTTATGCTCTTGAAATGCAGTTGATTGCAGAAATCTTCATGTTTTCATTACTTGTACAATTTACAGTTTTTAACTCATGTCTTCTGTCAATTGCATTCTTGTTTTTAACTTTTAAATATATGGAATTGCCTAACAAACATATAAGAATTTTTACTTTTTAGGTCTTTTTTTTCTTGCATGAATGGTAATCATACTGGTGTTATTTTACTGATCTTAGTAAAGATTTATAAAGATATCTTTATAAATCTTTACATTTTATGGTATGTTATACAACAAATAATTATTCTATGGTTTATCAAACACAGAGTTAAAATTGTTTGCAGGCTACTTTTTTTAAATGTAGTTGAAGTAAACAGAGAATGTTTTACTGATTTTTATAAGTGCTCAATAAAAAGCTCTTTTGGATGCTGATAATGCTGTTGTATATTTCTTAGATATAGACATCATTGTGATTAAAAATAAACTTATTGTATTTAATTTTATTTTATCAGGCGAGATGAGACTCATTAAATGGCAAGAAATTCCGAAAAAAAACCAAGCAGAAATGAAATAGATTTATTCTCTAAATTTCTATGAATTTTAGGAATTTTCATATAAGTTTATCGTAATTTGATTTTTGTAAACTGAAAAAATCAACGCTTTATTATGCTTTTTATGCTCATATACTAACACTGCAAGAAATTAGGAATTATGAAATTTCCTATTTACTTTATAACAGTAAATTAGTCCAGATCAGCATCAGTACTCGTTGCATTTTCTACTGGATGATCCTCAGGAAGGTTGGATCTCAGGATTGTTTTAACAAGAAAGAAAAAAAAGTCATGTCACTTATTTAACATGACAAAAAAAAGTCATGTCACTTATTTAACATGACAATTACTTAAATCTTATGTTAAAAAGTGTTTTAAGCACTTAATGTAAAATAAACTCTTATTGAGAAACTACAAATAGTTTGTTGACTTTTGGCTGTAAAAGTGTAAAAAAGTGTTTTTAAGTAATAAACTGTCCGGCCGCGAAATTACGATTTATTTTATTACTTTTTGTAAAAGTTTGACAATTAATAAGTTTGTAATGAGTTTCACCTGATCGAAGTTCTGCTGGATATAAATCAACTTGTCAACAGACTCGGGTTGAAGCTTCATTCATTTAGTTGTAACAATTTGCCTGCCTGCTGAGAAGACTCCTTCAGAGGTTGTAGAGGAGATAGGTATGCACAACCAATGTCGAGCTTGTTTTGCCAGTAAAGGAAATATATCCTTCTTATTTTTCCACCATTCTAATGCATTGCACCATATGTCTGTTTTTAATCTATTCATAGACATATAAGTGTCCCATTCTGTCTCAATATTGCTCTTACATTTAATATTGACAATAAATTTAATGACCTCATCGTCTTTGTCAACTTCATTGGTAACAGTTTGTGTTCGAACTTTATTTTGCCAGTCAATGTAGGATTTATGTGAGTATACAATTTCCATCTTGACATCTTCAAAATTCTATTTTTCATATTAAATTAAAGTTTTACTAAAAATTAATTCACAGTTTTTACACACACACACACACACACACACACACACACACACACACACACACACACACACACACACACACACACACACACACACACACACAAACACACACACATATACATACATATATACACAGTTTTTATTATGATTTATATCTATATATATATATATATATACAGTAGTGGCCAAAAAATGAAGGAAGGCTACGTTTTTTAAACTTTTTGTTTATCTATGGCATTATTACCTTGGATACAAATAATTTTTTTATTATATTTTGATTTTTGAAGATATTTTGATTTATTTTACACCGTCAGGTTGCCATAGTTGTGATATTATGAGTAAAAAGTGTGATATTAATAACTTTGTTAAAGATAAAATAAGTGCACTATTTTCAGATGGCTATTCTCAAAGTAGTATAGCAAAACAATTAAAAATATCAAGATGTGCCGTGCAAAATGCTTTACGTGTGTTCAAGACTATTCAAATCGCAAAAATTGTGGTAGAAAATGTGTGAGTACATCACGAGAAGACCGTTTTTTAAAGAATGTTGTTAATAGTGAGCACAACACAACATCTGCAAGGTTACCACAACTTGCTATGGAATAGGGACTTACTATTAGTTTGAGAACAATTAGAAGAAGGTTGTGTTATGATTTTGGTCTAGTTGCAAGAAGACCAGCTAAAAAACCTTTATTAACCCTATCTCAATTACAAGCTAGGATTAAATTTTGTAAGAGTTTAAAAGACAAGACACCGGAATGGTGGGAACGTGTAATGTTTACAGACGAAAGTACATTTCAACAGATTAGAAGCACGGGCTATAATTATGTTAGAAGACCTGTGGGAGAACGCCTGAATCCAAAGTATACCATAAAAACAGTAAAACATCCTCCTTTAGCCATGGTATGGGGAACAATCACTGCGCAAGACCGATGCGGGTCGCACATCTTTAAAAAAGGTGAAAAAGTCAATGCACAAAAGTGTATTGAAAGATAAAGTGAAACTGCACATGGAAATTACTAAAACCAGCATTTTCCAGCAAGATTTAGCACCTTGTCATACAGCTAAAACAGTTAAGAAGTGGTTTACTGATAATAAAATTGAAATATTATCTAATTGACCCTCAAGTTCACCCAATCTTAATATTATCGAGAACTGCTGGAATATAATGAAGCAGAAAGTTGCAGCACTTTAGCCAAAATCTGAAGAACATCTTTAAAAAGTTCTTAAAGAAGTGTGGACTAATGAAATCACTCGAGAATTTTGTAAAACATTGTTACATAGAATCCCAAGAAGAATACAAGCTGTGCTTGATAATAAGGGACATTCGACAAAGTATTGAATTATAACATTCAAGTCATTTAAACCGTACTTTTGCTATAATTTGGTGCTATAACTATTATTTTATTGAATATTAACAATTTTTGATAATTTTTATCTATTTTTTTTCATTTGTTTTACATTTTCTATTGAGTTTATTCAATAAAAAATTGACACTGCAAAATTTGAGTTATTTTTTATGATGTGCCTTAATTTTTTAGCCACTACTGTATATACATGTAATGTTTTTCCTTCTTATTTATTAGAAAGGAATTGCTTTAAAATTTGTTTGACATTTATTTCTATATCTATATATTAAATTTGTACAACTAATTATTATATTAACTTCTTGTGATTGTTTCAACATCTATTGAGTTTAGCTCTATGGCTTTTAATGAAGAATTTCTCGTGCGGAATCAGTCTCTTAGAGAATACATTAACAATTTCCAAAATCATTTTCCATGTAATTCTCCAAAAGAAATGACTTATTCCGCAATCGGTAATCGTTTTTCTGAACGATTGTTATAAATTATTGTCCAAAGGGAATTGTTTGCGTAGCAATCATTACAATACATTATAATGTGAAATTATAATCATATAAACATATAAGTACATATTATAAAAACAAATAAATAAATATTAAATTCAAAACTATATCAAGAGGAATAAAGTTTCTTATTTGAGAAGCCGTTTTTAAAGAACTTTCTCACTTAAAACTCAAAAACATTGTAGACAAACAACGGTCTCTGATTGGCTATAGCATAACCTAATATTTTGCAAGCGAAAAAAGCAGTAATTTAAAAAAAAAGATTTTCATTTTCATTAAATTTGGTACAGCAAAAGAATTAGAGGTTTTTTGATAAAACCTCATTTTGCCTTGAAATGAAGCGAGATTTGATTTTTCATTTATTGTTATAACCAGATGGCAACTTTATATTAAAAAGTAAGCAAATTTCTTCCAAAACTATCAATTGCTGCATTTTGTTTTGTTAATCTTGCTAAAATTTACCATTTAGTTCCGAGATGCAACAGTTTACTCTTATTACTGATGAACCCCCTCTGATCTGCTGATCAATTACCTCCTCAAATTAAATTTTATATAAGCTTGCCTTGGAAGTTAAACTTCCTAGTTTTATGCTCACAATAAAGATATTCCATGTCATATTTAAATATATGAAACTATGGAAACCCATTCAAACTTCACATGCATGAAACTATGTACATTAACTATGTGTATAACTAAGTGTTTTACGATTATTTAAGGTTATTAACTTTGAAAACATAACTGTATATGATTACTAACATCTGCTTAGTGGCATTTTTATAGATCCTTGTCCATCTATACCCCTTGAAGTAAAAAGATATATGCTGGATATGTTTACAGCATCAGATGGTAGATATCGGTATTTCTTTTAAATAGTTTGTAGTTTTTTTTTCATTTTGTGTTTATGTTGTTTAAAAAGACTTTTTAAATTTTCATTTTTTAAATTTTTTGTTTTTACAGTACCATCCCAACAAAGTACAAAGACAAGTTGCTATGTTACATTCTTGTTTTGTCACTGATTATTGAAGGTTTTCAAATGGATTGCAATCTACTCTTAAAAGATCTAAAACTGACAGTTCCAAAGTAAATTATTTTTTACTTTTATTTTAATTGTATTACAACAATAAACGAAAATGGTTTAATATATTCAATGTTTTTTTTTGTTGGTGGATTTACTTAAAGTTATAGGAGTATTGTGTCCTAAAAACAGTGTTTCTCGATGTTTTAATTTTGTTAATACTATTAAAACTTTTGTTTCTTTTTATAATTTAAAAATTATTTTAAAATCTTTTTTTAAACCTTTAATTTTGTTTTTTATAAAATATTCAGTAATTTATTTTATTGTGCAATAACAATTTCAAGTGCGCATAAAATTGATTCACTAAGTGATATTGTTACGAAGGTAACGACCTTAGTCACTCACATGCAACTATTGCATCGCGTGCAACTATTGCAAAGATAACAGCCATACTCACTCAAGCGTGCACAATAAGAAGATATAAACTAACGATACATTCAACAAACACCAAAAAACAATGGTTACCAAACAACTTGTTTACGAACTGGGACGCGTCTAGTGTCCTAGAAATATATAAAACAGTAGAGTTGGAGTAGAGTGCATAGTTAGTTAAGTTTAGGAGTGTTAGAGTCTAGGAAGAGAGTTGGAGTCATAGGAGAGTTGCATAGTGGTGCTCTATAAACAATTATATTTTACTTACATATATGTGTTGATAATAATATATACAAGAAGGATATCAAGTTTAGACTATAGTATATTATATATATTTAAATAAAAGTTACCGCGTAACAATATTATATAGGTTGATAGATATACAATTTATAAATAATATTGCATATATGAAAAAGTTTAAATTCTTAAAATCCATGCAACATGAACCAGGTAACCGTGTTAACCACATAGCACAACCACAATAAAGAAAACTCTGCAGTAATGTTTAAAATCATGTAGCATTAAAATAATATACAGTAATATTTACTAAAATTAAAATAATATACAGTAATATTTAAGCTGAGATTTATAAGTAATATTTAAGGAAAAGCAATTAAAAAGCGCAAAAAAAAGTTTTAATAATCAGAATTCATAAATGTTGTAGAGCAATAAAAAAATGTTTTACAGTATAAAACGTAATAAATTGAAAAACTATTCAACTTTAAAACTAATAATTGCTTAACAAAAAATTGACACTATAAAGTTTTTATAAAGTTTTAAAATTATAAATTTAAAATTTTTTAAAATTATCAAGATAGTAGTAGCCAAGTATTTCAAAAGTTAAAACAAAATTTTTCTAACAAAATTTAGAAATATTGCAAATATTCAAATATAATTTAAAAAATATAAATTTAAGTTGTATTATATATAATAGTCACACATAAATAATAGTGACATACAACTAAACTATAAGTTTAGTTGTGTGTGGCTATTTGACATGTAAATTTGTTGAAACGTCTGAGTGAAAAATGAAGTACATTAGAATAAAGGAGAATTATTTTTTGAACAAAGCATATTGAGACAGTTGTCAAGACAAAAATAAAGAATAAAAGAAGAGTATTTAAAAATTTACTAACATGATCAAAAAAAAATTAAGGCTTTGGGCTTTGCTATTGTTTATTGTTGGCTATTGTTTGGGCTTTTCGCCCAAACAATAGTTAAAATAATAAAAAAATAAAATTTTTTATAAACACCCAAAATGCGCAAAGATATACAACAAATATATCGCTAAACAAAAACGTAAAAAATAAAATTTTGACTTCAAAATAAAAAGTATTACAACAATGTAAAACCTAAGAATGAAAAAGACAAACATTATTGCTAATGTGTAAATGTAATTTGTGCTTTACCCCATGACTTACACCTATTCCATACCAGAGTTCTTAGCCCTTGGCCTCAACATTGCCTTAAGACCAAAAATTAAGGCCTTAGCCTTGGTCTTGGCCTTGAAACTGTTGGCCTTGGCCTTGAAAATTTTGGCCTTATTGACTTCATTAAATTCTGCGCATAAACTTGGGTTATTTTTACAACATGTGGTTTTATTGTCACAGCAATTTTTACCTCCAGTTAATAATTGGCCTTAATGTAAGGCAAAAATTTAAGTCTTTGGTCTTGAAAATGTTTGCATAGAGCTTGGCCTTGAAATTCTTATTCTTGACATTAAAACTCTTGGCCTTGTCCTTGGCCTTGTTAACAACTCTGTTCCATACTGTAGTAAAAAGGACTCACTACAAATAGCCAAAACCCAACCATACCCAAATTTATAAAGCAACAATATTTTTTTGATGAAATGATATTGAAAGTAACTTCTGCAATTGATTTTACAAAAGCAGAAGTTTCTGCTGTTAAAATTAATGTCAATTGGATTTGCTGTAGAACTTAACGTTATGGAATTATGGAGATTAGATGTCTCAAAATTTGATTAATAGGTTCATAAAACATTGTTGGCTTATAGTTATTTGAATTCTAGAAAAAATATTTGAAACAAGCTTAAATCAATCTTTCCTGCATGTATATCTCTTCAAATAAATGTGATTTTGCTTTCACACAGTTCTTGAAGTTGTTAGAAATAAGTTCATCTAGTCTTTTACCAGCAATAAAAAAAATGTCACACTGAAAATCGTTTAGACCAATTTTAAAACCATCAAAGCTGGTTTAAATACAAGGTTTTGTCAAAAGTCTTAATACTGATTTTTACGTTAGGTCATGGTTAGGGTTGCCAGACGTCCGGCAAAAGACCTTTTTTATTCTTTGTCTGGCAAGCGATGCTAAAAATATTTAAAATGTTCGGTTTTTTTTTAATATTTTAGGTTTTTAATTTTTTTATAATCTTTTTTTTTTTTTAATATTTGTATATTTCCATATTTAAACTTAGCTTTTCTTAAAACTGTATAATTTTTAAAGTTTTTTTTGCCTTACTATTCTTTAATTAAAACATCAAGTTCTACTAATAACTCTGCGCATTTCTCTTTTTTAATTGCATTGCAATGTTTACTTTGTCTTAATGTCCATTCATTTAATTGTCAAACAGCAAACTATTTGACAATTGAATGAATGGACATTAAGATTTGACAAACAAAAATTTAGTTTGACAAACAAAAATTTAAACAAAAATTAAAACATAATTTCATTCCATTTTAAAGTAACTGTTCTTAAAACTATATAATTTTTCGAGTTTTTTTGTTGCTCTATAGAGCGGAAATTGAAAAAATTAAAAAGTTATAGATCTATTCTTTTTTAATTAAAACGTTTTTAACTCAGCACATTTTGCCTTTGTCAGTTTTCGCTTACATTCTTATAGCAACAACAGCACTTAAATTGAATTGCGACTTTCTTTATAAAAATGACTAAAAATTTCTACAAAGAGAAAATGCAAATTCTCAAGCACTATCAAAAATAAATATTCATGCTTCACTAAAGGACCCAACAAGAATGAGGCAAAGTGTAGGGTTGACAAAAAAGACCACATTAAAGCAGCAAAAGTGTTGATTTTACCACTTTTACTGCTTTAATTTTGTCTGTTCAACCTGATTTTACCTAATACCATTAACTGAATAATATTGAATAAAGTTTAAACCTTATTATATTTTATCAAATTAAGCACATTCTATGTACGTGTCAATGCAAAAGCAGACTTTACATGCCCATCCAAGACAAGAAATGCATTGGAGCCAGTCTTCTGATAAATCAACCCATGCCTCACCGCACACACTGCAATGAGTTGTTTTCTTGCTGTTTCTGTTATAAGCTTTTGATATCTGCGGTTGCATTTGATTTTATAATGATTTTAAATTATGGGGCTTCCTCTTCTTTGAGCCACTGCATTTATTTAAATAGGCAAAAACTTCCCTTTCTTTGCCACTTGTTGTTTTTTTTTATTTTGTTTAATGGAGAAATTCTTCTTCGAATCATTTGGATTAGAAAACACATACAGAGATTTTCTAGTTTTTATTTTCTTTCTTTTCTCTTTTTTTCTCATCACTTCTCGACGATTCTAAGTCAAGCCTCACTCTTTTCCTTGGTTTACCTCACATTGTTCTGCTGCAATTTCCAATCAAAACCGTTACTTCCATATCTATCATCAAAACAGTTGTCCAGAAAATAGGCGTCTGTTTATTACTGCTAGAAACCATTGTAAAAAGGTTTTGTCTAATGCCAAAGCCGGCTATTCTTAGGTCTTGAAATCTTGTATTTCATCTCAAAAATTAGGTTCTTGTGACTTTTGGAGAATCTTTAACAGTATCAATAATAAGGACGAATCTGTTGTTCTACCTCTCTTGTACGGTTCATATTTTTCTACCTCACCTAAAGACAAAGCTGAATTGTTTGCTAAGAACTTTTCATCAATATCATCTCTTGATTCCACTAGTTGCATTCTACCTGATGCAGCCAACAAACAGGTTGATCCATTGTTTAACATTCATATTACTCCAGCTTCTGTATCTAAAGTGACTTCCTGCTTAGACTCTTCCACAGTTGTAGTCTTTCAGAAATATTCTTCGGAGCTGCTGTCTATACTTTCAAAACTATATAACATTTTAGCTTATCGGAGTTTTGTTTTCCAGCATGCCGGAAAGCAGCATCTGTTATCCCTATTTTCAAAAATTCTGGAGAGCAATCTGATTTGTCAAACTACCGTCCCATTAGTCTTCTACCTTTCATAATCAAGGTTTTTGAATCTTTAATTAGCAAACACTTAATCTCTCATTTTGAGTCTAATAACTTTCTGATCATCAATATGGATTTTGATTTTCTTGTTCTACAGCTAGTTTGCTTATAGTAATAAGCGATAGGTTTTATCCTGCATTAGATAGAGGTGGAGAGGCCAACCTCCTATCATCACATTGTCGTAATGCTGCTCCTCTTTTCTATGAATACTATAATGGGCACTGCTCCAAAGAGCTAGCGTCTCCTGTGCCATCTACTAAAATTCATTTTTGTGTTACTCATCATTCAATTAAATCTCATCCTTTTTTTGTGACTATTCATAAGTACTCTAAAATTTTTTACTCATCTAGTTTTTTTCCTCGAACATCAGTTCTTTGGAATTCGTTTCCTTCATCTTGATTTCCTGATTCATATAATTTGCAATCTTTTAATTTGTCTGTCAATCGTTATCTTGCTCTATAAACTTCATCTTTTCTCTTCCGGTAACTTCCAACTCTAATAGTGGTTACTTGCAGCCTTGTTAAAAGCGAAGATATTGGAAAAAAAATTTTTTATTGTTTTCAACGCATGTAATGTGTGCAAAATGAGGTTTTGTGTGAGTTGGGTTTGAAATCTTAATTCAGAGTAGGAACAATTGTTCTTAGTAACGGAAAATTAGTCTCCTTGCAGGAAATTGATGTTATCTCTGAATGACTCCACTTTTTTATGTGTTCCTTAACAGTGTTACGGAGAGAGTACAGTCCACAATAAGCGAATGCATCTACAATAAGTTCTCTTTTCACAACCATCTCTTCCCATACACTTTTAAGAAGAAAAGAGATTGATGATTTGTCAGAGAGTTTGGACAAAGTCTCAGACCATTTTTGTTTTATTACCTTATTATAGCGTGTGTCCAGCAGTTGCTAGCAATGGCTGCTGCGTGGAGGTAAACATGCTACTTCAATGTTAATAAAGATACAGAATTCAATAGCTTCCAAAGAAATGTGACGTTATTAGCCATCTAAACAGAGTAAGCATTTTTTTCATATTAATTTTTTTTGGTGACAATTTTGAACCGACAATTGAAATGTTTTAAATAATCAATAAAAATATCTTTTCCTAATTTACTACATTTTAAAGAGGTTCCTGTTGGAAACTTGGAAACATCAGGAAGCAGTTTCCTTTTAAAGATCAAAAATGGTGGTAGACTGTCCCCTGAAGCATTAATAGTTACCATTAAGGTTGTTAAAGTTTCTCTCTCAGTTACAGTTAGTCTTTTTTCGATAAAACCTTAGCAGAATTAAATGGTACCGGCAACAAACCAGTTTTATCACAATTATAAATAAGTACCGGTTGATTTTTAAGATCAATATCAAGAGCAACCTTTTCTCTTTCTTTAAAATTTTTCTCAATTTGTTAGAGGTTAATATCACTTAGGATTTCTTTTTCTTTAAGAGATACTTGCATACCATCTGAAACATAGGTTATGTAAAGCGAGTTATAGATTTTGACAATTAGGATAAAAATGCAACAAGACAATTATTACCAAATGACATAATAACTATCTTTTTAAATATCGATGCTTGCGTTTTATAATGATGTATTTTAAACATGCTAATCAATATAGTGGCTATAAACAATCTGCATTGGTGAGCATTTAATGATTAGAAATTTGAATAGAAGAAATGCATTCTATTGGAACAAATGACATTTTTGAATACAAAATTTAAGGAGAAAAGTATTTTTAAGTTAAATTATAAAGTATTTTAGTTTTAAATGTATATCTAAAAACTATATTAATTATTATATCTTCAAAATACTAAAGTTTATCACACTATAATCCCTAATATATGTCCAATGATTTTATAAAATTGTTTAAACAATAATTGCTATTATAAATATTATTATTAAATATTGTTTAGAAAGCAAAAATATTGTACATAATTTTTTTTTTTAACTGTGGGATTATTTCATCATTCTGTGGCGTAATAACCCTACAATATTCTACTTGGACAAAAACCTGTTTAAAATTAATACCACAAATGTCAGTTAAATAATTTTAACAAATTTATGAAGCTCTCATCTTAAATGTAGTTTCAATCAATTTCACAAAAATTAATAATAATGCCACTTGGAGCAAGAGTGACATGATAATTTCAATTAATAACATTAAACAGCAAATCAAATTAGGCGGCAACTATGATTAATCAATAGTTATAAGGTTACAATTTCAGCCATGTAAACCTAATCGAAATGTCAATGTCATCAAATAAGTTTATGTTCTTTTTTTAACCTAAAACTCAAAGATTTGCAGAAAGCAAATCTTTGAGTTTTAGGTTAAAAAAACACGCTGCTGAAGCAACTTTGCCATTTCATATAACATTTTCTTATACATTAACATAAATACTTTACATTAACGAGTATTATGCTTTGTTTTTTATTCTCATTCTGTGTCCATACTGTGGCTAGAGCATCGGAGTCTTGCCCTCCCTCACCATAAAAAAGGTCATTAGTGTCCCAAAATCTTAAAAACCTTCCTTTATAAGGTATTATTAAATTTAAGTCTCCTTTGTCCTCCTTTTGGCGTCTGTGTATCTGGCAACCCTAGTCATGGTCAAGTATTAGTTGAGAGAGGCTTCAGTATAAACAGTAATATGCTTAATGAAAACATGAAAGAAAAGTCACTTGTCTTTTGTGAACTCTCAATTTCATGATATATATTAAATTGAAGGCTCATTAAGTAAATATCAACAATAAAATGATAAAGGCTGTTTGTAACGCCTTGTTAAAATATTAAAACTATCTAGAAGAAGATTAAAAGTTGCTAACAAAAGGAATTGAAAATAATGTATTTGTTGTAGAATCAATAAATATTTGAACTTGAGGAGCAGAAAAAAGTTTTGTGAAAAAGGAAGTATGAAAGACGAACTTTCATTTGTTTCTATTTTTTTTTTTTTATTTCTTTTTTTATTTAAAATATTTTAAATGTTGATTATTCTTATGAGCTTTTTATTCAGATTCTTTATGTTTAGTATTAGTTTTTTATATTTATTTCCAAGATCAATTTGCTAAATTCAACAATTTTTTAAAATGGTATTGTACAAAGTGTTAGATAATTTGTTTTCATTATTTAACAAATTATTGGTTTTCTATAAAAACAGAAATATAAATATTCTTTGTATATCATAAGCAATCTGTTTTTTTTGGGGATAAAAATAACGTGTCTGGAGGTTAATGTTGAAGTTTTAATGTTAAGTTTTCGTGTAAAAATGATAGAAATATCAGGGGTAAATAAGCAAGTTTTTATTGAAAGAATCAGGGAAAATCGGGGAAATTTTTTCCAGAATTATAGTGGCAACCCTGCAATATGTATTTTTTCTTTTTGCATTTTAGTAGAAAAAAAGTGAATGTGAGTGTAGTTTTATAGGAGCAGAGTTGTTAGTCCTTGGCCTTGGTCTTAGCCTTGGCTTTGCTTTAAAGGCTAAAAATTAAGGCCTTGGCCTTGGTTTTGGCCTTGAAATTGTTGACCTTGGTTTTGGCCTTGAACGTTTTGGCCTTCGACTTCCACCTTTTCTTAACAATTTCAAAACTTTCTTTCGTGTTTGCATTTAAAAATTGTATTACAGTTGATTTTGTTTACAAGAATTGTTCTTGTTTACTTTAAAGTTTTACAACTCAATTTTGCGTTTAATATCTAGGTTTAAATTACCATTTTTGACTAACCATTTTAAAACAATAATTAATGATATGAAAAAAGTGATTAATTAGTGAAAATTCTTTACAATTTTACTTAATTTAGCATATTGTTATGTATGAATAACTTTTCTAGATTAGATACATTCCATAAGTTTAAAAAAATTAGATTTTAACATTGAAAAGAACTCTTCGATTGGGTTCAATTCGGGGGAGTATGGTACTAAAACTTTGTGAGTAGTATTTTTTTCTCTTAGTAATTAAAGTACTGCAGCTGTTTTATGAAATTTTGCATTATCTATTATAAGAATTTTATTTGGGTTTCCTGCAAAGAATGGTACTAGTTTGTTGTTGATGAAATCAATAAATGATTGTGTATTGTATGCGCAGCTTTTGTATTGGAAATATTCAACTCCTAAATTGGAAATTAAACACACGAGGCTAACATCCTGTCCTTTATTTGCAGGAGCTGTTATGTATGCTTTTGTATCTTTTGGAGACTAGGCATATGAGCGCACTGTATGTTTATTGAATCCAGTTTCGTCTAAAAAAACTAAAATTTTAAATCAGCAATTCTAGCAACTTCTGCCTCAAAAATTGATCTCTGATTTATTCTTTCCACGGTGTTTCTTTCTTGAGGAGTGATTGCTGATCTTTTTCGTGTCAAATTTATTTTCTTTAATTTACGGGAAACAAACGAGATCGAAACGTTTTTATCATGTTGTTCTAAAATTTCCGTTTTAATTTCTTTATGAATTACGGCATTGTTACAGACCATGGAATTAAATATTGTCTGTTCGATGTTTGTATTTAGAGAATTTTTGATTTTATATGTTTCTTTTCTTTTTACGTAGATGACGCGAAGGGTGTATTATTATTACTATTTTTTATAACACGACTAACAGCATTTCGAGTAAAATTACAAGCGTTGGATATTTCCTTGATTGAATATTTTTTGCAATTTCTCATTGAAACAGTTGCATTTTTAGTTTTCTCCTATAATTGTTTTCCCTACTTTTCTTTCCATTGATCTTTAAAATATAAGAGTTAAAATTAATTTTATAAATGCATTTATAACTTTGCAAACGTACACTTATAACTTTGCAAAACCCTGTAATAATAATAACGGTCTAACCAACTGAGCTATCTAGCGACGTGAAACTCGGGCTGTTGTACGATACGGGTTCAAATCCATCGCCAACTCAGCGCTCGAGTAGTACTTCTGTACGCAAAAATATTGGTCAATAACGGACGCTACTTTGGATTATTTTAATGACTATTTGTGGCTGTTCCTATGCTAAGCCAACAATATCTTTGGATTTAACAATGTATAGAAAAATATAGCATGAAAATTCAATTAAATAAATACTATATGATTGGTTAACACATGATTTGTTTTAACGTTTTTTTTAATTAAAACAGTTTAAAATTTTAAAAAGATATAAACAGGTGAATTTTTTTTTAAATTTAAATTAAAATTTTAAAGGTTTTTGAATTAAAATTTATAAGTTTTTTTATTTGTTTATTTATACTGTTTTTATTCAACTTATCTAAATCTGTTTAAAAAAAGTTGTTTGTAATGTATTTTTAATAGAGTTTTTTTTATCATTTTATTTATAAAATCCAACTTTGAACCAATAAACATTAGTTTAACTATCCTTCTTTAATAGTTTAGTTACTGAACCATCAAAGATTTGCTCAAGACCAACACCAGAAACTGCTTTGACATTACTAAAAATAGTATTACACCTTAGATTTAAAAGAGCTTTACCAATCAAATATAGTCTTTTTGCAAATTATAAAAGAAATCATATTTTACAAACAAGATAGTTTTGAAAAATTCTTGAACGAATAAATTAAAAAGAGTTTTCGTTAAAAAAACTGTACATAATGAAGCAATATTCAAAATTAGAAATATATATATTTGACAAATATTTCTGTGTCCCTGCAACGTCAGTTAATTAAAAAATATTTTTTATTAAAAAATATAGTTAACAATAAATATTTTTTATTAAAGAGTATAATTAACAATAAATATTTTTTATTAAAAAATATAGTTAAGGGGCTGTTCAAATAATACGTGACAGTCTTAGGGGGGGGAGGGGTATTGGAAAGTGTCACAAAATATCACATGGGAGAGGGGGGTGGTTTGCTACAGTATGACGAGATAAATAACTTTTTAAATCAAATTTTTTATCACTGCGTAATTTTTTAAAATTGCGAACTCCGAGATAATTATATACAATACGAAAATTTTCAAGAAAAATGCTATGCAATGGCTTCACAAGCTAGCGTTTATTGTTTAACGGAGTCATAACAAATGAAAATAAAAAAATTAAATTAGCTTTTTTTGAAGTTACTTGTGGTAATTGCAGACATAAAAAGAAATTTTGATTCTACAAACAAAGAAAAACCAGATAGTGGGCGATTATTTAAAAGCAATTTATGTTACCGTTAAAAATCTAATTTTATTTTTTAACAAATATTTGTATAAATATACTAAAAATTTTAGTATTAATAGTTGTTTAAAATTTGATCTTTAAACATAAATATTATTCTTGATTGTCATCTGATCTATAAATGTTTTAGTTTTACAATACTTTAATTTTTAATGTTATTGTTATTATTACTTTTAATGTTTTGTGTCACTCTATTATAATAGGATGTGTCACTCTAATGTCAATAGGTTTTGTGTCACTCTAATGAATTTGTCGAACTACTTTAGTTACGTTATCATTTTTATTATATGTTAAGTTATTTAGTTACTATGATATAAAATTTTAGTACTACTATTAAATAGTTGTACTATTAATAATGTTATTATTAATAGTATCTTTACTATATACTTATTTAACGTAATGGTTGTAAGGAAAATTAATTTCTTGTTGTTGATGTTGTTATAGATTAAAAATGTCTAGTGAAAAAGAAAAACTTTACAACTCTATTTATGAAGGATATTTGAAAGCATTTGCAAACAAACCAAAGCAAAAGTCTCAAGAAGAAACAAATAAAATCTGGTCTGAGATTAAAACAAAGAGCAAAACATTATCCGAATTAAATGTAGAAGTTGAAAAAAAGTTAAAAGAGCTAAAACAAATTGAACTCCGAAATAAAGTTGGTATTTTATCCTACTGGACAAAATTACCGAACCAAGTACCAAATACACCAAAAAAGCGTGCGGTTAAATCTAAAATTACTTTTGATGGCGTGACTGACGCGACCCCATCAATTACAACAAGTGAAGAGTGTGAAAAAGAAAATTCCAATTTCTCAAAAGTTGTAACAAAACAAGCCCCGAAACAAGATCAGTTAAAAAATGAAATTTTTATTTTACAAAAAGATATTGCATATCTCACTGAAAAAAGAAATTGCAAATTGTTGTCACAAGAAGACTACCAAATACTAGGGCAAAAGCAATAAGCCACTGAACGCCAAACAGCAACCAGACTAAAAAGAAAAAAATCTATAGAAGCATTAGATCCAGATATTAGAAAAAAATTGTGTAAAATTAAAAATTCAGTATCAAAAGGTCGACCGCTAGCCTGTGATCAGGACAGTTTAATAAAAGCAATTGTAGATATTGCTATGAAAGGGTCTTCTTCTGATGATAGGAGAAGAACTAAAATGGTTCGAACTGTAAAAACATTAAATGACTTGGTTGAAGAATTAAAAAATCATGGTTACAATCTCTCGAGATCAGGAGTTTACTTAAGATTACTTCCAAGCAGATCATTGAGCACAGAAGGAAAAAGACATGTTAAAACTGCACCTGTCCGGTTAATAAGAGCACAAAATTCTGAGCATAAATATCATGCAGACACAAAATTTGCCAAATCGTTTCACTCACAGGATGATAAAGCTAGGGTGCCAATTGGATTGACAGCTGCAAGCAAACAAGCACCAATGATGATGCATATTGAGTACAAGGTAACTTTAGCTGATCATGATTTTGTAATTGTCTCTCAACACAAACTTATTCCTTCAGTAATTGCAGCCATAGAAATTAAAAAGGATTGCATGGAAAAACAAGCAGCCACATACTCTGGCCCAACATACATAGCAATCAGAAGTGCAAAACATGATTCATCAACAGCACTTAGTCACTTAGAAGACATGAACAGAATAAACCATCTTCCTGCATTTAAATGCAGCTTATTCACTGAAGATGGAGTTAGCAAACCAATCATGATTATAACTGTTGATGGTGGGCCAGATGAAAATCCAAGATATGAAAAAACAATTCATTGTGCCAAGACTTATTCCAAAGAACATGATCTTGCTGCAATGTTAGTGGCCACTAATGCTCCTGGAAGAAATGCCTTTAACAGAGTTGAGAGAAGAATGGCTCCGCTAAGCCATGACCTAGCAGGAATTATACTTCCATTTGATCATTTTGGAAGCCATCTTAATTCAAGAGGAGAAACAACAGACAAAGTTATGGAGAAGGCAAACTTTGCCAAAGCAGGTGAAGTTCTTGCACAAATTTGGTCTAGCACAGTCATTGATGGATTTGAAACTAAAGCCGAGTACATAAAACCAAACAGTGAAAAATGTGTACAGTTAAAACATTTTGGAGCAGAGTGGGATGCTAAACATGTCAGAGAAAGTCAATACTTCCTTCAAATTGTACCTAGTAGTACCAATTGAAGTGCGAAATTTTAATTCAGTAAAAAAATTTAAGAGAACATGTTTTTAATGCAAGAACAAATGTAATATATACATATTATATGCATGTTATGTTTTAGTTAAAATGCTAAAGTACACATTAATAAAGAGAGTCCTCGAAATAACCCCCTTTTGCCCGTATGCACGCCTCCAGTCTTGGACGCCATTCCTCGATTGATTTACGCACGGTATCCATGGATAAAGCATCCCATTCTCTGAGAAGTGATCGCTTGAGGGCATCGACGGAAGTGTGAGGTTTGCAGCACACCTTCGCCTCCAGTTTAGACCAGATTGCATAATCCAATGGATTAAGATCTGGTGATGCTGACGGCCAGGCATCCGTAGAGATAAAATCGGGCACATTGGCTGTCAACCATCTCTGTGTTGTCTTCGCTTTGTGCGAAGGGGCACTGTCTTGTTGGAATGACCATTGTTCCCCATTGAACAACGAGTCATTTAAAGGTTTTACCACCTGCTCTAAAATGTCCTCCTGATAATTTTTTGCTTTTGTTTTTACTCCCAACTCACAAAAATGCAATGGGGTTTTGCCCATTGCACTAACCCCCGCCCAAACCATAACTTGTTCAGGATGGTGGCGTCTGGTGACATATCCAACATGGTGAGGTAATTCTGCACGACTTTTCGCGTAGACGCGATCATTTTGTCGATTAAATTTGGCCTCTATGGTGAAATATTTTTCGTCTGTGAATAAAATTCTGTTAACAGCAGCGGGCCTATATCGAGCAAGAAGTTGAGCACATTTCTCACGTCTTCCTTTGATGTTGGTGGCTGTAAGATAATGACATGTTTTAATTTTTAATGCCCGTACCTTAAGGTCTTCTTTCAAGGCTCTGTTAATGGTCATACGACTCACATTCATTTGAAGGGCAAGTTTTTTTTGATTCCGTCTTGGATTGCGACGAATTCGAGCTTTAAGCGCTGCAAGCATTTTGGGGGTACGTGCAGTGCGTTGCCTGCCACCACCATAACGTTTTTTGACAGAACCACTATCATTATATCGCTTAATAGTACGATAGACAAAATCCTTTGATATTCCTTTATGCTGCAGCATTTTGAAAATCTGATACGGTTTTCTCTTCCCGTCTAATAATGCTATAACTGCACACCCTTTTCCTTCCATACTATCCATTATGAAAAAATCTACAAATAAACACACAAATAAATTAATAAATTCCAGGAATCTATTCAAACAATACAAATAAATGCGGGAACTATATAAAAAGCACATGCCTGTTAACATGACAAGTTTAAACAAACTTCGCACTTCAATTGGTACTACAGGGTAAAATGTAATGATCAAAAATGCTGTAGTCATCGTCGCAGCTCACTGTTTCATCTTATTCCAACTGGTTTTCTTCCACCACCAATTTCTTTGTTCCAAGGAGAAGATGGTCTTGAATGCAATAATACAAAGAACAACTTTGCATCTCTCTTTTTAAACTTATCACTTTGCAAAACAATTTTGCCCACGACAGTTACAAAAAAGTATCCCAATGGATTGCCATATGACTACTCATGTTCAAGCATTCAAAATTCCTTACCAAAAAGAGTTTGTACCAATTGCAGTTTATATTTTGCAACTATCAAATCAATGAAACAACACAAAACAGTTTGCTCAAGTATTGGATATTCGAATGAAATTCAAAAAGTTAGACTTCAACGCTTAGTTGCTCAACGTCTATCTGAACTCATGTGTGTCTTTTTAAATTCGGACAAAGAAACAATTGAGTGGTATGATCAAGATGATGTTGATACCTCTGACCTCAACTGACCTTCAAAAATTATTGAAGAACATGGAACTCCAATACTTGAAGGTCAAAGTCCGATTTGGGAACAAATTTAGGTTTTAGACAGATATTCATCAATTGTATTTTTTTATAAAAATAAACTATTACAATTAAAATATAAACTTATAAAAAATTTTTTTGTCACGTCACACAGGGTGGGGCCCCCCCCACCCTGTGTGACGTGACAAAAAAATTTCTTCAAAATGCCACAAAATGTCACATAGGGGAGAGGGGTGTTAGAAAAACGACAAAAAAAGTATCACGTATTATTTGAACAGCCCCTAACAACAAATATTTTTTATTAAAAAATGTAGTTAACAACAAATATTTTTTATTAAAAAATGTAGTTAACAACAAATATTTTTTATTAAAAGATGTTAATATTAGCTGTTAGCAATAAGCACAAAAATACATAAAAATAAAGAATTAAAAGTTTTATTTTGTTAAAGTTTTATTATTAAAAATGTAGTTAACAACAAATATTTTTTATTAAAAAATGTAGTTAACAACAAATATTTTTTATTAAAAAATATAGTTAACAACAAATATTTTTTATTAAAAGATGTTAATATTAGCTGTTAGCAATAAGCACAAAAATACATAAAAATAAAGAATTAAAAGTTTTATTTTATTTTTTTTTCGTTTTTGGCTATATTATCTCAAAATATTTTTTCTTACTGACGTCGAATTCTGCGCATAACCTCGGTATAATTTCACAACATGTTGTTTTATTGTCACAGCTACCTGCTGTTTTGTTAACAATTGGCCTTGATGTAAGGTCAAAATTTATATCTTCGGTTTTAAAATGTTTGCGTAGGCCTTGAAACTTACATCCTTGACCATGTTCTTGAAACTCTTGGCCTTGTTAACAACTCTGTATGCGAGTCAAAGGCTTCTTGAATCTTTTGAGTTTTAAATAAGCAATTTATTTAACTGTTACATGTTTTGATGTATAATCATACGTCATGGTAAGAAAAATTTGAATCGAAAAAAATAAAAATCTGAACTAGCATTGAGATTATTTTAAAATTTTTGTATATGTGTTTATGTATATGTATGTGAATCTTAAGTAAATATGAAAATTATAAATGAATTATAAATATTAATAAAGCAGTAATAAATTAAAACATTGATTATTCCAGAAATTATTTTCGTTTAGATTGACCCAGTTACTGCGTGCAATTGGTTGTACTGTGCGTTCCACGCCCGCTGAAAAAAACGATGAAGGCAAAACCACTGATGTCCCTAAATTAATCGCTTATCTTACTTTACCAAACAAAAAAACGAATGATGAGTTACATAATAAAAAAACCAATGATGAATTACAGAGTAAAAAAACGAACGAAGAATCACTATTATTGACATTAAAGCAAGAAGAGATGTAGTTACAAAAGGTTTAGTATTAAAATATCTCTAAATTCAAAATGGTGAAATTATTTGCGCACCATGATGCTTATTCCCAAAACTTTCTTAACATGCGAGAAATTTCATATCCATTCAGTAAATTTTTCAAAATTTATAAACGTTCATGTTTTTGCTTTTGCTTTTTTGAAATAAAAAAAAAGCAAAAAAAAAAAGCTCATACAGTAAAGTAAACAGTAAGATTCAAGCAGTTCTGAAAATAAACTTTTTTTAAATACCACATTTTAATGTAAGGGGAAAAACTAAATAACATTAAAATTCTAGATATCATTATCTAAAAGTAATGAAATTATGCATTTCAAATCGCTTATTTTTATAAGCAGAAAATCTGTTTTGAAAACTCTTAAGGTTGCTTGCACATATATTCATCGCTCATTCAGTTCACTAGGAATACTGGTTCCACATCTACCACAAAATGGTGTTGCTTGTCCAATTTTTTGGATTTGACGGCTCCACGATTTCTGGCATTACCACATTGGCGGTTTGCAGAAAAGCGATTTTTTTCGACTATGCGATAAAAAATCGCATCCAATCGCGCGCAATTTTTAGATAAAAATCAACTTACAATAAGCGGATTGACTCTAAAAATGACAGCATTGCGAGTCCTAATTAAATATCGCATTCTAAGCGCCCCCGACTTTTTATCTAACTAATAAAATTTATCAAAATTTACAGCATTACCGAAATAATTTGCCAGTGCTTGCTCCATGCTCCTACCCTCATAAAAGACATCTTTTGTTTACTCTTATATTGATAAATTTTGAAAAGTATATATAGTTGATATTTTTAAGATATTCTAAACAGGATTCACATTCGAGGCTAAATTTTTTATATGCGTTCGATGAAAGTTTGAATAATTTATTATTTGTTTTATTCACTGATCAAAAAGCAAATACAGTAAATTTATTTATAATTTGATGGTTAGGTGCTACACTAGGCTCTTCTGCGCTAACGAATATGAGGACACAGAAAAAGCAGCAATGGTGTATGTAAAATTTATTTTCTTACGTTGTCTTTGAAAACCTTGACGATGGAGCGTTCATTGCTGTTTTCGAAAGCGAATTCCGTAAAGCTACAACTCTAAAAAAAAAGTTATTTCACTCTTCAAAATTTCTTACTGGTTTTCGTTCTAGTTTATAGTTATTTCCTATCAGGATATACTTAGTTTTGATATTTTAAAGTTATTTGAGGAAAAAGAAGTTGAGTTAATAAGTGGTTTTAAACTGCTTCTCTTTTGCGGCGTTCCTCAAATGGTGTTAGGCCGTTTGTGTTGAGTTTCAGTATCTTTTTTGTAGCTCGATATTGGACTTACTTGAGGATGGCTTTGTTGGACTTTAAATCCAACATTCAAGTGTGGGTGAATGTAAATGTGATACAGTGTGTGGCTGGGCGACTAGATAAAACTCAAAATGTTTTTTCGAGTTGCCTAAGCATTCTTATTTCTATTAATGCGGCTGGTTCTAGTTGTGGTTTGACTTAGGTTAGTGGAGACTACATCACATCAAAGTCTTGTTCGAATGCAGCCGTGCCGTTGAAGTTAGCCATTGAGTATTTCTGCTTTGATTTGTCATATGCCAACATGCATTATTCTACATTTCTCAACGTTAAAAAGCTTGAGTTAAATATATAACCATTCCACTGTATTGTCAATTTCAGCTTAGAGAGTGATGCTATCCGACTCATTCTCTATTATGCCCATTTTACTGTCGTGGGAGTGCAATTTCATAAAATAAACGATGCTGGTTAGTTAAGAAGGCTTTTCTTTTGAAATTTCCGGCAGGTTAATTAAAAAGATCACAAAGAGCAATAGACCCAAGACCGATCTTTGAGGCACATCAGTAATAATTGCTTTCCATTCAGATGTGATGTCATTGGTGACTTTATTTAAGTATTCAAGTTAAGATCCAGTTTTTTATTTCGCCGTAAAAATTGGTGGTGTTGCTTTCGGAATCCCTGGCGACTTGCTCTTTATACTTATACCAGGCAGATTTGAAACCTAATAAATTGTAAAAATATTTCAAACTTCGCTAACTAATGTTTCACTTCCAACCATAGACCGTCGTGTGTATTGCTTCCATTATAACTCATTTCAAGTAAAAAAGGTAATAAACTTTGAACATTTGCAGATTTAAACGTTTATATGGGAGATCTGTGTACCTACAGCACCATGCATGGGTACATTGTACATTAAATATTACAAATACGATAAAATAAACTGAATAGTATTTAGAACATTTCTATATAAGTAATAAGTATAACTATAAATTTCTATAAAGTAAGTATAACTATTTAAGTTAAATTACTCAACGGATTCATAGTTTTGTTTATTTAACTAATAGTTTATTTTGGCGATTCCCAATTTTTCATGTAATTTCACGCGTGGTTTCTGTATAAATTTATTATTATTTAACTAAAATATTTTTTTTTTTAATTTTAGGTACCCCAAGAAGTCCTGACGATCATATCACAGAGCACCGCGGAGAAGCATTTGAAAAGTAGTGCACACCTTTTTCTTTATCGTTGTTGTAAAACTAGCCCAGAGGTGGCGTTGAACCACGGATCTCTAGCTTTTGAGGCAAACACGCAAACCACTTTGCTAAGACTGCTCAAATAATAATAAATAATAATAACAATATTTTTGATTTTATATAAACTTTGAGAGTGATATTTTGCCTTTATTCAGATGCAGAACCAGATGTTGGAACATTTTTTTGCAGCTTTTTAATCAAAGATACGTTAAAAGCTACATTACAAAATTTAATCATTATTAGTGAATATTGTGTGCTTTAGTAAGTAGTATAAGGGGAATAAAAAAAGTTTTAAAAATATTCGCATATTGGCTACATGTTCACAAATAAAAAAAACGTTCCAACTTACCCTGGTTTCCCACATAGCCGTAGACTGTGGCTACAACTATCGACGCAGTATAATAGCAACAGCTGCATTGGAGTGCACATGTATCAACTGAGGGTTTAAGTTTGACTAGGCACACTTTTAATAAAAAGAAAGATTTTTCTAGATAAAAAACCAGATCAAATGTGTTGCGTCACAAAATCGATCACCTCTTTCCTCACCCTGAAACAAATCATCACATAACCACTAACTTTCCCCTCTCACATAGCCTACCGCACAAGGTAGTTTTTGGTCGATCTCTTGACTATGAATCGGAAGGGCAGTGATTCAATGTCAGACTTGGCAATAATTGCGACAAAAAAAAAGGAGGTTAATTTCCTTATTATCCGGTTAAGGCGTTAATTTCCTAGTTTTGCACGGTGTCAATTTTTGTCTATAAATCTCCCAATTACCAGTTTGCGCGTGTTTTTAAACTCACAATCATAGTAAGTGTAAAAAAACCATGTAAAATTAATTTAAAAAACTTTAATAAACCAATCAATATCGAAAGTTTTCTGCGAGTGATTTCTATCGGTAAAAGCATAGCGCGCTAAATTTGTATTTGATTTAAAACAACCGTACAGATCATAGGTCTATATACTTCATCCTACCATTTTTTAATATCTTGAGATCATACTCTCACATTGATAACATAATATCAAATTGATATTTTCAAAAAAAGTGTTACAAAAAATGAACGATCCAATAATAATTCCTCAATAAAAACAAGTTATAAAAAAACTAAAAAATTTGTAAAGTTTTTCAAACTTAAAATTAGGTAAAAAACCAGCATTAAACAATCTCCAAAAATAATTTCAAGAAATTATTAAATATAAGCAATCTAATCAGTCAATAAAATAAAAGGCAAATTTTCTTAGAACGTGCTGCTATTCGGCGTAGTTAAGGCATTAAAAAATATTAATGCGTCTATGTGATATTTTGTTGACATGTTTTCTTTAAATGATCAGGTCTGTAAAAAAACGAAAAAAATTAAAATATAAACGTTAGTAGCGAATAAATCCAGACCAAAGATTCTTTTTCTTTTAAAGAAAAAAATCTTAAAACCACAATCGCTTGTCAAATTTGAATAAGATTTTAAATAAGTACGTTTTTTAGGTGAAATAAAAATCATAGTTTAATTATAATTAACTATAAAAATTAAATGATTGTTCTGATCGTTTATTGGCAATTTTCCATAATTACAAGCTCTTTCTTGGTCAGAATTCTTGTATTTTTTGTGAAAATTGCTAGAAATTTTGTATTTTTGACAACTACATACAGTTAATATACGTCATAACCGATTAGAACTAGGATCCATTGTGGGTTAAGGTACATTTTCAAAAGATTTCAACTAAGTTCTGGTTAACACCGATGAGCGAAATTGATCTAAAGACTCCAAAATGGTGTTCTTTAGATTCACTATTAGGGGTAGTAAAAGGTTTTGAAAATTATATATAAAAAAAGAAAACTTTCTTTAAATATTAAAAAAACCTAAAGCAAAAATAAAAATTGTAACATCAAAAGCTCTGGTTTGGACATAATTCGCTGATGAAATCATTCTAATTTCAAATAAAATATATTTGCTTGTAGTTGGAGGTTGGAAAGTCGTCAAGTACAGCCTGCCAATATCTAAAAAACAAAAATAAAAAATTTCTACTGTCCTACTAATTTATCATACATGTTCTATTTTCATTCAATTAAAATTAGTAAATTCTAATTCATAAATCTACACACACTGTAATTTGCATAGCTTTTTGAACAGCCTAGCCTAAGATATGCTGTAGATTAAATAGCTAACCTTGACCTCGACTCAATTTTATAGAATAAATTAATCTTAAACCAATAGAATAACTTAACCTTTAACCAATAAAACTACTATTTACATCTACACCTTAATTTATTCAAAATAAATAAAAAGCATAACATTGAGAAAGGTGTCATTTTATTGATATTTTTATAACAGGTAATATTTATCAAAACTAATAGAAATTATTTTTACATTTTAAATATGCTATCTTTTTCATGAAGGTTATATGAAAATATCATGAAATGATTTAAATAAAATCCAAGTTTAATAAATACTTTAACTATTATAAACAAAAATAATTTCTGAAATCGAGATATAATCAAAATGGAAAAGGATTTTCAGAAATGAAATGAAACTATCATCACAACCAAAAATTTTATTGCTTGTACATTCTTTTTGATATTTGCACAAATTCTTTTAACAAAAAGTCACACAACTGAGCAGCTTTTGCAAGCCACAATGCTTGTAGTACCAATTTTGCAAGTCATTACATCTGTGATACCTATTTTGAAATTCAAAATACTTGATTGGATCATAGCTTTACTTAAATAACATTATACCAAACATCAAGGTTTATAATAATCAGATACCTTGTATCAGATTATAATAACCTGATACAAGGTATACCTGATACTTTGTATCAGATGTTTATCAACTTTGAAAAACAAGCTACAAAATGCTTTTGTTTTTGAACATGCAACATATTAAATGGATAGTAATAAATATAAATGAGAGAAACACAGTTTTTTAAGATATACACCAACACATGTATGAAAAATTATTAATAGAAAATGTTTAGAAAATTGTGCTTACACTTCAGTTTATTACTAATATAATGGAACATATGCAGTACCAGTTTTTAGTAGCGAATAAATCCAGACCAAAGATTCTTTTTCTTTTAAAGAAAAAAATCTTAAAACCACAATCGCTTGTCAAATTTGAATAAGATTTTAAATAAGTACGTTTTTTAGGTGAAATAAAAATCATAGTTTAATTATAATTAACTATAAAAATTAAATGATTGTTCTGATCGTTTATTGGCAATTTTCCATAATTACAAGCTCTTTCTTGGTCAGAATTCTTGTATTTTTTGTGAAAATTGCTAGAAATTTTGTATTTTTGACAACTACATACAGTTAATATACGTCATAACCGATTAGAACTAGGATCCATTGTGGGTTAAGGTACATTTTCAAAAGATTTCAACTAAGTTCTGGTTAACACCGATGAGCGAAATTGATCTAAAGACTCCAAAATGGTGTTCTTTAGATTCACTATTAGGGGTAGTAAAAGGTTTTGAAAATTATATATAAAAAAAGAAAACTTTCTTTAAATATTAAAAAAACCTAAAGCAAAAATAAAAATTGTAACATCAAAAGCTCTGGTTTGGACATAATTCGCTGATGAAATCATTCTAATTTCAAATAAAATATATTTGCTTGTAGTTGGAGGTTGGAAAGTCGTCAAGTACAGCCTGCCAATATCTAAAAAACAAAAATAAAAAATTTCTACTGTCCTACTAATTTATCATACATGTTCTATTTTCATTCAATTAAAATTAGTAAATTCTAATTCATAAATCTACACACACTGTAATTTGCATAGCTTTTTGAACAGCCTAGCCTAAGATATGCTGTAGATTAAATAGCTAACCTTGACCTCGACTCAATTTTATAGAATAAATTAATCTTAAACCAATAGAATAACTTAACCTTTAACCAATAAAACTACTATTTACATCTACACCTTAATTTATTCAAAATAAATAAAAAGCATAACATTGAGAAAGGTGTCATTTTATTGATATTTTTATAACAGGTAATATTTATCAAAACTAATAGAAATTATTTTTACATTTTAAATATGCTATCTTTTTCATGAAGGTTATATGAAAATATCATGAAATGATTTAAATAAAATCCAAGTTTAATAAATACTTTAACTATTATAAACAAAAATAATTTCTGAAATCGAGATATAATCAAAATGGAAAAGGATTTTCAGAAATGAAATGAAACTATCATCACAACCAAAAATTTTATTGCTTGTACATTCTTTTTGATATTTGCACAAATTCTTTTAACAAAAAGTCACACAACTGAGCAGCTTTTGCAAGCCACAATGCTTGTAGTACCAATTTTGCAAGTCATTACATCTGTGATACCTATTTTGAAATTCAAAATACTTGATTGGATCATAGCTTTACTTAAATAACATTATACCAAACATCAAGGTTTATAATAATCAGATACCTTGTATCAGATTATAATAACCTGATACAAGGTATACCTGATACTTTGTATCAGATGTTTATCAACTTTGAAAAACAAGCTACAAAATGCTTTTGTTTTTGAACATGCAACATATTAAATGGATAGTAATAAATATAAATGAGAGAAACACAGTTTTTTAAGATATACACCAACACATGTATGAAAAATTATTAATAGAAAATGTTTAGAAAATTGTGCTTACACTTCAGTTTATTACTAATATAATGGAACATATGTAGTACCAGTTTTTACATTTATGGAAGTCTTTCAATAATAAAACTCAATAATAAAATTGTTTATCAATTTAATAATAACTTAATAATAAGTTAATAATATGTAACCAAGTCAAAAACTTATCCTTCATAAAAATATTTAATGAAGTTACAATACAAATATACAAAAAAAAAAACAAAATAAAATCCAGATCTTTCGCATCCAATTTTAAAATTTAATGAAAACATAACTTTGAAATACTTGAATACAAAATAAAACACAAAACAAAAATATAAAAGTAAAAATATTAATTAACATTTATGAAGATCTAATAATAAAAAGATAAAAACTTCAAAATTTTTCAAGCAGTTTATTTCCCCACAAAACCTGTTTATCTCAGCCAAATAAGTTTTATACAGGCATTTTCTATATCAGGAAAAGCAGGGCTTATCTGGTTCAATACACCTTTTAATGAAAAGTCTTTACAGGATTGTCAGGGAGTTATGTGTTGTTTATGTGTAATAAATATAACTAAACTTTATTGAAAAACATTTAATAAATATAACTATAAAGTCTTTAATATATATATATATATATATACATATATCTATATATATATATATATATATATATATATATATATATATATATATATACATATATATATACACATCAACTTCAATTAAAAACAGCTCATTTTATTTAATTACTTGGTAAAACCTGTTTTAAATGTTTTAATATATTTTAAATTAATGATGGTATTAGTCGAATTAATTAAGGATCAAATCATCGCAGCAATCAAGTACCAACATTATTTGATCTCGTTACATCTTTAGATTGCAGCATGATAATTAATATAGATCACAAACCACCTTTTAGGAACAGTCATCATCAGTTATTATCTTTTTCCATCAACATTACCCAAATCCAACTATAAAAAAATATATCATTCATCAATACTATCACAGGAATTATGATCAATTAAATTTAATTATGAAATCAGTTGATTGGTTTAATAGGCTATACATTAAGTCAACTACTGACTCATGGAATTTATTTTATGACACACTAATCAACCAAATAAACAGTCATATTCTAAAACAAATAAAAAGTCATAAAAAAGTTTTCCATGAATTAATGAAAAAAAGAACAAGCTTATCAAAAATTTCTTATAAAAAAAAACCAGAAATCTTTTTTTAACTATGTTAACTTACACCATAAAGCCAAAAGTATGTGCAAATATGCCGTGATATTGCTTGAGAGAAATTTGACTTCAAAAATAAAAACAAATCCAAGAGGTTTATATAGTTATATAAAATACAAGGGCAAAAATAATGGTTTACCAAATATCAGTTTTAAAAACGAAACTGGCAGTAATGACCATACAAAAGCATGTATATACAATAATCTCTTTACCTCAGTTTTTGCTCATGAAGAAATAAAATCCACTCCAATACTTTCTTTAAACAAAAGTGTACATAAAATCTCTTCTAATATTGATTTATTATAGGCCAATTAGTCTCAAATTAGTCTGTGTTGTCAAAATATTTTAAAAAAATTATTAAGTCTTATATTGCATCACATTTTAACAACCATTCCTTGTTTAGCAATTCTCAACATGGATTTATTCATTTTGTAACAAACTTAATGTCAGCAATTTGCGCTTGGACATTAGCTTTACAATTGGATAGATTGTTACCTAAAAGATTGGCGGCAGAGTAATAATGTTAGTGGTACAAACTCAGAATGGTTAAAAGTAACTAGTGGGGTCCACCAGGGTTCAGTTCTTGGTCCAATTTTGTTCTTGATATATATTAATGATTTTCCTGATATGGTTTCAGCTGTTGTACCGATATTTGCAGAAGCTAATAAGTTATACAAATTACTTTCTTATAGCTTTCATGCAATAACCTGCAAAACAATATGTATAACATAGCCAACTGGGCAAAATTATGGAAACTAAGTTTTAATGCAAAAAATGTAAAGTTACACATTTAGGACAACAAATGCAAAGTTCATTTATCTCATATATCATCATATATATCTCATACATCATATATATCTATCTCATATATATATATATATATATATATATATATATATATATATATATATATATATATATATATATATTCATTCGTTTATCTCATATATCTCATATATCATCGAAAAAGACCTTGGCATTTTTGTTGACAGTAATTTGACTTTTTCTTCTCATGTAAACACAAAGATAACACAGCGAATAAAATTGTTGTAATGATCAAAAGATCATTAGTAAATCTAAATATCTTGACATTTTGTTTATTTCCATTGTTCGACCACATCTTGATTATTGCAGCTATCTACTATCCTAGGCTTAAAAAAGATCAACAAATAATTGAAAATGTTCAACGCAAGTCGAGTATACCTGTACTCGGCCTGACTGGACTCATAACCAAAGACTACTGAGAATAAATTAAAAACATGAGCTATCATTTTTTACGTAATGACATGGTAGAAACTTACAAATAGACTCACAGTCTTTATAAATGTAGTTACAATCTTTTCATATCCTCATTAAATACCATTCAGTATTGCTCCATCAAAACCCATGGTCATGCTTATAAATTGAAAAAGATATTTTGTAAGACAGATGTATAGAAAAACTTTTTTTAGTATTTGAGTCACAAATATGTGGAATAGTCTACCATCTGATTGTATGTTCAACAGGACTTAAAAAACATCTTGATACATATTGGGAACATCAAATGTGCATATAAATTATTAGACCAGCACAAGTAGATACAAACGAACAAAAGGTTGATAAGCTTGTTTATTATACCTAACTATTCTATTTGTAAAAATTATAACCTTAGATAATAATATTAATAATAATAATCTCATTTCTGGTACAGCATGGGGCTCTCAGTGGCTGGTGAATTTTAACTCAGATAAAACTCAATTTTTTTTCAGCTAATCATTATAGCAACAATCGAGATCTTCCAATATTTATGAATGGTAATGCACTAATGTATTAGGATTAACTCATGCCTCAGATCTTTTTTGGAAAGGATATATCAAATCTATTGCAAGATTAGCATCTGCTAAAGTTGCATCTCTTTATCGCGCTTGCCATTTTCTGGATTCTATTATTTACCTCTACAAATCTCAAATTCTTCCTTGTATGGAATACTGTTGCCAGATCTGGGGCAGATCTTACAATGATGCCCTTTTTCTTTTAGACAAGGTGCAAAAACACATTGTAAACATAATTGAACATGCTCTTGCAGCCAACCTCCAACCATTATCCATTCGTTGTAATGTTGCTTCTCTTTCTCTTTTCTATAAATACTATAATGGGCACTGCTCTAAAGAGCTAGTATATTAATGGGCACTGCTCTAAAGAGCTAGTATATGTACACGTAGCATTTCTACATGTTGCAAGTTAAGATTTTCGTAAAAAATTTTCATACTATTATATATATATATATATATATATATATATATATATATATATATACCTATATATTTATATATATACATCTATATGTATATATATACATATATATATACATATATATATATATATATATATATATATATATATACATATATATATAAATATATATATATATATATATATATATATATATATATATATATTATCAGAGGTCATCTCGGTCATATTTGAAAAATTTGGAAAATATTTTGCAAGAAAAAATCCAGAAATATTCCCCTCATATTTGTCTAATTTAACTAATGACTTTCTGAACTTTTTTGAATTTTTTTTGAAACTTTTTTGTATGACTTAAAAAGGTTAAAAACATATATATATTGCAAAAGTATTTATATAAACTTGTGTTTAAGACTTTTTCAGAAATCCGTAAAAACTAAAAGTTGAAAAAAATATCTGCAATTTCAGAAATATCCGAAAAGGATAATCCCTGTTTTATATTTATACCTAATAATAAATATTATTTTTACAAAATATATTTTATTAACTATAAAATCTTTTAAAAAATTTTTTAAATGTCAAGTGACAAATGAATTAAAATCATTTTATAACATTTACATTTTAACAAACAAGATAAAGTCTTTATTAAAAAATAGTTTGTTTGTTTTTTAATCAAATATTAAAAAATACATTTTTTTTAAAAAAGACTGCCAATTTTCTAAAAATTAATCAAAAAGTCACATTAAAACATCAAAGAAAAACTCATATTTATCTTTTATTTTATTTATTAAAAATTCCACAAATGGCCCTTAGTGTTAGGTCCACATTTAGTTAGAGACTTTAAAGATAATTCATTATTTTAGGATCAAAGACTTTTTGAAAATCAAAAATGTCAATTTTAATAAGAAAAATTACAATATCTCAAATATATGTATATTTATTAACTTTCAAAATTTCTAGCTAAAAAAAAAGATATTAAGGCAAGTATCAATTTTAAATGTAAAACTAAGTGTTTAGAGAAGGTAACATTTGTTTAGAGAAGGTAACAAGTGTTTAGAGAAGGTAACATGTGGTTTATCAAACATCTTTTTGTATACTTATCATGATTTAAATAATACAAAGAATGTGTAAAAATACATATATTTTTCTATGAACAAAAATTAAAACTTATATTTTAACATATTAAGTAGGGGTGTACCAGATTGAAAATTTTGAATTCCGGCTGGAAAGAGATTTATATTTATGTAATTTTTTTACCTTCAATATTGAAAGTAAAAGCCTGCTCCTTAGCGTCGTGACTACATAATATATATTTATAACTTATAATATATAATATATATATATATATATATATATATATATATATATATATATATATATTATATATACATATATGTATGTATGTATGTATGTATATATATATATATATATATATATATATATATATATATATATATATATATATATATACATATATGTATGTATGTATGTATGTATATATATATATATATATATATATATATATATATATATATTTTACATATATATGAAATATTTAATGTATTAGGCATCCTATACTTTTTAACTATTTAAAAGTTAAGAAACATTAAAAATGAGACTATTGTCAGAGGCAGGTATCATTTTTGATGAAAAAAAAGCTTGTTTTCTTGCTATCCAATTTTGTTACCCAAAATTGGATAGCAACTCTTTTTGCACCACGATAACTTTTAGAGAACTTTTAGAAATCTTAACACAAGTTATTACTGCAAATAAAATTAGGCAAAGCTACAGATATGGGGTGTAAAATGATTTTATTTGATTCGACTGTCTTATAGCCTGCTTCTACAAGTCAGTGCTGCTACATTGACTGAGGATTTGGCATAGGGCAGCAATCTTTTTTCTTTTATTATTTCAATTAAAATTTTTAATGTTTAAAAACTCTCCACTAATGAGAGGGCAACAAGCGAAAAACTAAAATTATTTTAGAGCGCTAAACTGTAGCTTTACTTAAAATTGCATTGTATTTATTAAGAATTTTGTATTTTTTACCTAGGTTTACCTATCTTCATTGCCCTGTAGGACAATGATTTTTTGATTTAATTTACACAGTCTGTGTCACATGTCTTCAGTAAATAAACTAAAAAATAAGTTTCGGCGTTCCGGCCTGAAATATTATAATTCCAGCCGGAACCAGAATGACCTAATAGTCACAAATTCCGGTCGGAATTCCGGTACATCCATAATATTTTCACATTAAAAAATTTACTTTTTGACCGATTAAACAATGAACCTTTGTTACTTAACAGCACTAAACCAAACGTAAAAATATTCCAGTCTAAGCGACACTTTTTTTTTTAATAGTTGCGCAAACGATTCATGTTGAGACGTATTTGGCCAAAAATTAACGCAGTGATGTGCTCTTCCGCAGGGCTTTTTCAAATACGTAGTTTGAAAACGAGATTTATACCTTATCACACCGGAGTTGCTTTTAACTAAATGGTGTGCCCATTGTCTTATCAGATCATTGTTTCATTATTTTATTTTTATTAACATTGATTTTTGGTTTGGTTGGGAATAATAAAACATAAATCACGTTTTAACAAGTAAGGTTAAAATTAAAACAGGAATTGTTCAGATAATGAACAAAATCTTATCGTTACGATACGTTTTAAATACGCATTTTTTTCGTTTACTTCTCACGTTTTAACGAAAAAAACAAAAAAAAACGAATTTAGCAGACAAGAATTATCTGTGCTTTTATCTGTCTACCATTTCGTATAAATTTTGAAAAACACGTATTCATTTAGTCTTTTTGTAGAGCTTTAGATACGTATAAATGAGTTTTATTTATAATTTTTTAAGACGCCATAAACAAATTTAAAAAGATTTAATGTTCTAAAAGTTGCAAAACACCTTTCAAAGTTAAAGAACTTAGTTTTTATAAAAAGAAGATATTAAATAAAAGAGAACTTATGAGAAATACTGTAGTTTTACATGTAAAAATAAAGTTTAAACGATTTTACAGAATAAAGTTAGCGAGTTATAAAATAAATCTAATATATTTTTGTAATATCATATTTCTAAATTTTTTTATTTGAAAGTATTTAAATAACATTTAGCCAAGTTTTTATTTTATATTATTATCATTACTAATCTATTATAGCACTCAATAAACTTCACACGATCTCGATATGATTAAATTATTTTACTAATCATCTATTTTTGTGTGAAATAAATATATATACCCATAATATATATATATATATATATATATATATATATATATATATATATATATATATATATATATATATATATATATATATATATATATATATATATATATATATATATATATATATAATTTATATATATATATAATTTATATATATATATATAATTTATATATATATATAATATATATATATATATTATATATATATTATATATAATATATATATATATATATATATATATATATATATATATATATATATATATATATATATATATATATATATATATATATATGCAATTATTTTTTATTAAGAATTATAAAATAATTTATGAAAAAATATTTTAATAAATATTACTCTTCATTATTATTTTTATATTAGCATTTTCTTGTTGAAATATGGCATGCAATATCAACCAAAAAATGTCGCTTTGGGCAAGAGTTGTATGGGAAGAAAATGATAACTCTCAGTTTGAAGATGTTATTCCTGCTCATTGGGTTAATGAAGACATTCATGCGGTCTTTTGGCCATCAAAAATGTCAGTGCAAAGAGCCATTATCGAGCAGGTTCATGTTGACAAAACTTGGCATAAATTTAAGTGGGTAAAAACTAAAATTGTGAATGGTGAGTGATTGATTGTTTTATTTATATATCTAAAAATGCATTTTTGCATGCATTTTTTATTTATAGTTATTAATAAATATTCAAGTTATTTTGGGAAGTGTTTTCTGATTTATATTTTGCTATATTTCAGTACGGAAAAAAAAATTTAAAAAGGAATTTAGAGAGATGAGTTTAAAAATAAAAAAAGAGTGTAATTTTATAAGTTGTAAAAATGATTTTAGAAGATAAACAGCTGTGCATTGATTTCCCATCTGGTAGCGAAGTAAAAAGCACTGAAGATAAAATAGATTGTGAAAAAGCTGCAGGTAAAAAATCCCTATTCAAAGAGATTTTTTTATAACATGGTAGTATGAAATAGAGGATATAAGAAAGTAGTTATAACAATGTTTGTTTTTGAATCTTTTATTATTCTTTTAAATCTTTAAAGATAATTTAAATGATTTATAACTTTTAAATTTATAAATAAAAACTTTTTGACAAATTGTTAAACTTGGCTGCATAATATGTATATTTTTTTTATATATAAGCTTAAAACTCTCATAAGTGAAGTTTGCTATCAGCGAGTTTAAAACATACTGCTGTATAACTTTTAATGCTGGTCAAGAATTATTTTTCATGTTTGCTATTTTCAATTATGAAATAAAAAATATAACGTATACTATTTTTTAACCCGATAAATGGGGATCTAATTAGTATATTATATCTAAATTGAATAATATATTAATCTTTAAATTCTTCATATAAAATTTGATTTGATTATTATTAAATCTATTCTAATATAAAAAATGCTTCAAAAAAACTTGAATGCAAAAATAGTATAGTTTTTGTGCAAAGTACTAAGTGGCAAATTTCCTTTCAACAAAGTGGAGCATCCGTAGCTCAGTGGTTATCGCGCTTACCTTAGAAGCTTCCTGGTTCAATGCTACCTCTGGGCAAGTTTTATAACATTGGTTAGGAAGAAGGCATAAACATCCTCTCAGATGCTCTTCCGCTGTGCTCTGTGATAAGACCGTAAGGATTTTTAAGGGCACCTAAAATAAGTTACTGGCTACTTGTAACATTAAGTTCAAGCTCATTTGTTTTCCAAGGCATATAGTCACTAGATCTCAAAATACCAGTTTATTTTTGCTAACCAATAAAAAAAACAATCATTCAAATTGCGAATTGCTTAATGGTTTTTTAATTTCATCTGGTGGCAATATATGGTGATATAAATCTATAATATATAATGTATCTGATTGGTGTTATAAGTCTATGATGTATAATATATCTGATGCTATGTATATTTTTTGGTGCTAAATTGTAGCAATATAACGTATGAGGTAATTCATTTTTCTAACTTATATGAGTCATTTTTCTAACATATATGATAACTTATAACATATACCAATTTTACCTCAAAATGTGGGGTGAAATTGATCACTTCTTGAGCTTTTAAAAAAGTATTAGTGTTTCTTTTCAATATTTTACAGCGTTATAGTTAAAACGCTTAAATTTTTTTGTTTAAAATCAACTGTTTTAAAACTACCTTTTTATCATTTAAGTTTTTATTATTTTATAATGAAATTGTTTAAAAAAAAAAAAGAACACAAAATAAGCATTATGTGAATATCTATTAATGAGACTCCTACGTAACCCCCTGGATTCAGGCAGGAATGGATGCTTTTATTCCTTCTTGTTAGTTCCAAGTCAAGTCTCATTCTACTCAATTGTTTTTTACCCTTTTGTGCAGCTGCTATATCTAATCATAATCATTTTTTCATCTTTTTCAAAAGAACAACTCTCTTGAAAACAAACAGCTATTTTTTATTGCAAGAAATTGATGTAAGAAGGTGCTGTCAGATGCTAAGCTCCATTATTTTCAGTTCACTAAATCTCGTATCTTAACTCAGAAGTTAGGCACTAGAGACTTTTGGAAAATCTTCAACAGCGTTGTTAATAAAGGAAGGTCTAACATTCCATCTCTTATTCATGGGGCTGATCTTATACAATTTTCTCTAAACTTTTTAATAAGTGTTTGACTGAATCTTGTTTTCCTGTCCGCTAGAAAATGGCATCTGTTGTTCCAATTTTCAAAAACTCCGGTGAACATTCTGACCCCTCTAATTATCGTCCAGTCAGTCTTCTTTCTGTTATTAGCAAGGTCTTTGAGTCTTTGATAAAGAAGTTCCTTACAAACCATCTTGAGACATAAAAACTTTTTTTTTTTAATTATAGCTATTTCAAAAACCTAAATACAGGTTCGTATTAAATAAGTAAAGGTTCATGTTTCGAAGTTACAGAGTTGAGACAGGGTTATACCACAAATAAGTAGTCTCCTTGTCTGTAGTTGTTGTCTCAGCCTTGAGGAGGTGAATTAACAAAAAATATATACATATACATGCTTCTAACTGAAAAATCAGTAAAATTTGCAGAACTTACTAATATTTTTTGCACTATCATTTATATATATATATATATATATATATATATATATATATATATATATATATATATATATATATATATATATATATATATATATATATGTATATATATATATATATATATATATATATATATATATATATATATATATATATATATATATATATATATATATATATCAATCTAATTTATTGACAGGCTCAAGGCCCAATATAATAAATATACAATGGGTAAAATAAAGTGGATTAGAATAAAACAAAGTCTAACGCACTTGAATATAAACACAACCCAAGAAAAAATATATATATATATATATATGTAAAGATAAGAAATTAAAGTGTTATAAATATAACTCAGGTCTCCATTTAAACATCAGTGGAGACTGCAAGTCTGAGTTAACAAAACCTTTTATGACGAGGTTCTCACTATTCTGCAGCAGTAACAATGAGGAGTATTGTTGCTTGCGAGTAACAACATTAAGTGAATGGGCACCATGTTTCACAAGTAATTCACTTGCACTGTTCCATGGTGGCTTGTTTAAAATCAAGCGAAGTGCATTATATGCAACCCATAGACGATGGAATGATGTCAGTTTTGGCGTCTTTGCTCCAAAGACACCACAACTGACATCCATAGATTGGGCTGCAAAAGGCATTAAAAACATAATCTTTGTTTGTATTTGTGTAGAGCTGAACTTTCTACGGATAAGGTTAGCTTTAGCGTATATAGACCGCACGTGTTTTAAAATATCTTTGTCATCCTTTATATCGTTTGAGATCAAGTGACCCAGGTATTTATACTGACTAGTGTATGTGAGAACCATGCCAGATAATGTGAGATGAGGGCTATTTATAAGGGGTTTATAAATTTTAAAAAGCATTAGTTGAGACTTAATATTGTTATAATCTATATCATGTTTTACAGCATAACTGGAGCATAAGTCAAGTAAGATCTGGAGACCTTTGGCTGAGGGTGCACACAGGACAATAATATCAGCATAAAGAAGATGGTTAACAAGAGAAGGACCCAAGCAACAGCCTATGGTAGTTTTATTGAGTAAAACACTGAGATTGTTAATATATATATATTAAATAGAAGGGGAGACAGTACACCTTTTTGTTGCACTCCATTACTGATATTAAATGTTTTGGATAATATTTCACCCAAAAGAATCTGCGCTGTTTGAGCAACATACCGGACAATGTCTAAGCGTAAAGTTACACCAGAGATAGTTTTAGATTTTTTAAATAGTGTATCAAAGCGAACTCTATCAAAGGCTTTACTAATGTCCTTAAATGCGACAAGCATATTTGAGCCATGTGATAGATAAAAATTTAAAATATCTTTTAAAACAAGAACTGTCATAAAAGTGCTATGGTTTTTTCTTAAATCCGAATAGGTTGGGAGTCCCAGTGAAACATTTATTAACGTGTGAGACAAAAATATGTTCCAAAATCTTCGAGAAAAATGTCAATAATGTAGTTGGACGATAATTAGCAGAATCGGAGATGTCACCATTCTTATCTTTAACAACAGGAGAAATAACAGATCGTGAAGCACCAATAGGTGCTTCACACTCTGTTATTTCTCCTGTTGTTAAAAAATGGTGAGCTGCTTTTTCACAGGACATATGATTTATGATAGATTGGTATTCATTAGGAGTGACAAGATAAGCATCATCTTTAAGAAGATTAAAGTGTTTAACTATATAGGTGTCATTTATAATGCATGTTGGCTTGACTGAGTTGAACAGGGTGGAATAGTTATTATACCACATGTGGCATACATTATCAGGACCTGAGGCAGAGTCAATAGAAAGTGGAAGACTACATTATTCGCTGCTAGTACAAGTCACGGTAGACCAGAAACTGGTATAGTTCTTACTTGTTAAGCTGTTTCCCAGCTTTTCTGCTTTTTTTTATATATATATATATATATGTATGTATATATATATATATATATATATGTATGTATATATATATATATATATATATATATATATATATATATATATATATATATATATATATATATATATATATATATATGTATATATATATATATATATATATATATATATATATATATATATATATATATATATATATATATATATATATATATATATATATATATATATATAGGGGACAGTGGTGTACCTTGGAGGCACGCCAATTGTGCTGCCATCTTGAGTGATGAATTCAAACTGAAATTTTAGTTGCATGTATTGGTCATTAAAGGCTTGCATGTATTGGCCACTAAAGGCTCATTATTATTATTATCAAAAATTGTAAAGCATGTTTTCAGCTGCATTTAAGCATGCTGGAAACGATTTTGTAAAAACTGGTAGCGATTTTGTAAAAACTGTTGCATCGGTATACCTTGGAGGTAGCTAATGTGGTGTACCTTGGTGGTACAACCAAGGTATACACTTACAAGATTTTGTAAATTCTATTGTTAGTAATATTTGTTATGAAAGTATTTTTTTAATGTAATATGTTGTTATAGTTTATTATGATTTTTTTTGTTTAATAAAAATTTCTTTAGTATAATATGATGTGTGTATTTCTTTTTTAAATTGAAACTGTTTTTCAAAGAGATTTATTAAAGAGATTATAAAACTGTGTATGAGTTAGAAAAATCAGGCATGGTCTTTCAGATGCCATATCCCTCTATTACAGGAGGTTCAGCTTGACAGCTGGAAAAACTCATTTGGCATTAACTTTGATTACCTGAATGTAGAGTAGAGAAATGTTAAATCAAAGTGAAATACTTATTATTACTTAACTTCAATGTAGATATTTTCTATCATTCTTTTCTTAATCAAATTTATTTCTTTTGTAAGTTTTTAATACTTCTAAGTATAAATTAGTTTAAATTTACAATCATATGTAATTTCAACATAAGTAAAAATTCATATATGTTCATATATAGTTTATATAAACCTAGTTAGATTAATATTATCTCTGATGTGAAGTCCAATTGTCCTATAAGTAAAGATTATATCAAATTTTTACCATATTGAGTACTTAATTTTTTAAAACAATAATACCTCCAAGATACAACATACATACCTCCAAGGTACACCACCGGTGGTGCACCTTGACTGAAGTAAAAAAAGGGATGAAAAAATATGTCTGGATGTTTAATAAAAAATCTTAGAGTAACTAATATCATAAAGTTAATGAAAATACATATATATATATATATATATATATATATATATATATATATATATATATATATATATATATATATATATATATATATATATATATATATATATATATATATATATATATATATATATATATACTAAGAGCCCATTGCTGATAAAGAGTGCCACTTTATCTACTTAGGGTTTGGGAGTTAGAAGTAATATTTTCTTTCATTATTCTTTGTTTTTTTCTTCTATTTCTGAAAAAGGTATATGCTATAAAGATAAGCAAGACTAGTAATATGTGTTGCTGTGGTTGCGGCTCTCTTAAATTGTTAAATAAGAGTTGCGGAAACACAGGCTGGTTTTATTATATTGACAAAAGAATTTCGTTCAAAATTTACTTATTTTCTAAAAGCTATTCCAAAATTTGAACAGTATCTAGCGCCTGTAAACGAAATACTTGGTCATTTGTGTTTGCCAACTCTTTTTGGAAAAAATATGCCCTTTGAGGATCACATTAGAAAACTTTTTACATTAACTCCTCAAGATGGAAGATTGGGTATACCTATACTAATTGAAGAAGCGCCTTACCAGTTTTTATCATCTGTGAAGTTAACTGAAAATCTTGTACAGCAAATTATTGATCAAGACACAATTTTAAAAACAAAAAACTCTACCTGGAATGTTCTAGAAGATCTTGAAAAAATATCATCTAGTGACAGACTTAAGCATTGCACCAAGAAAATAATCGCAGTTGGTTCAATGCAGCCAGAGTCTAAGTTAAGAAACATACAGCAAACAAGAAGCGAATGTGCAAGCACTTGGTTAAACACCTTACCGCTAGAAAACCAAGGTTTTGTTTTAAACAAAGAAGAATTTCGAGATTCGAGAAACTTTGCTTAAGATATAATTTCGAATTAAAAAATATCTCTTGTAATTGTGAATGCGGAGAACTTTTCAATGTAACTCTTGCTTTGTTGTGTAAGAAAGGTTGCTTCATTTCAAGTCGCCATGATAACATAAGAAATTTGTTCACTGCATTACTTAAAAGAGTGTGCATAAATGTTCAATCCAAACCACACCTCATACCCCTTGGTAATGAGAATTTTCATTTCCATACCGCAAATAAAAGTAACTAAGCTCGTTTGGATATTAAAGCAAACGGTTTTTGGCAAAATGGACAGACAGCATTTTTTATCGTAAGAGTTATGCATGTCAATTCCATGAGTAACAAAAATCTGGATATAGCTGCTATATTCAGAAAACACGAAAAGGAAAAAAAAAGAGAATATGGCGAACAAGTTTGTGAAATCGAACATGGCAGTTTGACACCACTAGTGTTTTGTACAAATGGAGGTAAGGGTAAAGAATGTCATAAGTTTGTTAGAAGACTAGCCGAGAAACTACCAGAAAAACAAAACGAAAAATACGCAATTGTTATGTTATGTGGTTAAGAACGAAGTTATCTTTCGAGATACTTCGCTTAACTATCCTTTGTTTAAGAGGTTCAAGAACACCATGGACTAGAAAAAATGATCTTGAAATCGGTGTTGATTTTAAGATGGATGCTCTAGAAGCAAGAATCTGAGTTTTTTTTTGTCTGTTAAATTTTATATTATTGGAAATAATGATAATCTCATAAAGTTTCAAAGACTCTAGGGATTATGTTTAAAATAAATTTCATATTTGGCAGACAGCTAAAACTCATTTTTACCGTGTTTCTGTTGAAAATTTTGTGAAGTTTGTGATTTATTGGGAAGTGTTTGTTGGTTATAGTTAAAAAGCTTTTTCCTATGTTAGTGCTAACATTTTTGCTAAAAAGAGGTTTAAACCATATAATGTTGTGTTTACGGTTCTTGATATGAAGTGAATTTAAATTAAGGGTGATATGAAAGTTTGTGATTAAAACTGGATCTTAACAGTGCGTCATATAAATTGGATTTTTTGTCTGAAAAAGTATAAGTAAGATTACTATTGGGTATGGTAAATATGTCATCTTTTAACTTGTTTTAGAAATTGTTGTGTACTTAACAAAATTTAATGTTTTTTATTAGGTATATCAGATTGTTTCAAATGCAGACGTATTGAAAATTTGTTTAGGATAATTTGATGTTTTAATACCATAATTATTATAAAAAATATTTTCTTTTCTTTTTTAATCTTTATTAATAAAGAAGAAAGCTTTCTATCTTATTCCTTTAATTAATACTTTAGTTTTATCAAGCAATTGTATTTTGTATTCTTTTAGTGACAGAATTGTATTTTGTATTCTTTTATTGATGGTATCCGTATCTTTACTTCCAACAAGGCTGCAAGCAACCACTAATTAAGTTGAAAGTCACTGGAAGGAAAAGATAACGTTTTTAAAGCAAAATAATGATAAACAGACGACTTAAAAGATTGCAAATTGTATAAATCAGGGAGACAGAATGAAGAGACCAGATTTCAAAGAACAGATGTTCAATGAAAAAAACTAGATAAAAAAGATTTTTCGGAGCATGTAGGAACAGTCACAGTAAAAAGATGAGACTTAATTAAATGACAAGTAACACAAGAATGAATTTTAGCAGATGGCACAAGAGACGCTATCTCTTTAGAGCAGTGTCCATTATAGTATTTATTAAAAAGAGAAAAAGATGCAACATTACGACAATGTGACAATGGTGTTGAAAGTTGGCTGCAAGAGCAGGTCCAACTATGTTTACAATGCATTTTTGCATTATTATTTTTCTAATAGTTTTTTTTTTTCAAAGGAAGAAGAAAAAATGAAGTATATTGAAAAAAATGATTGCTGCCCTAACCCAAACCCTTAGTCGATGTAGCAGCATTCTTTTGAATATTTTTTTTAGATAGTGAGTATATGTACTGAAGCCCACATTGCTTCCTTTTTCAGTGTAACTTCATATTACTCTGTTTATTAGACAATATTATGTATATACACTACCATCCATAATTATTCAAATAACATAAACATAAAAAAAAGGCCTTAATTAAATAATTTTTTGATCTTTACTTTTGTGCTATAAGATAATTTAGGTAATATAAAAGTATTTTGATTAAAATACTCTGATAAAAGTCATAAAGTTAACAATTTATTTACATAAGCGTACTGTTTTGTAAATCACTCATTAATTATGCAATTATCAAGTCCAATGTTTATGTTAATCATTCAAAAATCATGCATTTATCAAGTTAGATCTTTATGTCGAGATTATATAATAAAAACTATTCCTGTATATTTTATTTCAAGAGATTCAGTTATGCTATTGTTTTATTGTTTTTGATTTTATCTTATGCAAACATAATCCATAGTACCGTTATTTTTCAGGTAATTTTAGTTTTCAGTTTCTATATACATATATCTATATTTCTACGTAAATATTAATTATATATATATATATAATTTTATATTATAAAATTATATATATATATAAATATATATATATATATATATATACAAAATTATAAATTTATATATATATATATGTATATATATATATATATATATATATATATATATATATATATATATATATATATATATATATATATATATATATATATATATATATATATATATATATATATATATATATATATATATATATATATATATATATATATATATATATATATATATATATATGGTAAAAATTAAAAAACTTAATTTACTTTAAACATAACTCACGCAAATTAACCATCATCAAATGTTATAAAAAAATATTAAAAACATAATGACAAATAAATATATAATAAAAATACTGTGGATGTTCCTTTTGTTAAAATTAAAGTTGTTGATCATATACTTTTTTTTCATGACAATATTTAGTCACAAGTTTATTTTACTTGTTTAATAAATTCAATAAATTTAGTAAATTGTTTATTAAAATTGTATACTATGTATTTAATTTTTAATTCTTATTATTAGCTTTTGTATACAGCATTAATTTTATTTAAAAACAGCATTTGCAACAAGCACAGAAAGTTCGTTTTCAAACAGAACCTTATTAGATGTGCTAATTTCCACAGTTAATAATATGTCTAGTATGATTATTATGTTTCTTTTGCTATACCTTTACTTAGTTACTATTTACTTAATTATGTTTGTTTTGCTTCTTATTGATACATTTACTTGTATTTTTTTGATAAAAATTTTATTAAAAATCTCATGTTATAGATCATCACTCTGATGGAGAACAAATAAAAACTAAAAGAGGTTTAAATTCCTTAGACCACATAGAAGGACTTACACCCAAAAAAAAGTCTAGTAATATTTTTTTGTTTATTGTATAATTATTATACTGTTAATTATATAATTAGTATTAACTATTGTACATAACTATTGAGTGTGAAGAAACATTGTTAGTGTGATTTTATTTATTAACTATAAGTATTGCATATATCTAATATATTTTATTAGAAATAGTTTTGCGGGAGAAATTATGTATTTTTTTGATTGCAATTTTTTATGTAACTATTATGTGCATAACTCTTTTATTTTTAATGTACTTTTTGTATTATTGGGCATTTTTAAGAATGTATATCTACATTCAGCAAAAAAGATTTGTATGGCAAATTGGATTTGATAAGAAATAAAGATATTAGTACTACATGTAGAAAGTTTTTTTTTAATAAAGTTGTATAGCAGTATGGTTAATTTTTATACAGTCAAACCAATTTAAATTGAAAAAACTTAGATGGATATTGTTTTTTTAGAAAATGAAGTAAAAGATTTTTCAATTGTTGTTGAAGGTGAATATGATTTATATCTATTTGTTTATTTGTTTATTGTACTTGCTTGTATTGTAATAATAAAGTTATGCAAAGTATTTTTTTTTTTTTTGCCTATTGTTAAATTTAATAAAAAAATGTTAATAATATTTTAAATATAATTCAACCCTTTGGAACTCTCTCCCATCTTCATGTTTTCCTGACTCATACAACCTTCAACTTTTTAAGTCTTCTCTCAACCTTTTCCTTGTTCTTTAACTCTATTCTTTTCTTCTAATAGCTCCCAACTTGATAGTGGTTGCTTTTAGCCTTGTTGGGAGTGAATCGGAATAAAGAAAATTAAGCACAAGTTTCATATTTAAGTTTTTGCAACACATTATACTTAACTATTTTTTAATAAATATGATTTAAATTTGAAAATTTTTATTAAGATTTAAAAATCAATTTGTTGAGGCTGAAATACACATATGTAGTGATGTTAACAAATGTTAAATTGCTCGTTGATGAACGTTGCACTGGTTGCAAAGTTTTGAAATAACCACAAATGAATAGAATAAATAGTAAATCAAAATTAAGAAGCAAGACCATAAAAAATATAGGTCATGCTTTGAAATAATGTCTTTTTTATTTTTTTTAGAAATAATGTATTTTTTAATGGTTTTTTTTTTATGTTTAAAAAAATAAAGTCATGTTTTGGTTTAGGGACTATGTTTAGGCTTTAAGTTCAATCTTTAAACTTTTTTCTTAAGCAAGTTTACTTTTAGCAAAGTTTTAGGCAACCACTATTCAAGTTGAATGTTGCAAAAAGTTAACAGTGTCTATAAAAATTGTAAATTTATTTTCATTGATGTTCGTGGTAAAAAAATAGAAGTGTTTTTTGAGCATAAAGGAACAGTTACAGTAAAAAATTTTTGCCTAATGACAAGTCAATCAAAATTTTGTAAGACTATGACTAGATTGTTGTCAGAACAAAAAGTTCACCTGTACTCTAGCATGTCAGTAGAAATGTCATTAGGTTTAAGAGATGAGTTAGTGGAATCTATGAGATTATGATGAAGGCGCAGTTTTCAACAGGTTGATAAAAGACATCAGCCCAAGAACCATTATGAAGAAAATCACAGAAGAAATAAAAGTAAGGTAATAATAAAAAGTGCAATAACAGGGTGAATCAATCAAATCAATTTTTGAGGTGGGTCAAAACCACCTAAAATAGAACAAGTATAAACTGAGAAAAGCTATTATCAGAGACAACATGTCTATTTAGTTATACTAGCTTTATTTCTACCAGCTGTTGCCAGCTTGTTGCTAGTTGGATTAAGCCAGCAACCTTTGTAGTCTAATGATTATCTTTATACAATACTGCTAGCTTGTTGGTAGCAGATTTTCTATTGGTATTAGCAAACCTAATATTTTTTGTTTAAAAAAACTTTAATAAACTTTTATAAAATTTATTTTAAAATATTGTAATAATTTTTAGAAATGAATAATACTGTTTGTCTAAATAACACCAATAAAGATGGCTTTCCAATGTCAGAAGCTAGTGAGTTGAAAAATGTTTATAATAGTTTTTTTTAAGTTCCACTTTTGTTTATATCTTAATTTAATCACTTATCTGTTAGATTTTCAAAAAAAAACATTATCGTTATTGGCGGAAATTAGAGATGAATTAAGGAAAATGATAAACACATCTAGCCCCCCCAGTTCAATCAAGATTTGTAAAATTAATGACATTCCAAGTCTCGAAACAGTAAATAATGAATTAAAGGATCCTATTGTAAGAAAAAATGCTGTAAGTTAACCTATTTATTTGTAACTTAGATCGCATTTTAATTAGAATAAATAATAATCAATATTTGTTTTTACCTAAAATTATAATAATTTATTACTTACTTTTGTAACTATTTTGTAACTATTTTATATATTGAAATATTTGTTTATAGATAGAAAAGTTAAGGAGTGTAGGAGGCGATGATTACGGAGAAATGGTACGCAATATTTTGGACAGGTAAATGAGTTTTTACATAAATTCAATTTTTTTTAATAGTTGTATACTACATTCATCAGCACACTGACCCTCAACAAATTCAAGACTGATGAAAATGTCAGCAAAAACTGTTTCCAGATCCTTTAAGAACTTTTTTTTTACATCACAAATCTGTTGAAATTAAAATTCTAACTCCTCGTCCAAAATTTTTAAATGACTTTCAAAATGACTATTTTTTCCTAAAAACGTCAATGTTTGGTTTGAATACTTTCAGTTTGAATAAAGAACTCTATTAAACTAAATTAATAAAATTTTGAGCTTTTATCAAGTAATTATAAACGGAAATGATAACAAGCGTAAGAAGTAATAACTATAAGTAATAACAAAGATAAAGACTTTATATAAAAATAAAGTCTTTATCTTTGTCATCTTCTTTATTTTTTAGAAAATTATGAACTAAGTCTTTAAAAATAAGTATTGAGCATTATACTTAAGATATGTCTAACAAATCAGAAATCATGATGAATCTAAAGCAAAAGTGTGAGCACCGTGTGGAAAAAAAATTATTTCAAAAAAAAAGTCTCAGCAGTTTGCAATCACAGAAAAGATAGCTGAACAAATTAGAATGTATATAAATTTAGATTTTGACAAGCAAACAGCAAATATTCTCTTAGTATATGTGGTACCTGCAGAATAACACTGAATGAGCGAAACAAAGATATTAAAAATAGAAAATTGCATATAATATCAAACTATGAAGACATATTGTTGATAAAAGAAACTAGAACTATAGGAGATAGGCAATGCAGTTGCTATATATGCATCACAGGATGGTATATTGGTCATCAACCCATCGTTAGAGGAAGAGGTTATAAAAGAAGATTGACTTTTAACATTACTAAAGACAGTGAAGGTAATGAAGGTGCAAATTCAATAATCATTTGTTTGTATTGCAAATCAGAAATTGGAAAAGGACTGTTCCATTATTGCAAGCAAACAAAATCAGCAGAAAATACTGAAAAAATTTTAAACAAAACCTTAACAGAAAAAGGAAAAGACCAGTTAATAAATTTATTACCTAAAACTAACGCAGTTAATCAAAAAGACTCAAGTAAAAAGAATATCTGCTAAGAACTTTATTCAAAAGACAGGTACAAATCACAAATCATTTTAAAACTTGATATAGCCAAAAAAAGTCAACTTTTCAAGCCAAGGCTTGAATAACTTTCAGATAAATACTGTAAATATGTATCTTCAAATGTGATGGAGAAATTTACTAGTTTTATTAGATCCAATATAGGTAAAAAAGCTGTTTCTGCCTATTACAGAAAGCAGGTATCAGAAAAATCTAAATCTTTGAAAAATTTATATCAGGTTACACAAGATATGTTTGATATAGAGGGTAAATTTAAAGATAAAGCAAAGTGAACAATTTGTTGGGCAGATTCACAAGATATTGTGGATGCCGTGATGATAGCTAGAGAGAATAATGAAAAAGTATACATTAAGATATTATTGTGTTTTATATTTACATTAAAATTTATTTTGTAATAAGTGACATAATTTTCAGAAGTAAATCTCCTTAACTTAGGTAATGGCTGACGGAGGCCAGAACTGAGGGCGGACGGAGGCCGGGGGCAACAGAGGCCAGGGCTTTCTAAAAATTTGTGCAACAATTTTACCAGAAAGTTATCACCCAGAGCTAAATCATGAATTAACCAAGGATGAAACTGAAGAGTTCAAAAAGTCGGTGGAACTAAGCCTTCCTAACAAAAAAAGATCCTTGTACTTTGAAAGGGGAACAGCTAGCAAAAAAGGAAAGTTAAAAGGTGTTCACAGATTAATTATGCTTGTATAGTAACTCAAATTAAAGAATCTTTTGAAAACATGAAACTGCTGTTTAATCTAATTAGGTTAGATAGAATTTCTTTTGTTTTTGTAGCTGACTTTAAATTAATTTTGGTTGTTAATGGTCTACAGTCAGCCACGTTAACAAATCCTTGTCCATATTGCGATGTTAAATTATGGTCACTCCAAGGATTAATTAAACATAAGGAAGAAAATATATGTGATGTAAACTGCAATTTAGATATTTCTTTGAAATCTTTGAACAAAAGATCTGCAGGTTTGCGAACATATGGTGATCTAAGAAAATGCTACTACAGGTAAAATTAAACAACATTATGTTTTAAATAATTTTCTGTTATCAATGTACTATCACCTGTTTAGTAATAAAATAAAATATATGTTTAATATATATTTTATTAGGTTTCAGCTATTAGGAGGAATTAAAAAAAGAGATGCCCCAAACACTATGAATACCATGAGCCTTCCACTTTTTAACAAACCAGATTCTATGTTAGTTATAGCTAAATACCCTCCTCCTGAATAACATTTAATACAAAGATTTATCAATTATGTCTTTTGGAAGGGAATTTCGCCACTTTTAGGTAGAGAAAAAGCCATGCTATGGCCCTTAAAGTTAAAGCTGATTTTAAGATATTACCATGTTAGAATTTGATTAAGAGTTTAGAGACAGTTTTTACTAATTAACATCAAAATTAGTTAATTCGTAATTTTTGTCTGGGTAAGGTTTTTGAAGGCAATGCATGTCGTAAGCTACTTCAACGTGCAGATAAACTTCTTGAAGCTAATGTTCTTGGTAAAGTTAGCCTGTTATTGTTGTTGCCTTTAGTTTTATTGCTAAAAGCAATGGACAATGTTGTCAAATGTTGTTTTGGAACTGGAAAGGTTTCTTACAGTTTATCTCATTACCTGCAAGTTTTGAAAACTCTGTTGCAGGCAACAGATTTATCTGAAACTCTAAAAATGCACGTAATTCTTGAACACATTGAACATTGCCTTTGTGTACTAAAATCAGATTATGGACTAGGACTTGTATCTGAACAAGTCGGAGAGTCAATCCATAGGGATTTTTTAAAGTATTGGTCTCAATATCAAATTAATATGATTACCGATGTGTCATATGGGGAGCGGTTGATGAAAGCTGTTGTGGAATTTAGTTCTAGACATTTATAACACTTTTATTTTCTATTCATTTTGATTTTATTTGTTTAAACCCTGTTTTTTTTAACACTAATAAAAATATCGATTAAAACAATTTGTTACTTCTTTTCTAATTCACTTAGCAATTGCTCCAATTGGATTTAAAGTATGCAAAAGTGTGGTTTTATCGCATATTGTAGATTTTATAATAACTTTCAAAAGTATTGCAGATAGATATGCAAAAGTATTGCTGAAGTAATTTATAACAATTTTAGAACTCATAGTTTTTTCACGCCAAATGAAAAAATATGTTTTGAAATAATGACGAAATCAAAAGTTAAAAATCTAAGTTAAAAAACATGACGAGCAGCTAGGATTTTAATTTCAACAGATTTGTGATCTACAAAAAAAGTTCTAAAAGGATCTGCAAACAGTTTTTGTTGACATTTTTATTGATCTTGAACTTGTGGAGGGCCAGTGTGTCAGTGAATGAAAAATAAACTATTTAAATAGCTGATTTAGCGTGGTTTTTTTTTTTTTTCAAAGTGTTTTTTAAATGTTAATTATATTTCTATTTTATTTTTTCATTTTTTTTATTATGATTTTTCAAAAATTTTAAAAATATGTGTTGTTGTAATAATATATAAAAGGTCAATTAATAGCAAATTGATATATCAATCTACTAAGATTGAAGTGAAGTAGTATAAATGTATTTTAGGTTGTTTAGTGTTTCTGTTATGACAATGTTAAACATGAAAGGATCCTGTCGTCATGGCAAAAAGAAGATTGCTTTCAAAAGTTTAGAATTTTTTGAGATGATTCAGGGTTAGATTTAATAAAATAATTTTTTTTATATATAAATCTGTTTTAGGACAAGAAATCAAAGTGCTGTGTGCTTATTAACCCTGATCTCAAATCTTAATTTATAATATAGTTTCTAATATGTTTATAATAACTATGTTTATAGTTTGGCAATGATTTTTAGTGTTCCTGTTAGATAGCTTTAAATTATGGATTAAAAATGGAAAATTTTTAATACAAATTAGTAAAATGTTTTTCGAGTTTTTGTAGAATCTTTTATTCCAAATCGTTGTTTTGATTGAAGCATGAAAAGCAAAGTTCCCCAAAGATTTATCACTGTAGAAAATATTATTAAATCAACTTTTTCGTAAAACATTTTTTAAGTTTGGTTGCCTGTGGTAATCATGTGTGATTCATGATTTTTGTTTGGATTATATTTGAGTTAATTCTTATATGGAGATGCTGAAATTATCATGGTGCAATTTTTGTTTTTGATTTATAGGTTGAACAGTTGATAGAAATAATTTCTTAAACTTTGAATGAAATGAGGACTCAACAGTCATCAATCATACATTCTGAAGAGAGTATTGTCTAGTGCTTTTAAGTGTTCAGTGAATGCACTATGAAATAATGTCAAAACACTGTCAGTGACAATTTGAAGCAGTGTAGATAATATTTTTGTAGGTAAAGAGGAATTTGTTGAAGTTGTTGGCTTCTAAATTTGTGATAGCAAAATCATTAACTGCATTTATAATTCTAGCTGTAGAATATGCTTTTTATAAATATGCTATAATATTTTTCCAAAATGTGTCAAAGGCGTTGCCAATTAAAGACAAATTTATCATAGAAAAAATTGAGGCTTTTGAACAAACATCTAAATGCTGAAGCCAATGTGTACAGTTTGATTGAAAGATAACAAATAGAATGTTGTTTTCTCATGCTGTATCAATGTTTGTGACTTGTATATCCATCAACTAAAAGTAAAGTTGGTTCTGATAGTGATATATACTAAAGGAAATCAATAGAGTGTTGAAACGTAAAAAGGTCTTCATTTATCCATCAAAATTTAACTGCTATTCTTATTAAACCAGCATTCAGTTCATTAGCTCCAGTTTTGTTCTTACTCATAAAAGATAAGCATGGGTGAGAATCATGTTTACTTGCTCAGACAAAAAGTTATTATATATTTTCCTTGCTTAACACTGCAAAAGTTTCGACAAAAGTTTTTTTAATTTGTTTCTGGATTCATCAATGTTATAAATGTTATCCATTTTTATTTCATTAAATCCTAGAGACTGTTGCATTAAGGTTTATTTCAGGTAATCACAAAGATATTGTCTCAATACATTTTGGGAAAAGGTTTCTTTTCTTCAATCTTGTTGAAGTATTTTATTGAAGTTTTTTGGTATATCATTATTTTCAAAACGTAAAAAAAAAAATGTCCTCACATAGACAGGAGATTGCTCATATAAACTACGAGTTTACAGAAGCATGCTCACCATGACTCAAAATTAATTAAGTAGCTTGAGAGCTCCTGTTTTTGTGCCTTATTAAGATTTGTACCTTTTTAAGATTAGTGCCTTATTAATATTTGTACCTTTATAAGATTTTTACCTTATTAATACTTGTATCTTATTAATATTTGTACCTTATTAATTTTTGTACCTTATTAAGCAGAATGTTTGAGTACTTTTAAAATCTCTGACAAAGTTACTCTTGCCGTAGATAATATTTTTGCTTATTCCTGTTTGAATGACAGCAAACACATAGAATGGTTTTTAAAAACAATTTTCGGAAAAAAATTTGATTATAACCCTGTAATGTAGTATTATTTAGTTATAATTCTGTATAACTAAATAATACTAGATTTCAAAAATTATCTTTAAAAATCTTTTATTAGGGGTTGTTCAAGATCACTTAATACTTGATGAATCCTTAATTTTATCCAAAAAAAATGTTGGTACTCAAAAGTTACGAAATGATAAAAAATTTTAAAAGTATATATATTCATTTTTATATATTCATTCACTGATTTTTTATAAAATTATCGTTTTTGACCTGTTGCAATTTGACTTGTGAAATCCAAATGTGGTCACTTGTTTATATTTGAGTTTTACAAACGTATCCACGTTAGGCTGAATAACAAAGAAACAAGAAAATACATTTCAGAAAATAAGAAGCCAAAAAAGCAAACAATGCAATATAATTAATATAAACAATGCATAGCATTTAAAAATATAAAACAAATTAAAGTTATTTTTTTATTTTTATTATATTTTGATGTTATATTTAGAATTAATTAATTTTCAAATTTGTCATTCAATGTTGAATAATTCAATTATTCAATGTTGAACTATTTAATTATTCCATTTTGAAATTCAAAATGATGCTACAATAACAATCTGTTATTTTCTTTTTTAGAGGGGTTCCCATATTAAAAATTTGTCCATTATAACAGTCTGCTACTCTAACCTATTTTTGTGTAAACAGCATTTTCTATAACATTTTTTAAATCAGTAGCATATCTTGTATAATAATTTAAATAAATAATAAATTTAAATAAAAAAATTATTTATGTTTTAGAGGTAGTAACAGAGCGATTCAAACATGCAACAACAAAAAATATTGCTTTGGCTATTGCAAATAAATTAAAGAATGCTCCCGGACAGTTTAAACGTGATCAATCTGATATAAAATAATTTTAGTTTTATATGGAAAATATTATCTGTGTATGCATGTATGCATATGTATATATATAATATATATTATATATATATATATATATATATATATATATATATATATATATATATATATATATATATATATATATATATAAAAATTTATAAAGCTGTTTTTTAGACCTTTCAATTCATTGAAGTTTTATACCTTTCCATTCATTGGAAGCTGGATTTTGAATTTATTCATAAAATAAGTATTTTTATAAGTAAGAAAGTAGTTTTAAACATGAAAAGTTATAATAAAAAACCTTAGATATATGTTAATTGACGTTACCTTACTTAAAACAGTTTACTTAAAAGATTTTGAGAAAATTTGATCTAAAGGATGCTGATATATATAATTGTAGAAGTTTTGGCGTCTCGCCGAAGCATGTTTTAAATTTTCAATAATAATTTTAAAACTATGGTTTATAGTTTGATTTAACTTATGTTTTGATTTAACTTATAGTTTGATTTAACTTATACTTTTACTATTGTTTGGAAAAATGAGTTCCACAAACTTGGCCCACCATATTTTATAGATTCAGATTGTTTTAACAAAGTTTTTGGTACCAAATAGTTATGTAATAATTGTTTTGTTTTTATGATCTGTAATACGGAAGAGGTCTCATAAATATTCTGCAGCATATAGTTTTTGAATCTAAACACGAGTTAAAAGATTTTTAAAACGTTTCATTCATAAAGATTTAATACTTCAATTCTATAAAGCTTGAATTGGCAATGGTGTCTATTTTATAAGTATAAAACAAAGATTCAGGAAAACTTTGAATTTAATGCAGATGGAGTCGCTATTATTTTTCTCTACAATTTAGATAGTTGTATTTTACGATTTTATTATTATTATTTTTTTTATTTTTTTTTTTTGTATTTAACGACTTCTGTATTTATAAACACTTTGTGAATCATTATGCATTGAATTTGGTGGGGGGGGGGGGGTATATCAACTTGATCAACTTAATTTCAATTATTATTATTATTTGAAGTCTAGTTGGTCAAGTTTTTTTTATGCTGAGAGTTTTATGAATACAAAAATAACTTTAGATAGTTCTACAAAATAGCTTAACAATAAACCAACTAGAGTTGAAAATAAGTAATTCACTCTACTTGATAACTTTACTAACAATTTTCATAATAATCCTCTTAACACTAGTATAATTCAGATCGGATCATTTTTTCACATTCTTACCTACCAAAACTATTTTAATGCCACAAAGTATTTCGGCGGTTATGAAACAATAATTAAAATTTTTTTATAAAAGTCAAATAAATAATAAAAATCATTAAAATATATATTGTAAAAAATTAAAAGATTTATTATGCTCAGATGTTATTGCTTTATTATTTCTTTAATATTGTTATAAGCTTTATTATGCTCAGTCAGTCAAAAAACCCGACGGAAACACCAAAAAATATATAAAATGGAAATAAGGATTTAATTGGAAAAAATAGTTATAAAAAAAAGCACTCTACCAAAGAGCTTTTTAACTCATAGAAAATTAGTTTTTTATAAATCGACTATAGTTAAAAAACTAAACTTTGTTACTATTAGTCCAAATTTGGCAGCGAAATTTCTTTCTAATTCCACTCCATTTGATTTATATTTAAAATCTTATGAAAACTTGTGGACAAAATTCATTAAAAACTGAGCAAATTGAGAACTGCATTTAGCAGTCTTAAAAGTAAAATGTTAAGATTTTGATTAAATTAGTGTCGATTTTGTCAAATCAGTATTTGATCTCACTGAATCTACTTTATTTCACATTTTTGATCTTTTATTTAAGTCAGGGTGCTCTCGACAAACAAAAATTGCCTGTATAACGCCACTTTTAAATCTTCGGATAAGTCAAATATTTTAAATTACAGGTGTATATCTATCCGCTCTTCTTTTTCAAAATTGCTTGAGAGAATAACAATTAGAGAGAACGACAAGTTGTATTACAAACATTTCGGCATAAAATTTTTTTTACTGAACACTCAATAGTTGAACTTTCAAATTACAAATCTAACGCCTTATATAATGACTTTTTTACAATAGGAATTTTCATTGATATATCAAAAGTTTTTGCTACCGTAAATCCCAAATGCTAATAAAAAAAAAAACTTTTTCAGTAAAATATAACAACTTGCTTTGGTTAAAAGGGTATTCGAAAAACAGAAAGTAATTTTTACACTAAGATCAAAATAATACTACTCCCAAGTGGCCACACCAACGTTGGAACATTAAATAACGTTGTTGTTTAAGTAATGTTTTGGCAGTCGTCGGGACTCAGACCACGATCACACGCCGCGCAATACATCATATTTTCTTCTACCCTTAGATTACGCTACGTTAGATTTTCCAACATTAATCAAAGTTATAAGTTAGATGAAAAATCAACGTGTTTTTTAAGTAAATGTTGGCAGTCATCGGGAATTGAACAGTGATCACACACGACTTTATATTTGCCGTATATTAATACTTATAATAAAATAAATCTTATTAATAAATAAAAAGAGCTGAAGCAAGCAGAAGACTTAAACTGCCAAATCACCGAGCCCCATTTACATTAAGATATTGTCAGTTTATATACAGGAATAAAAAGGAGCCACGTAAGGGAGACCGGGGCTAGTTGCAATAAAATTTCAAAAACTCCTAGAACTTTTTTGTTTTTCAATTTTTGATCAGGGTTAAAAAATAGATCGTTATGACGTATTAAACCAACATCGGTAAATATAATAGAAAACAATAATTGCAAAGTCCAAAAAAAAATTATAAGTTAATCTGTAATTTCTATTTAGCATCAAAAATTATATAATTACATAAAAGAAAAGTAGTGTTTTTATTGACTTGCAATACTTTTATTTACATATACCTGACTTGTTTAGTAAACAGAGTATTATGTTCAAAAAAGTGAAGAAGTTAAATAAGAAGGATTATTATTTAAACTAATTTTTTATTTTAACTTGAAAGTGTTTCTGAAAAAAAAGTATTCTCTTGGTCAATAAACAACAAATTTGTTTAGAAAAATGCAAATAAATCAGAAAAACCAGGTGCAAATGCATTATATTTTGATGTTTAAGGCAACTAACTTCCAGAAATGGAAATTAGTTACCTTAAATACAAACTTATTTCAAATAACAAATTGCAAAAAAATGCGATAATTAGAGCCTACGATCAAAAAAGCCCTATAATTTGGCAACACCTGCCCCAAACGTGAGAGCAACAAGTTGATAAGATATATTTTTAAATACTGTAAAGTTCATAAATAATCTCTTCCGTTTTCAAAAACTATGACGGTATAAAGTTTGAGCCCTTCTCAATTTAAGGGGGTTACAAATTTTATAAGGTTATTTTTTGAACGCCAAGAGGTTTTTTATAAAATTTAAAATTTATCGATAAATGTAAATTTAAATGAGAATAGTACAAAAAAAAATTAGAGCAAGGAAACGGTTGATAGAAGACTTGAAAAGTTGTAGATTGTATGAGTCAGGAAAACACAAACATGGAAAAGTGTTCGAAGTGGTTGAAGTGCGGGGAAAAAAGAATAGAAAATGGAATCAGTACTAAGAAAATAGCGAGCACGATAAAAAAGAAGCAACCTTAGCGAATGCTGCACTTATCCCTGCACACACTAACACACACAAAAATGCTCCTAAGACGTTTAAATAGTTTAGAGAAATTGAACTAAAACTCCTTTGTTTAATAAAGTCGGCGGCAAATGGAACATAAATTGTATATGTGCATAACCTCCAACATGTTTTTTAAACTTTTATTAGATTGTCTAAACTGTCTCTATTTTTTGTGCAAGCCATTTTACACATTTCAAAATTTTAAATGCATTTTCGAGTTGTTTTTTTTTTTGCTTTGCCATCTTTAAAAAAATAGAAATGTTTAATGAAATATTAAACATAACTATATTATTAATTTAATGTGAAAGTTTTATTTATAATTTAAACATAAAGGTTTCCAATAATCTTTTGTTAAAATAACAAAAAAATAATCATATTTTGACTTACATTAATTTAAAGTTTAAAACATTTTGTTTAAACCATCGTATAAATCATTATATAATAATACAGTTTCCTGATTGGTTAGAATTTTGTATTTTTTTGAAAGTACTAATAAACTTTTTTTTTTAGGATATAAATTTTATCTTTTTACCCATTGTAGTAGTAAGGTCCTTTGGGAGTTAAAACAGTTAATCACTATAAAAACAATTCAAAAAGTGGAAATAAAACAAAGTGAGTTCTAAATTTACGCGTACCGTGCTTATTAGAGCTTAACTGTGCTCAAAGTTGCAATTGGTTGGTAACATCTTTTGGGTTTTTAGTTTGCAAGCAGAAAAACTAGTAAAAAAATAAAATGTAAAGTTCATAAATTTCTCATTAGGTCACATGATCGGCGCAACCTGACTTACTATGCGTTTTCTGTCTCCATTCTTATTTAAAATTTAAAAATTACAAACTAACTTTATCTTACAGATCACGAAAAAAAAACAGGCGTCAAAAAAAAAAAGATCTTCAAAAAAAAATTACACCCGTAGAACACCACTCATTAGCAATAACCCGTAATACTTTTTTAAGCATAAAAGAAAACTTTTTTTGTATAAAATCACGTTAAAAATCCAATATAATTTATACCTTAAATTAAAAGCCACATATTTATAGTTTTGTTTCCATCCCTTTAAAATTATTTTTTGCTGAATCGTTATATGAAAAGCCATTTCGCCTTATTCGCTATCTTGTCAAGATATTTTAATCATTGTTTTAAATTTGTTAAGAAATAAAGCTGATGGTATTTTTATTTTATTTTTATTACTTTTGAAAATCTATAAAAGACGTCAATTCGGCAATTAAAAAAGCTATTTGATTTATTAAAAACAAAAACATTTAACTTTAGAAAAGCCATTATACTGTACTGTACATATATCCAACAAAAAGTTGATTTTTTGAACATGACGCTTTTGTTACAGTCGTTGTGATTTCTTTAGTTATCTTCTAGAAACCAATACCAAAAACTGTTGATATTACAATGAGATTTTTAGTGTGTCCCAAGTTCTACACTACACTAAAAAGATTTTATTAGTTAAAATTAAAATAAAGAAGTCTTTTTAAAATCACCAACAAACTTAAATCATGCATTTGCATGATTTAAGTTTGTTGGTGATTTTAAAAAGGCTTGTTAACTTCATTTCATAACTTCAAATCTAAATACAAGTTCTAAACTACATAGAACGATTTCTTAACTTCATGTTATTTTTTACTTATATGATGAGCCCACACTTTCTCTAATTAACCTAGGCTTTACACAAAAACGTGTACACTCATTTACTGCGCGATAAAGAGTAGACACAATAAGTGCTCATACACTAATTTTTTGGTGCAGTAAGTGGACATTTGGTGCAGTTTTGAAATATTTTAAATCATTTTCCAGTCATATTTTGCAATTCTTCTTATAATTTTTGATGTACGAAAGTTTATGGGTAAATTTTAAAACCAGAAAATAGAATATAGGCAAAAAAAAATTAATTTGACTTTTTTTTTGGACAAATTTATTAATTTTAACATAAATGTTATAAAATCGTAACTATAAATATTATACGACTTCTTATAATTTTATTTGATAAAAAAAACAAAAAAAAAACAAGCAAAAGTTAGTGCATAAAACCCAAAAAGACAAATAGTTAGTAATCACAAATCCCTAAAGAACAACTGCGCACGTTTAAACAAAAGATTGATAATTAAAAGAAAAAAACTTTATTTTAAAACTTATGGCATAAGACATAAATTTAAACGTTAAAATCAAACTAAATTTAAACACATTTCGAAAAAGTTTTTTCATATAATGAATAATAAAAAACGAAAAATGGAAAAAAATTTGGGAAACAAGTTTACGTGCCCAAAATGTTGGCAATTGTTGTTTGATGTATCTACGGCTAGTACAAATAATCATATCGAGAACTGTTATGCGTTGAGATGTCCTCAGTGTCCTTCAATACCTAGTTTTAAGGAAGTTGAAGAATTTTTTATTCACATCCAAAATAACCATGGCATAAAAAAACAAAGTTTATTCTGTCCTGCTTGTAGAATTTCTGTAACAAATGAAAGCAATCTTATTGAACACTTTTTAAAAACACACTTCACTACTAAAAAAATAACGTGCCCGTTATGCAGCACAATAACTACAGATGAAACTTGTTTTGTAGATCATTTAAAATCAAAACATTTAAAACTTTTAAAAAATAATTGCAAAAGATGTATTTATAATGAAGAGCTAATTAAAAGACTACTCAAAGACGGGGACCGTGTTATTGCACTTTGGGGGCAATCAAAATGGCAATACTTTACCGGAAAAATAAAAAGGTACTTTAGTTTATACTATAAGCGTGTGTGTGTGTGTGTGTGTGTGTGTGTGTGTGTGTGTGTGTGTGTGTGTGTGTGTGTGTGTGTGTGTGTGTGTGTGTGTGTGTGTGTACACACACACATATATATGAATAAATGCGAACTGGTAGAAGTAAGAAGGGGACGACTGAATAAGCGTGAGTAAATACGCGCAAACTGGAATAAGTGCGAATGGCGTATGTGCGAACTGGCGTAAGTGCAAACTTGCATAAATGCGAACTGACATAAATGCAAAGCAGTTGCAAAAACTCGAACTGACATAAGTGCGAACTGGCTTAAGTGCGCCAAAAGAAATTGCAAACATTGGCATAAGGGCAAATCAGCATAAATGCGAAAAAATTCAATCCTTTTCACTTTAACTTTAGACCTAATCCAATTTCACAGTAAAAGCTAGTTATTTCTAAATGAGTCTAGTATAATAAAAAATGCATTTAACAAATTGTATAAACCGTGGTCGGCAACCTTTTAAGACAGAAGAGCTAAAAGTTACAATTTACAAAGTTTTTAAGTTTTTAAAGAGCTACCAACATCTTTATTTCAATATTATAGTAATATTTGTGAAAAGATCTAGACATCGAAAGAACCACATAGACTTGCGAGCCGCAGGTTGTTGATTCCTGGTATAAATGATTAAATAAAATAATGTATACGATGTACTTAAGTAAGTCTTTTTTGTTTGCACAGCAGACTAATCAACAACAACTTTAAAGAAATAATAGTGTTACAAGTAGGTAAATTTCCGTTTCAGCCAAATTCCACCCAGACTTCCGAAATTCCACCTGCAACTTTTAGGTCATTCTGGTTCCGACCGGAATTTCAATATTTCAGGTCGGAATGCCAGAATTTATTTTTTTACCTTTTTTTTAAGACACAGACGGTGTAAATTAAATCAAAAAATCATTATTCTACAGGGTAATAAAAAACTGTTGATAAACCTTGGTAAAAAATACAAAATTTAACAAACGCAATATAATTTTGCATGCAGTAATCAGTTATAGGAATATTGTGGTGTAAAAAGAGTTGCTATCCAGTTTTGGGCAACAAGCTAGTTTATTTATCATCAAAACCGATACCTCTGAGAACAGTCTCATTTTAATGGTACTTTTAATAATTAAATTTTGAATTATTTAAAATTAACACTTTATTTAAAAATTAAAAAAAGTGTTAATTTTAAATAATTAAAAAGTATAGAATAATACAATAAATTTTTTAATTTAACCTAAACGGAAAAATAGAAAACATAGAAATAATTTTAAATACAAATAATATTTGCAGCTTAAAACTTTCAATAAATAAAATTATAAGAAACAAATAAAGTTCAAAAGAGTTCAAAGTTTCCAATCCGGTACACATCTAACTACAAGCAAACATCTCGTGTATGCTGTATGTGTTGGATCTTTTTAAAGCACAAAACGGTTTTTAAAAAGTAGAAGTATATAAATAGCATTGTTGACGTCAACTTGTTTTTACCCCCCTTTACCCTTGTCAACAATTGTCAAAAAATATCAGACCCCTTTCTCCCCCTATTTTGTTGACGTAATTAATGGACAGACCCAAAATTGCAAATATTAACATAAGTGCGAATTGACATTTCGCACTTATGCCAATTTGCACTTATATCAGTTCGCACTTAAGTGCAAACTTAAGCGCGATCCGTATTTTTGTGTATTGTTTATATTTGTGTGGTACAAAAAAATAATCGAACTATTGGGATATCAGTATGAAGTAATTTCAAAGCTACATGGATTTAAACAATTTAGGACTAATATTCTAAAAAAACTTTTTATAATCCAGAATTTGTAAACATTGGCATAACCTTACGCCAATGTTTACAAATTCAATGTTTTAATTCATTCAATGTTTTAATCTATGTAAGTTTGAAATTACGTCATATTGATATCACAACACACAGTGATCTGAAAAACTTGACTTTCGGCCAAAATTAAAATTTCGAAATATTTATACTAAATCGGTAATGATGAATCCAAATTAAAATTTTTTTTTTGATTTAAAGGTTTTGTGTTTCAGAATTATCGCACAAGTGGCCCAGTCGAGAATTTCAGAAAAAGTTTTCACTTTTTTGCTTGCGGTTTCATGATATATCGCATTTATATATATATATATATATATATATATATATATATATATATATATATATATATATATATATATATATATATATATATATATATATATATATATATATATATATATATATATATATATATATATATATATACAATAAAATTTTTTCGTATCGAGCCGAAACTAAATATTTTAGTTAATAGCGGGTGTTTTTTTTAAAGGTATAGAACTTTGAAATGGAATAAAACAAGATATATTTTTAAAAATGACATGTAATTGACTTTACTCAAAAGATAATGTTTCGGGATTATAATTTAAATATGATTTCTGGCATATGACCGCCACGGCTGATTCAAACGTAATCTAATCTGGAGGTCCAGTTTTCAATCACTTTTTCCAACATTTGTGGCCGTATATCGGCAAAAACAAGGCTAATGTTGTTCTCCAAGTGGTCGATCGTTTTGAGGTTATCGGCGTAGACCAGCGACTTCACATATCCCCTCAGAAAATAGTCAAGCGACGTTAAGTCGCATTATCTTGGAGGCCAATTCACGGGCCCGGATCTTGAAATTACGCGGTTACCAAACGTTTCCTTCAGTAAATCGATAGTGGCACGAGCTGTGTGACATGTTGCGCCGTCTTTTTGAAACCAGAGCTCCTGCACATTATGATTGTTCAATCGAGGAACGAAAAAGTTAGTAATCATGGCTCTATAGCGGTCACCATTTACTTTTACGTTCTGGCCAACATCGTTCTTAAAGACGTACGGATCAATGATTCCACCGGCCTATAAAGCACACCAAACAGCCAGTTTTTCTGGATGTAACGGTGTCTCAACATGTACTTGAGGATTGCCTTTGCTTCAAATACGGCAGTTCTGTTTATTGACGTAGCCATTTATCGCTAAAGAAAATTTTCTTATGAAAATCGGGATTGACGGCAATCTTTTTTTGGGCCCATTCACCGAATGTACGCCTTGTTAGGTGATCGCGTGGCTTCAATTCTTGCACAATTTGGATTTTGTAAGCACGCAAATCAAGATCTTTACGCAAAATCTTCCACAAAGTGGGTGGACGCAGTTCCAATTCCTGTGCACGATGCCGAATAGACTGATTCGGGTCTTCCTCTACACTACGCTCAACAACAGCAATGGCTTCTTCAGTACGTACTGTACGACGTCTCTGTGGGTACGTATTATCATGTAGAATAAAAGTGGTGCGAAAACGGTCCACAGCTAATCGAATTAATTGCTCTGATGGACGATTAGGTCGACCGTAAAATGGACGTAATGCTCGATACGTATTTCGAACAGAACTATTGTTTTCAAAACAAATTTGCACAATTTGGAAACGTTGTTCAGGCGTCAGTCTATTCATGTTGAAATGCCAAACCGAACTAAACACAAATCACTTGACAGCTGACAAAATGGCCACCAGTTAAAACAGTGTTGTTAACTTCAAGTTCTTCACCTGTAAAAAATGCACCCTATATTTGTAGGTGATGATTTCCGTTTATTTTTCACAAGTTTTTCATCAATATTTTTGAATAATAAATAATGGAAACCACAAGCAAAAATTCCTTAAATTAGTCATAAAAAGGATATTTATTTTTTCATGAAAAGCTAATATTCTAATTTCCAATTTAATAATCAATCCAAAGATATACAAGTCACTAGATTAAATTAAAAACCATAATATAAAAAGTATGCGTACAATACGGAATAACAAAAAATATCATTCAAAATGTGGCATAAAAACAACACAAATATAGTGTCAATACAGTATAGCTTGCAATGAATATAAGTTCCTTTATTTTAATTATATACAGCTAATTTTTGAGGAATTATTAAGCGATAATAGATGTTTAAAATATACTTTAAATATAATGGACTATATAAAATACTGGACTTTACATTTTACATTGATTTGAAATTTACTAAAGTATGCATTTTTTTACGTATTTTCATCTCGTTAAATATATGGAATGTTTTATAAAAATAAAATAAAAATGAATATTTGAACTATTTTCAACAATTTAGGTAGCAAATACGATTGTATAAAGAAAAAAAAAATTTTTTTGAACATGTATTAAAAGAAATAAAACATAAAATAGGTATATTTAAAGTTGGTTTGATTAATTATATCTGCAGCTGATTTTTTTTTTAAACAATATATGTATATTTGGATTTAATAGTATCATATCGATCAAGTCTATGCATTTTAGTTTAAGGAAGAAATTGTGCATATAAGTTTAAGGAAGAAGTTGTGCAGAAATATGTGCATATAGTTTTAAATTTATACACAAATGAAAAAATGTTGTTTTTGCAAGAAATTATTTATCGATTTTTAATCGCTCTTGGATACGGTTGATTTTTCTTTCGATAAAAAATATAAAAACTATATATTTTTGAAAAGCCTGGATAATATTGCGTTTAAAAATAATAATATTAAAATAAACTACAGATTATTTTTTTAATTGTGGCCAAAAATCAAGTTTTTTAGACCACTGTGCAACAGTCCGATTTTTTTTTTTTTGCTCCACACAAATATAAACGATACACAAAAATACACTACAATATAAACAATACATAACTAAAATAAACTGATAAAATAATTAAATAAATTTATTATTATAACTAAATATATATATATATATATATATATATATATATATATATATATATATATATATATATATATATATATATATCTGTGTGTGTGTGTGTGTGTATAAATTATGTTAGTGTTAACTATTTAATACAAGCTTAAATTTAATAGTTAAATAGTTTTTTTACAAATATCTCAAAATCTACTTTTCTGCTCTTTGGGTATTTTTGCAGTGCAGTATTAGCATTAAATCTATACGTTGTGAGATCCGTGTTTTTTTACTGATCTTAATTAATCTTCATTAACTGTTTTAATAGCATATTGTTTTACTTGTTTTTATAGCCGATTAATAATAGTAACATATCTACACATGACTTTTAGTACCGTGGTACCCTGGTAGTATTGCGCTCAGCTTGTTTCTCAAATTGAGAGAAAGTTGTAACCACAACTAAAGTAACCTCCTCAACTTTAGTGGGCTTTATGGCCTTGGGGAGATTATTGAACAATGAAAAACTTTATACAAAATTTGTTTATTTTCAATTTTTTTAAATATAATTTGCCATTCAAAAATAATTACAATATCCAGACTTATTTTACAGACTTATTTTATTCCAACTATAAATAAACCTACTCAAATTACAAAAAATACTGCTACTTTAATTGATCAAATTATAATAAATAATTTCAAAAACATAAAAATTAAAACTGGAATATTTATTACAGACATATCTGATCATTTTCTGGTTTTTATAACAGCACAAAAATCGTTAAATCATCCTTCTAAAAAAGTAAAAACTAAAAAACGAGTAATTAAGGACACTTCTCTTGTGACATTTATTAGCCTTTTATCGACAACAAACTGGGAATCTGTTTTGAAAACTAAAAGTATTAATGAAGCTTATGATAAATTTTATCATATATTTGAATGTCACTACAATAAAGCATTCCCAATAACAACTAAATTTATTAAAACAAAAACTCTACAAAATCCCTGGATAACACCCGGAATCATTAAATCTTCGAAAAAAAAGCAACGGTTGTATGAGAAGTTAATTAAAAAAAGAACTTTTAAAAATGAAACAAACTATAAAAACTATAATCGCCTTTTTGTGACGATTGTAAAGCGCTCAAAAAAGATTTACTATAGTAGCCAATTGCTAAAATACAAAAATGGTATACAAAAAACTTGGAACATAATAAAAGAGGTTATAGGTAAAAAAGATATGAGTATTAGTCGTTTACCAAAAAAACTAATTATAAATGACTGTGAAATTATTAACGACAAAATAATTGCTAATTCGTTTAACCATGCATTTGTTAGCACAGGTCCAAGTTTAGCATCAAAAATAAATAAAAGTAAAACTTGCTTCGAATCATACCTTTACTCTAATAATAATACAATGAACAATAATATGCTAACAGAAACAGAATTGCTAGATGCCATGTACTTACTTAAACCAAATAAAGGTAATGGAATTGATGATGTAAGCAGTAATGTAATAGTTACATCAATGCCTTATTTAAAAATTCCGCTTTTGCATATATTTACGCTCTCTTTAAAACAAGGAATCTTTCCCGATAAACTTAAAATTGCAAGGGTAATACCTATACTAAAATCAGGAGATGAGACTAGTGTCTCCGATTACAGGCCTATCTCCATACTATCATGCTTTTCAAAGTTATTAGAACACACTATGTATAAAAGATTGTATTACTTTTTAGATGTAAACAATATTCTCTATAGTAAGCAATTTGGGTTTAAAAAGAGCCACTCTACTGATCAGGCTATTGTTCATCTTGCTCATGATATTTTTAAATCATTTGATGAAAATAAATATACATTAGGTGTATTTATTGATCTCAGTAAGGCTTTTGACACTGTCGATCATTACATTTTATTAACAAAAATTAGAAAACTATGGTATTAAACATATAAATATTGCGTGGTATAAAAGCTATTTGTCAAATAGAAAACAATTCATTTCTTATAATGAAGGTAAAACGACTAATATGAACATAACATGTGGGGTTCCTCAGGGATCTATATTAGGGCCACTCCTATTTCTCATTTTTATTTTTCATTTTTAAATCTTACTGAATGGTTTAATGCAAACAAATTATCTTTAAATGTAACCAAAACAAAATATACTTTTTTCCAACGTTTTCATGACCGAGATAAAATTCCCTTGAAATTTCCAAAACTTTGTATTGCCAATCAGGACATTAAAAGAGAAACCACTTTAAAATTTCTCGGCGTGCTTCTTGATGAAAATGTGACGTGGAGAGATCACATACAATATCTCGAAAATACAATCTCAAGGAACGTAGGCCTGCTATGCAGAGCTAAGCCTTTTTTAAATCCAACTTGCTTAAAGCTTTTATATTTCTCGTTCATTCATTGCCATCTTAATTATGCAAATATTGCTTGGTGCAGTACAAATAAAAACAAAACAAAAAAAACTATTTAATAAACAAAAGCATGCAATCAGAATCATTTCCGATGTGGGCCGTTATACACACTCCCAAGCATTATTTGTTAATTTAAATATAATGAATGTTTATCAATTAAATGTCTATCAAGCTCTTATATTTATGTTCAAAATTAATAAAAATATATCTCCTAAAATATTTTACCCATTATTCAAAATAAATCAGAATAAATATCTCACCAGATTTTCAAACAACAGTTATATTCAACCCAAAAGTTATTTTGCGGCGACCGAATTTTCAATTTCTACTAGAGGGCCGAAATTATGGAATAAAATATTATCTAATGAACTTAAAACAATTTCTACGCTTAATGAGTTTAAGTAAAAATTAAAGCAAAAACTACTGATGATCGACGTAGCGCTCAGCTTTTTCTGAAGTTTTAATGATTGCTATTGTTAAATTTACCCAACAATTAGAGGTTTGTCATTATGGGTTTGACGATCTTAGAAAAGGATTGTGCCACTTTTTATTGCTTAAATTCTTCTTCTTTTTTTTTTAAGAATTATTCACATATTTAAACGTATATACTGGTGTTAAAGGAAAGCTTCAGGATTAAACGTATTTGCTTGCTTGCTTTTTAGTAATATAGTTTCTTTGTACAAATTCCTTTTTTTTTTTTTTTTTAAAACTTAAAAACAAAAAGTTAAAGTAGGACTTTAGGACCGATGATTTTTATTTTATTAAGTCTTTAGAAAAACGTTTTATATTATATAGTGTTACGTTTTTTAATTTTTGTTGTCTTATATTTACGGTATAGTCTAGGGGGCTTGGTGATAAGATCAATTATGTCTTCTTCTCGCCCCTGCTATTTGTATTTATATTATGCTTTACGACTTTAATAAATTTATATGGCAAAAAAAAACTAAAAAAAAAAAATGTATATATATATATGGATAATTTTTAGCAAAAAAAATACAATGTAAATAGTAAATACATTTACTGTTACTTATGTTTGCATTTAATGTATTACATGAAATAGTAATACATTTTTATGCAAACATTAAAAAAAAAAAAAAAAAACTAAGATGAATTTTTTAAACGAAACAATTAAAAAAAAAAAAGCGATTAAATAGAAGTGAAGATATTTTCATATATATATATATGTATATATATATATATATATATATATATATATATATATATATATATATATATATATATATATATATATATATATATATATATATATACACCGGGCCGGCGCCAGTGTTTTTGACGCCCTAGCCGAATCTGACATACTGCGCCCCAATCCCTCCACACCCCTCCTTCAACTTATTTTCACATTTGTATTTACATTCAGATGAATAAATGCATAATCATAAATAAACGTATATTCGTGTAACTTTATAATATATTAATAAATAATTTCAAAACTTCACTTTTTGTGCTTTTGTTTTTGCAAATGTAGAAACAAGTTCCGTCAGTTCAATGTTTCCAGCAATGTCATATTTACTTGACAGAGTAGCTAATCCAGCAAGTCTTGCTGCATAGACGTTCTCAAAAATGTTATTATCAGTTTGAGTTTTGAGAAGCTTTGCTCACCGCTAGCCACGGAAACTACAGGTGTCAAGAGGATTTACAAAGTTATAACAGTGTTGGGGACACAATCTGTTAGATTATTTTTTAATATAAAATTTAGTAAATATAGTGGCAATTGATTTCAATTCACTACATAGATCAACTGCATGGATATCTTTGCAGTCTCCATATTGCAAAGCTTTCTCAAGATTCAATTCCATTACATCTTTGCTAGTTACACTCTGTAAACAGTGAACATCATAGAGAAAACCAAACAACGAACTTATTGTTTACATAAGAGTAAATTTTTCTTCAACCAATTGTATTGCTGTGTCAAGAATAGCAAAGTTAAAGTTTATTTTGAATTTTTCTACCTACTTAAAACTAGAAATACCGTTTGCTATAAACTACTTAATGATAGTTTCAGTCATACGTGGGTCCAAGTGGGTCCATAAGTGGGTCAGATAAAGCCTAAAATTCTACAAATTTTAGAGAGTTTCCGTTACCAGCAATATTCAGTTTCTCATGTGTTCCACTAAAAGCAAGATTTTGTATACCAAGAACTCTAACTAAAGCTATCCACCGCTTCAAGATTTGCTGCCAAAACTGTTCTTCTTTTTTAACAAGACCCAAATGTTCCGTATCAACTGTTTTATTGTTTTGCAGTCGCAGTTTGAACTCTTTCCATGACTGTTTTTACTGCTTTTCTCATTCCCTGACAGAAATGCGGACATGTTTTTCCAATCATGTAAACCATTGGAAGAAAGAGATGACGCACCTGTTGTGCTACTGGTTAACAGTTTGCAGCAGAAGCAATACACAGAGTCATTACTTACAAAATACTGCAGCCGATGTCTGCAAACCTCATCTCAATTGACAAGTCGGCGGTTGTAATGGTTTTTTGAAAATTTTCTTTGCATACTTTCCTTAGGAAAATCAAACTGATCGACTTGTTTTGGTCCATGTTTGATCAAAAGTTGTAGCATTACATCAAATACGATTCAAGTAGCTGGATCGCTATAGTTAGCATATAGACCAGAGAATTTATTGATTTTATGCACTTCAGATTCTTTGTGTGTTACGTGTATTACATTATGTAACTCAAACTCTTCTGATTCTGTCATCTCATGGGTATTCTATGGCTGGTTAAATTTGATTGTTTAACTCATCTGTGCCATTTTCATTTCTCTGCGGCGAACATAGATACTTTAACAGCAAACTAACCTGTTTTATTACAAACGCTTCGTTCGCAGCCCCTAGTTTACGAAATTGCGCAACTGGCAATTTTTTTCTTTCTGCCATCGTAGATTGAAATAACGAAGGAAACCGCTAAAAATTATAAAAATGATCACCTCCTATCTCTTTAATATCTTTAAATTAAAATATTATTTTTACTTCTTAATAAAAGTTTTAAAGATACATTTTAAAACTTTTAAAGCTCCATAAATATAAATAATAACACCCTATTAGTATAAAAACACAATATAAATCAGTTAATTTGTTACAATACTACTTCGTAATTGCTATCATAGAATATTTAATTAAAAGTCTTCCTATTTCTGAATTAACACCCCAGTAAAAACAATTTTCACAATAAAAATAAACGTGCTAAAATTTTCTTTAAATGAGCAAGGAAAAATTTGCACTGTATTATTTACTACAAAATTTCAGTCTGCATAAAAAGTATTTAAAAAAATCACGTCAAATAAAACAAAAGTATCAAAAGTATTTATTCTTTTGTTTTACTTGATGCGATTTGACTTGAGTTTTACTTGACAATTTTGCTTTACTCTTTCAAATCTCCTAAATTTAATTCAAAAGAGACTTAAAAAAGATATATTTTTTATGCAGCTAGTTTTAGTGCCGCCTTAGAAAACTTGCTGCCCTAGGCGGCCGCCTAGTTTGTCTAGTGGTTAAACCGGCCCTGTATATATATATATATATATATATATATATATATATATATATATATATATATATATATATATATATATATATATATATATATATATACATATATATATATATATACATATATATATATATATATGTATATATATATATATATATATATATATATATATATATATATATATATATATATATATATATATATATATATATATATAAATATATATATATTTATATATAGGAGCGGATCCAGGCTGTAGCAAGTGTAGCAAATGCTACAGTCAGTCTTTTTTCTCTCTCTTTTTTTTTTTTTTTTTTTACATACTTTTTTTTTTTTTCATACAAAAGAGAAAAATAATTTAAATAAGATATGCAGGTTACCAGTAATCAAAATGCGGCGCTTCAAAAATTTATTCAAAACTGAGCCAAGTTGACTATGTTACGGAAATATTTCATTTGGAAAAATGGAATGCTTCACAGAAAAACCCATGTTTTTATCGGGTTTTGTCTCGCATGCCCATAAATTTTTAAAAGAATGTCAAACATTTCGCAGCGTATCAACTTAAATTGAACTGGGAGTTAAATAAAATGGCAAATCGACTGTAGCAACTGTAGCAAAAGTCAGTTTGTCATACTTTGAAACAACTCTATACATACCCCCGATAATTTTTATATATTGACCCTATTTACGTCCAGTCTTTTTATTAACAAGGAGGTCTTACGTAGTGACTAAAAGTCATCAAGCGAGAACCTGTAGTAAAAAAAAATGTAGCAAAGACAGAAATTCTGTAAAATATCCACTCTCCGTTAATAAAACCTTTTTTTAATAAAGTGGGTAGCAAACATTAAATGAAGAGGTTTTATAATTACAAAGACTAAATTAAATAGCACCGTCTGTTGGTTTATTTATTTAGCCTATTATAAAAATGGTGGAATTTGTTTATGTTTATGAAAAATGGTGAAATGTGTTTATAGCTGTTCTACGAGTTATTTATCATTGAAGAAGTCAAATGTTTTAAAAACGTTTTAAAAAGTTTATAGATTTCTCAGAGACAAAGAGAAGAAAACACGTTGGATAGAACGTTTACCTAATGCGAGTTTTAAAACGTCTAGCAACACTTTATTATATGATCTGATTGACATCAAAACTTCGAAAAGGTTAAACTAAAATGCACTATTTCCCTCTCAGATAGATTTTTAGTTTATTCTAAAATTGCAAGAAACCTTCTACTACTTTTTTTAATTTGGAAATTTCTACTAGAAAATTACTACTATTATTCTCTGTGACAAGGTGTATGTTTCAAAAATGTTATTGTATCAAGAGGTTGCTGTTTTTGGAAAACCAATGATATAAATTCTATTTCGAAAATGATTATAATATAGATATAAATCAATGTAATAAACATCTTTCCATGTTATTGACGCATTTCTGACCAAGATGGAAAGACTAGTATTTAAATAATCTGCACGAATATCATAAATCAAAAATTACGATACAGTTTCATTAGACAATTCCTATAGGAATTGTCTAATAAAACTGTATCAAAGGAACTTTCTACTACTTTTTTTTTTTAACTTCTACTAGGAACTATTGTTCCCTTTGACAAGGTGAATGTTACAAAAGTGTTATTGTATCAGGAAGTTGAAGTTTTGGGAAAACCATTGATATAAATTCTCTTTCGAAAAGTATTTTAGATGTTATGATAGCTTGTAATACAAGTTATATGTTTGATGGTCCTAAATTTCTTTTGAAAATGTTGTGAAAAACTGTAAACATATAAATTCCTAATTTTTATGTAATCAAATTCGTTTAACTTTAAAATCAGTATGAAAGTCAAATAGCAAAGCGAAGGCAATTAAATGTGATAAAAATCTAACTTTAACATTTAATGAAAAACCTTGGTAAACTTCAGATAGAACTCTTTTGTTGTTTGACTTTTGTCCACGTTATCAAAAGCATACAAAGTAATAGGCTCAAAAAGCAAAACCTTTTTTTTCTGATAATACTTACAATGTTCTTCTTAATCAACCTAAAACTTCTACTATCTTAAGCGTTAACAAGACTGGTGATTTTATTAAACTTGCTTTCACATAATGGAAAACTTTTAGTCTAAAAATTGTGGGCATAAAAAAAGGCATTTTAGGTTCAATAATGATCAAAAAGCTTCCTTAGAGATAAATGATAAATAAAGAAAGTTTGTGTCGGATTTTGGCAATACAGCATTATGCATGAAAAAAAATCAGAAAATAGGCATAAAATATCAACACATGTCACAAGGAATTTTGCAAATTATTCACGTGAAGAAATAATCTAGCTGATTAAAACGCTATTAAGAGAAACACTTTTGTTACAAATATGTTACGTTAGGAAAATTTGTTACAGAACTACTTGAAACTGAATTTAGAAATTTAAGAAAAGTATCGTTAGGCATATTTTTTAAGTGTTCTTTGAAACCAAAGAAGACTCTTGTTTACATTAACATGATTTTAAAATTATGGTTTGCTTAACGAATATGAAATTTTGCCAGTATAATGTTTTATTTTTTTAAACTTTGGTCAATGTCTAACATTATTTGAAATAGGTGGATTAAAATGTCCTTTTGATAATAGTGTTTAATAGCTTTTCTTCAATTTGATTAAAGATAAAGTTTATTTGACTTCCATATTCAATACTTTTATGCTTTAATGCATTACTTAATCGAAATTGAGTGTTATCGTCATAATATACTTTCTTATATTCATTTATAAAAAACTGAAAACTTTCTACACCTAAATCAAACAAAGAACTATGTTGTTTGAAACAAAGAGCGACCATTTTAAGTTTGTCATTTAGGTTGACATTTATTCATTGACACTTTTGTTTTTATTATTTGCTGACATTTGTTGATTGTATCGTTGTTAATTGTAATATGCCTGGAGTTTGCTATTTTGGGGTTTTAAAAGCATTCCTTATTTATTTAAAGCAATATATTTTTATTGAAACGCTTATTTACTATTTTTTATTTGATTTGAAACCTGTTTCTTTTTTTCATTATATGAAAAAAAGTTTATTGTAATGAAGTATATTATTAAAAATATGAATGTATTTATAAATTGTTTTTATAAATTTACATAAATCGTTTTTAATTTTCAGATATTTTATTAAGCCATTAAATAAAGTATGTGTTTTAAAACAAATTTTGATTAAATAAAAAAATTGAATTTTAAACAAATTTAGATAAAATTTGTTGTTTTCATTTTCAAATATCAACCTCCAATTTTTTTGCAGACCAAAACATTTTAACAACCACAAATATTTTGTTAATTTAAATATATAGATAAATTTATATGATAATGTTTTGTGTATTATTTGGCATAAATACATTGACTGGCAATAGGAATACCAAGAACTAAATTTAAATACATCGACTGAGGATAAGGGTTCGTTTAGGGTTTTAGTCATGATTAAAAGTCATAAAAAACAAGTAAACTACCATTTCGTTAAAAAGTATTTAGTTTGACTAGATAGTTTTAACGTCGCGTAAATCAGGTAACGTTCTTCCGCTCTAAACGGACGAAAGAAGAAAGCAGTGGTAGGGGACCTCGTGTATCACTACAAGCCACTTTGACCAAAAATTTTTTATGGCATTTGTGCTACAGTCATTAAAAATCCTGGATCCGCCCCTGATATATATATATGTATATGTATATATATATATATATATATATATATATATATATATATATAAATATATATATATATATATATATATATATATATATATATATATATATATATATATATATATATATATATATTGCTACAATACCAAATATAAATAAATATTTACATGGTTACAATACCAAGTATAAATAAATTTTTACATGGCCGGGGCAAAAAGAAGACACTAGTAGTCTTATCGCTAAGCCCCGTAGTTTACATCATATTTTTACATTTCAAGCAGTTATTTTATAAGATAATTTTTTTATAATACCGTTGTTGTGCAATATTTTATTTTTTAAGAAGGTTACGGACAATAAACACTTTGTTTGTAAAAAAAAAAAAAAAAAAAGGTATTTTATTTTGTGCTGTCATTACCAGCTTAGTATAAGTAAAAAGCAAATTTAACATTTCAAAAGCTTAATAAACAAATTAACTTCGTTATAAAGAACAATAGTTAAAATATTCTCTGCTTTGAAAAACAAATACCGGTAATTTTTACTGTACTTTAAGATGCTAAAAAATGATTTTAAAACTGCTCTCTTAACAGCTTACATGTGGCTCAGGAAACTGTTGTTATATTTGCATTAAATTTACAAACCTGTGACAGTAAGTTTTTAATGCATTTTAAATTTTCGTCAACAGCATATTGATAAACAAGAAAATTATTTATAAAAATAAGATATGTCATTAATACATATTAAATACAGTAAAGCTCCACAAAAAAAAACGCTCCAGACTAAAAAAACATACATGCTTCTTCGACAATGTTCAGGAAGATTGTTTCGAACTTTGGTTGGAATTTTTCTACATATGGTTTCTAGTTTCTGCTTTAGGCTATTTATAGATCTTATTTGGACCTTAACTTTGTTTTTGTCCATCCAAACCCCAATTTTTTTATTTTTATTTAATATAGTGTATATTTTGATGTTCATACAACAGAATTAAAAAAAAAAAACGTTGGCAAGAATTTATATAAACGAAAAGGGGCTCAAATTAGATACAGATGGTTCACTATAATGAGAGATTTAACTAGTGTAAAGTAAGATAGAGCTGTTATAAATATTAAATATAAAACTTCTTGAAATATGAAGAAATAAAGCCTAATTGATTTGTGTGGGCTATATGCCAACCCATGCAATGTTATCATAAATAATGTAGCCATGAGTCAGGCTGAAGTATTTTAATTTAAGAGTTTGGGTTTTCATGAATCGCGTTAGCTATGAACCAATGATTTACTTTCAACAGCTCTACATTCATATCTCTATACAACTGATTAATGTCGCTATTGAACATAAACAAATTAGTATCGTCAGCATACGTAATTAAACTTTATTTTGCAGATGATTACAGAAGTCGTTTACATACTTTTGAAAAAAGGAGACGTATGTATGTATGTATGTATGTATGTATGTATGTATGTATGTATGTATGTATGTATGTATGTATGTATGTATGTATGTATGTATGTATGTATGTATGTATGTATGTATGTATTGCTTTTAAGTAAATTGAAAATACAAAAGAAAAGCACAATAAGATTAACAGGCAGAGCAAGAGAAAAACATTAGTTTGTATTCACGTTGAGCGCCGTATAAGTTTTATTACAAGACATATTTTTGAATAACGTTTTTGTTAGTATTACATAATGATTGAAAATGTATGAAATTATAACAACTATTTTTGTATCATCATAATATAAGTCAAATAAAAACTGGCACAACTACTTTTTAATTATAACTTTTAAAAAAAAATATTTTATTGTTATAAAAACTACACTTTTTATTAATATTGGTTAACTATACATTAGCCAATTTCAATAAAAGAAAGCCAATTAACTTCGTTGGTAGTCTTTTGTATCTTGTTAAGGCTTTTTTTTTTATATAATATTAACATTTTTTTTAGTAAATACTTGATACTGGATTATAATTAATCAATATCATCAGCAATCTAGACATACATAATTCTTGTTTATAGATTTCTCATAAATTATTAATAAGACTAAAACATTTGTGCGTCTGAAATATTTCCTAGAATCCTCTTTTTATTTATATATGTCATTGGTTTGATATCAACCAATATAACTGGTATCAATCCATTGGTTTTTTTTTGTGGTTGTAGCTAATCTGTGTCCGGTTAATCATTGTTTAATGAGTTTAAATCAAGCCAAAATATATACTACATATTGATGTAATGTTTCTTACTGAATGGAACTAATCGCTTGATTATGCACTTATTAAGTCACACTTCTTAGTTAAAAACCATTCTGTTTGGTTAAACGTAGGTTTTACTACTATGCTAAGTAGTGATGCTTGACATATTTGATTTCCAACATTTTAATACGATAAGTCATTATCAGAGCGAATTGCTTAATGAAATGTAGCTTGTGATTACCGATAAAATTGAAATCTTTATAATCTTGTGTCATAACTGTCTGCATTTTGAGTCACAAGTTGCTGTATGGGGATTTTGTTTGGTTCATTTTGTTCATTTTAAACATAAATTAACTTCTTCATACTTTTTTCCAGCCGGCATTTGGTCCTAAAAAGACGTCTCATAAACGTTCAAAAGACGTTCTGAACGTCTTTTGCACGTTCATAAGACGTTTTTGCACCAGATTTTTAACAACTACATAAAGCAGATTGAAACTCGTTAATATATAGATTAGATTCATTTATAGCTTTCAATAAACTGTTTTCAGCTTTTCAATTATTACTGCTTTATCGTACTCTAGTTTACCACTTGTTAAATATTTTTTCAGAGAACATTTTTTGCACTTCTTTTATTAACTTCTTAATTAAAATTCTGTTTCTCATTCGCTTTATGCTTTGTTTTTTTTTTAATTTTTAAATACCAAAGGTATTTTATGTTTTTTTTTTTTTAATTTTTAAAAATATGTTTTTATAATTTTATAGTTGGTTTTTATAAAACAAATACTGAAAACTTTTATTCCCTGTGTAAAAAGGTAATAAATTTACAACAAAAGGTAAAACATTATTATTCAGCGGGCAGCATCTTTTTATCAAAAAAGTAGGCAACTTATAAGAAAATTAATATAGTTTTTTTTATAAACGGGATAGTTAGCCAAAAACTGGACATCGATTTGCACACACAAACAACTAAAAATGTTCATAATTTGTGTACCTAGATTTTGCAACATATTTTAAAGTAGTAAAAAATTAAAAGCTACAAAGATTGAAAATGAGAAAGATAAAAATTATAAGTTTGAATATAAAAGTAAACAAAGCAGTAAATTCAAAAATCTACGACTCTTAATGTCAACAAGGGAAACTAAACAAGTAGAAAAGTAACACGATGTGGCAACAAAAGTAGCCATCAATAATATTAGATAGATAAAGAGCAAATAAAATTAGACTAGCTATGGTAGTAAGAATTCTGGCTTCAGAACTGGAGGTCCATGGTTCGAAGCCGGATCTGGGTATATATGCATTATTGGTAAAAAATGAGGCGTGAACTTCCTGGTTAAATGCTATTCCGCAGCGCTATAACGTGGCTAGGACTTCTAGGAGCACCTAAATTAACTAATAATAATAATAATAATAATAATAATAATAAATGTCATAGTTTATAGCGCAACCAAATCAATTAAGTAAAACATTATTGTTATTGTTATTATTATTGTTAATGTTATTATTGATATTATAATAATTATTATTGTTATTATATATATATATATATATATATATATATATATATATATATATATATATATATATATATATATATATATATATATATATATATAAATCAGTAAAATAACATTTACCTAACTTGAGCTTCTGCTGTCAGTTTTAGGGATGGCAAAAATCCCAGAAATTTTCAATCCCTGGATTTTGGGATTGAAAAAGTTGTCCCCGGGAAATCCCTGTATATCCCGGGATTGAATAGAAAAAAACGCAAATGTAAAAAGAGAAGCATAAGAAGAACTAATGTTTTAAGTACTCATGAAATACTTAAAAGTGATTCATTTAATTATGATATAAATAAAGTACTTCATTCATTAATGAACCTAAGTAATTTAAATTATAAAACAATACTTTAAAATGATGACGCAGTATAAATAAAAATAATATGAACATGCATGAATATGCATGAGTTATATTTGTTTTTGGAAGTACTACCCTAAAAATCAAAGTGTCAATCATTTCATCGCTTAATCATATTTGATTTTTTGAACATAAAAACTGATAATGCTTTTTCGGAATTCATACTTGTTGGCCGTATAGATTTTTTTTTTTTTCTTTTTTTATTACAAAATTTTTATACAAGTATATAATGTTAAAAAGTTTACAATTAAAGGTTATGTTAAAATAATGATAGAAATTAAATAAAAATAAAGAACGCGGAAACTCAAAGAAGACTTATTGGTCTTGTCATGAGAACCGCTAAAGTTTGACGCGTCAATAAAAGTTGATGTAAACTCATACAATGCGACTATCGCATAATTTATTGGTAATAATTATAGTATTTGAAGTTTTTCTTAAATTAACTTGAAATACGGTAGGTTTTACTAGGATCAATATTCTTTGGATTTTTATGATTTTTTTATTTTATTTTTTTTGCATTTTCTTTTCAGTATAGCACAATTTTCTCGACGAATATTCATTTTTCTTCAATATAAGATAATATATAATCATATATTTTAAGGTGATCTAATCATAAGCTACTAATTTCAAATAACAGTATTTGTTTTTGAATTTCTAAAGTTATTTTTTACCTTAATATTTTGTGTTCGTATTGCTGCCAATCTTTTTTCCATCACTTCATTTAATTTGTTTATTTTAATTATTTTGACATTATTCTACTCAAGTCTGCTGCTGTTATTATATTTGCCGAGTATAAACACTTTATCAGGTTTATCATGATTTTTTTACTTTTGGTACTTGTATTTGGTAGAAAAACTTCTGAAATTTTTTATAAAGTAACCTGGCCACGAAGATATACTAAGCTCCATAAAGGCGTTCTCCACTCTTAAATTTGGTGACTCAAAGCATTATACAATTGTTTTCTGATTTCAGATTGTTGTTAATTTATTTTTGTCAACACAAACTTTTGCGCATTGTCAGAAGAAATAAAGTTACGTCTTGTCGAAAAAGTGCTACCATAGTTGCTTTATTGGGAGTAAAAGTTATCAGATATCATTCTACATTCTTTCTCGTTCATCTTAATTAAATCATCGATCTTGGAATCCAATTCTAAATCTAGAAGTGCTTTTTTAGCACAGTAATTTTTTAAATTTTAAGTTCTCATTTAAGCTGCTACATCGGATTTTGCAATCCATAATTAAATGGGTGATCTTTCTAAACTCAATTTTTACGTACTTTTGTAAATAATTTTCATTTCTGTTCGGGAACCTTTTAAACATTTTTACAATTTTACTGACGTTTTTGTTATAATCAATAATTTGGTGCCTAATTTTAACTTCTGATGTTTCATTAATTAACAATGAATCATTTGAATCTCGAATATAATCTTTCTCTTCAAAAACAATTTCTACTTAAAATAACGATAACTAAAGTTTATTTAATGAACCTTATGTATATGGACAACTTCATCAATTGATTGGACGTTAAGTAAACTTTTGTAGTTTAATAAACCTTTTATTTTGATAACCTAATAAACCTATATTTTGATAACTTCATTAATTAAACCTTTGTAAATCACGCTCATATTTGTAATTAAATTCAGTGGACATAAAAATGAAATTAAAATCACGCAAACATTGGAATTAAAATGAATTAGAAAATTCAAAATAAAAAGGTATTTCTTTTATTAAAGATTTTTAATCTTCCAATTAGCAAGTGCTAACATTAAATTTATTTTTAATAACATATTAGTTTTAATATTATTCTATATATACATTTTTTATATGTTTAATCGTACAAAATATGTACGATTAAACATATAAAAAATGTATATATAGTATAATATTGCAAATAAGCATTATAGCTAAAAACATAATTTTTGAAAACATTCCAATTTTTGCCTAGGGTGCTCATATTACCCTAATCTACTTTATATATCAAAAAAAATGATTAAGGGAGCTAAAAGCTGAGAAACGGTCGCTTTTATACGTAATGATGGAATTATATGTCAAGAGGCTGACCCTCTTGCTATGTTTATCGCAATCCAAGTGATACAGTTCTAATATCATATTATCTATCTATTTAACCTAATAATTTAAAACAACGTAATTTAATTGAAAACAAGATCAATATTTATTTTTGATCGTAAAAAACCCTTTCTGGCATACAAATTAAAGTTTGATAATTCTAACTTACTAGTTGATTACTTATATATATATATATATATATATATATATATATATATATATATATATATATATATATATATATATATATATATATATATATATATATATATATATATATTTGCCTTTAAAGAATATTAACAATTACAAACTACATGACCAGGGCAAAAAAAAGATTATAGTTGTCTTCTCACTAACCCCCTTAAATATATATCAAAATACTCTCTTGTATTACTCTTGCCTTTAACTCAATAATTGTTATTTTTAATTTAAAAATATTTTTTTTAGGTAATAAAATTCATTTCCAGCATAAAAACTAAGATATAGTTTTACTAAGCGGTATTATGTTTTTAGTTTACATTTTCGATAAAATACAGAAAGAGGGAAAATAAAAAGAAAGGAAGAAAAAAACATTGCAAAGAGGATAAACAGCTACAAAACCTTTCACTTTTTTAAGACAATCCGAAATCCTGGGAAATTTCGGAGAGTAATCCGGGGATTTCGTGACGAACAATTTGTACGGAATCCCGGGATTTCGAGATCCCGGAATCTCGGGATTGCCATTTCTATTCAGTTTCTTCTTCAGCAGGATCATCAGGAAGAAAAATTGTTTGAAGTTTAGATTTTAATATATAACTTCAATTTATAGAATAAAATTTTCACAGTAAATTATAAATTGTTAAAATTAATGTAATAAAAAAAAATTATTTTTATAAATTTATAACTTCTTATAAAAATGTCGTTCTATAAATTAAATTTTTTGAAATTTAGACTTTCTCATTAATTATCCTGCTAAAGGAGAAACTGAAAGTAGAAGCTCATATTTCATAAGTATTTTTTTTTTTACCAATTTATTACTGCTCTGTTTTTTAAAAACATTGAGCACTCTTTTTGTAAAATACACTAAAATATTTGACATTTTTTGTATTTAAATTATTGGTGTTTTTTATTAATTTTGTTGTTGTTATTGTTGTTGTTATATTTAATTTTTTTCTGTTTGCTTAATTTAAGTTTGACTATTGTCTTTAACTACCTTCTTTGTTTGCCTTCTTTGTTCGTTTTAAATATATGTGAATAACTGAGGCAGGTACTGGTTGAATAAGCTAAGGATGTGCTACTCAACACAATTTTAGCATTTGCTACAACATTGAGAAGCAATAAACAATATTAGAACGCTTACCTCAGGCCAGATTAGACTGAAGCTTTAGTTTCAGAATTAAAATTATTACTTATGGATTTTAATATATCCGATTTTAAATGTTTTTTTTAATTAAAACTCAAATACATAAAATAATTAATACAAAATTATGTCACTGAGTGTATCAACATTTTTTTTTTTATTATCTTAATTATGGTATTACCTCTATGACGTTTGCTAATTTATTTACGTTATTTCTATGAAGTTGACTAATTTATTTTTGTTATTTCTATGGTGTATATTAATTTACTTACTTTTTATTTTTAAATCTTACTTTAAAATTTTAATTTTTAAATAAATGATAATATCTTATTTATTTTTTCTTATTCTGAAAAAATGATCTTACTCTTTCCTTAAAGTTTTATTCTTTAAGTTTTTCTTTAAATGATAAGGAATTGTTATCTATTTTACTTTTTTACTTTTTTTTTTTTTTTTTTATAAATAGTTTGTTAACTATAGATATTTAAATATTACGGTTGTTGTAAATACGTGAGAATAGGGCTCGGTGATAAGGCTAAATTAGTCTTCTTCTTGCCCTGCCAATATTTATTTTTATTTATGTGCTTCGAAACTGTATGTATTATTTAACGGCAAAAAAAAAAAAAAAAAAAAAAAAAATGAGATAAAATAAATTAACGCAAGGATTACTTTTGATATAAAATTCTCATATCTCAAATTCATGTGTAGGAAAAAGTAAATCAAATGTTGGTAGGATTTAAAAATGCTTCGTTTATTAAGATATTAAACTGCTGCGTGGCCTACTTCAAGTATACGCATAAGACTCTGCATTTTTTGACGAAAAAAATAGAAGGCCAGTTCAGTATGCGGCTTTAAATAAAGTTTAATGATCTATATAAACTAAACGCCGTGGATAGAGTATTGAAAGTCGCTGCTCTAACAAAATTTTCTTATAATACCGTAAGCGTGTTAATTGGTTGCCAGAGCCACGCGTGAAAACAAATCCCGTTTTCATATGCTTTAAATTAGTGAGTTTCAAATATAAATGGGGCGCCTCACAGGAAAAGGTATTAAGTCTTAGTTTCTAGTTACAGAGATATTTGACATAATAGTCTGGTCAAAAAATTCAAAAATGAGATTATTGTTTTTTTTATAATTTCATCATATTACAATACATATCAGGTGTTTATGTAAAATTTTCATTTTTGATAGTTGTAAAAAGTTTTACATAAAAACACCTGATACGTATTGTAATATGAAAAATGTTGAAAAGGTACTAGCTCTTCATCAGACCAGTTGCGAAAATGTTCTCTCCTCTAAAAGTAAAAAACTTCCTGTTGATTTTTTTTTCAGCTGTATCATTAATGTTTTGGCATGCCAGTAAATAATTTTTTTTTATTTTTGATCGATAATCATTGAAAATCCTCAGAAGTTATTGAAAAATGTAATTTGCATGCTATTTCTTATTTTTTTTTATACCGAGAATGGTGACCAAAATTGTTATTAAAGCTTTTTGTTATGTTGTTATCGTAGACCAGCAATTATTGTTTGACGAAAAAATTTTAAGAAACACTTTTTTGGTTGCCTTCGTTGAATTCTTTCCAACAGGTGCTACTTTAGAAAAAAGGTTTTTTCAAATGCTGACGTAATAAAACCGCTCAATTCATTAAAGTATTGTGGTTTTTTTGTATTTAAGTAGAAGTGAATGACAATGATGTTCTTACACAAAAAATAGTTACACAAAATATCTGTTACGAAATCTATCTGTTACGAAATTTCTGTTAGTATTTCAAACTAACGATAAGTTGGTGTGAAAACGACCCTAGTTATTTTTTGTTAAAAAAAGTTCATACAAAATTCAACTTTCAAAATCAATTTTTAATGGCTTGTTTATTATTGTGATTGGTTTTAGTTATTATGAACTGTCGATTCAGTACTTCTTAAAATGCTGATATAGAAAAGCTTTTGAATAGTTGTGGAACATATGGTTTAGATTCATCAGAAGTCAACGATGTCTTGCACAATTTCTATAGATATAGTGATTGTGAAAATTATTCAGATGATGGTTTTTCTATGTCAAACTCTTCTAACAACCAATCTAGCGACGATGAAGTGGCAAAGAACGAGAATCAACCTTTAACCTTAACTTTGCAAGATGAACTGATGACTGAGAATGAACCTTTAGCTTCAACTTCGCTGGATGAACCAACCACCAAAAATTACAGTTATTCTCGATAACATCAGCAAAACAACGATTCCCCTTCGTTCATTTTATTCAAAGTTATATGAAAATAAAGATGAGGAAAAAATAAAAAAATTTATTAAATCTGACTGTGGATGTCATCAAGGAGTAAAAAAATAAAATTTGTATGTCGTGCTTCTTGCGTTCAGAAATACGCAAATACAATGACTAAATACGCAAATACAAAGACTAAAATGTTGAGATTGTTGGGATGATTGAACATGAAAACAAACTGAATAACAATATTGTTGCACAGTTAAATGCTCTGCATCACACAAAAAGGTGAAAGACTAATGTGTTGTAATCGTTATAAAGATCAAAATGAACTTAGATCATAAACACTGTTGAATTATCGGTTCCACGAATACAAGATATGTTTGAAATTATTTCTGTTTTTGCAAGGGGTGTTCCAAATATAGCAATACCAACTTATCTCAGAAATAACCATGTTACAAATATTACAGCCTACACCTCTCTCACCAGAAAGACAATGGTACCTGTACAATAGCATCAAAAGTTTTGTTCCAGAACGCGGAAAAGGATGGAGGTTATATGTATAATGTAGTTATATGGAGGTTATATGGATAACGTAGTTAGTTTAAAAAAATATTTTAACAATATTAATTATATAAGAAAAACTTTTATTTTTTTAAGACATGAAACAAAATCATATTTTTTTTAACAAATCTTTTGTTCTCTTGAATAAAAAGTATTTATACGAATAAACGTTTTTTCTTTGTTTATTTTCTTTGCTTTTTATAGAATAGTAATTCTATTTTATGACCTATTTTTCCGGCAAAAATGCAGTGTATTAGGCCGTATACTTTAAGTAGGCCATGACTGCTGAAATTACTTTATGTAACTTTTATACGAACAATATTAGAATTTACGGTCATGGTCAGCAATTTAAAAGATTGAAACTGATATAATGGTAAGAGTTCAACTTGATTAACACTGACATAAGCACTCTAAAAATTCAATAACGATAATCGTTAAAAAACTTAAGACCTGGCCACCTTTACAAACAAAAGAAAAAGAGAGGCATGATTGAACTTTATGATAACATCCCGTGTGTAAGACAACGTACGGACTCCAAAATATTTGAAACTTATTTTAAAGACATAAACAATAATTATGCTACATTATTTTCAAGATTTTCACCACTTTGTTATACCAAAATCTCATTTAAAACTGAGTTCATATTCAATTCAGAATCGCGGGCCATTTTTGTGGAAAATTTACCAAACATTGTTTCCAGAAAATAAAACTCTCGTCAACAATTTAAAAGTGAATCAAAACGCCATTTATCCACATACAGATTTCGATTTGTTTTGTTTTAAGTGATTTTTTTTGAATAATTTTTTTTTTGATCTTTATTACAAAAATTTTTATACGAATATATATAAAAAAGGAAATAATTGCAAATGAACAATTCGTTCAAAAGAAAAGAAAAATAACAACAAATAAATAAAGAACGCGGATAAAACAGATAAAGCCAACTAAAAACTAAAAACGTATACATATATTTATTCTTATTTACTCTGTAATTGTTTGAAAATAAATTTCAAAAAAAGTAAAAAAAGTAAAACAACGACAAAAATAAACATTATAACAAAACACATTTTCTAACTTTTTCTTTAACTTATTTGATATTATTTATTTATTGATAAGATATATTTTTGTGAATTCAATTCTCAGTTTTTACTATATATTCTTGTAAAAACTTTGTTAAAAATTATAAATTTGTAACACGGTGCTCGGCCATAAAACAAAGTCAATGTTTTCTTCTTGCTCCGGCCATTAAGTTTGTAGTAATCAGTGCCCTACCCAGACGTAATTCAATACCGTTTGATCGGTATGGGCACCCAAACTAATGCTCCCAAAAAAAAATTTTTTAATAATTAATTTAATTTAAATAAACGCCGCATAAACAATATCAAAATATCAAAAAAAAATTTAAATATTCCGAATGATTGCAGATTTTGTTAAACGTAAATTATTCGCCATTTTGTATGTAAAATGCGTACTTAACGCTTCATTTTTCTTTTTTCTTTTTTGGACTGGTACGGCCCAAACTATCGCTCCGTACGGCACTGGTAATATTTATTTAGTTTTGTTTTTGTTTTTATCACAATAAATTCTAGTACAATGTCGTTAAATAAAGAACACGGAAATTCGAAGAAGATTGTAAGATCTTGTCATCGAGAACCGTTTAAAAAAGTAAACTATAATCAAATATTTAAAAAATAAAAACCATTTAACAATGAAATAGAAATATAACCAAGTATTTCAAATATAGAATGCCGTTTAACAATACAATAGAAAGATAACCAAATATTTTAAATATTACATATAAAAACACTTATAAAAGAGGATCGTAGATCTGTTGAGAAAATTACTTTTTTTAGTTTATTTTTTGAAAGTAGAAAATTTCAAACTTTGGGATAAATCAAAATTTTCAACAACTACTTGGTTCCAAAATTAATCTCTGCGATAATATATAAGAGATCTTTCAAAATTTTTATGGGAATATTCTTGAAAATAAGATTAACATTTCTTAGCCCATATTTGCTTTTAGGCTTTATTTCATATAAATTTTGAACATTAAAGGGCATATAACTGTGATATCTATTAAAAACATTCATTTTGAATAAAAGAGGTTTGGCTTTTATTTGGACTGTAACATTTATTAAACAACATAAAGAGAACTAAAACAAAACCTTTTAACTTTTTTAAAGATCTTAGCAAAATATTAAAAATAACTTTTAATTTGCAAAAAGTTTAAACAAAGGACATCGCTTAAGAAAAGTTAGCACATTAGATAATTTATGGAATAGCTTGCAAGGTCAGTCGGTTTAACGCAGAATCAGTTAAAAGTTTTATAACAGGTCTTTCATGGTGTGGTAGTACCACACTCACTGGTTTAGAGCGATTACTAAAACTAGTATCTTTACATAAGTAAACCAAGAGTATATATACGTACATTTCAAAAAATGAGCTTGGTTTAAGAAAAAATTTATAAACTTTGCAACCAGACTGTAGTAAAAAGTTCTTAAGAAGCTTTTGTTAAAAATAATGTGCAAAATTTAGTAAAATCTTTGGAAAATGGTGTTTAAAAAGTTTTTTTAAATAAAAATAAAATAAACGATAGCCATCTTTTTAAATGTTGCTTAAAAAAACAACTGTCAAGCTAAAAAATAAAAAATATTTATTTATCATAGTTAAGTATAAAAACATAATTATTTATACTAATATAATTTTATAAAAACAAATATAGCTTTTATATGGTCTTTGACAGGGACGTACCGAGCCAGTTTGATATTTAAAGCTTGCCATATCTGACTGGAAATCGGAAGAATCTAAATCTGGATTGTAAATTTGAGATAAATTTGCAGCTTTTTTCTTGTGTTCATCCACTGAACTTTTAGAGAGTGAATACCCATTGAGGAAGTCAAAATCAGAGGATACAGCAGACATAGCCTCAAACCACCACTCAATTTGTGTAATAATGCTGTCAAACACAAGGTTGCACTGAGATCCTAATTTTGTTTCTGCTGTGAGAAGGTCAGAGTCATCTTCAGCTCCATAAAGCGCCATCCGCTTCACTTTGCGCTTCCTCTTGGTTGGAAAGCCACCATCAATTCCGCTCTGGTTAACTTTTTGTGTGGCATCTTTGATAATGTTGTCCACCCCAACATCTCGAAGATTTTGAATGGAAGCCTTCAATCCTTTCATTTTTTTTGCTGCAATGTCAATTGAAATGGTTTTTGACTGAAGCAGTTAGTTTTCCCGGCAGACCATCTTGTGTCACTGTTTCCCTTTAATGAGATGGTCAACGTTTTCATCAGTTTTTCCCATCTTGACGTGGAGCTTGAAAAAAAGTTAAAGATGGCTTCAACTTTTCCAAAAAATGTAATCATGAGTGGGGAAACCTCAGCAGCATGAACAACAACAAGATTTAAAGTGTGAGCTGCGCATGGAACAAATCTTGCTGACTCATTAAGAGAATGGATGTGAGCTTTGACGCCATTGTATTTTCCAGATATATTGGCTTCATTGTCAAAGCCTTGGCCCCGGCAATCGGAAATGTTTAGACCATCCTTCTCCAATTTTTCAGTTATCTCTGTTGCAAGACCTTTTCCAGTTTTTTGGTAAGATTCAATGAAGTCCACAAAGCTTTCCTTAATTGTGCAGGTTTTATCACTGATGTGGGCGTACCTGATGATCTGTGTCATCTGCTCATCAACTCAATCAAGCTCAGAAAAATGCCACTGTTTTGTCGGCCGATGTCTCCTGTTGTGCTCCGAAGGGGAAGATTGTACTTGGCACAGAACAAAATTGCATCAACAATCACTTTCAAGATGTCTCTCCACTTTTTCATCTCTCCACTGATAACTCTCTGCAGATCAGAATCCATGATCTTTCCGTTCTTGAGGTTTTTTTCAAGAGTTTTCCAATCAGAATAGCATTTTTGGTGTTCATTGCTGTTTTCATGCTCAGGAATTCTTGGGTTTAGTTTTTTCAAGTCACAAAACCCTTTGAAAATTTCTGAGAAATTGTTGCTGGATCCCTGTGTTGAAAATTTTCTTCCGAGGCCACTGGAATTTCTGAGATTTCTGAATGAAGTTCATCCTCATCCATTTCAGCTGGGCCTGAAAGCTGGGCATTTCCAACTTCCCTTGTTGGTTCTGAATCAGTTGTGCAAAATTCTTCTTGACTTTGGCTGATGAAAATCTCCTCTTCAATTAATTCCAAATGATGATCTGAACTTAAGTCAATTATAGGATCTGTTAAATTGTCATTAACTTCAATACAAATATCCTCTGAAATAATTTGTTTTTCCACTGAGTTTGTTACGAACCACTTTTTGAAATAGCTTTGTAGTTTCTCGTCACTTTCTTGGCGCTGTTTTCTTTTTTTCTTAAATTCAGCATCAGATAATTTTTTGGTTCGATTCATAATAGAATCATAATGTTCAAAAGTTATCAAAGGTATGTTAGTGTTAAAGGGCGCTTTTGTTCAGTAAATGAGATTTAATATTTAGGAGTTTGTGTCAAGAGGCGGAATTTTAATTAATTTTCTTATCAACAGCAGCGACGCCGTGAAAATTTGTTTCATAAACTGATTGTTTATTTAATTTATTAAAATTTGAGCCCTCGCAATTTCGACGCCTCAGGCCGCTGCCCGGCCGGCCCCGCCCTTGGTACGGCCCTGGTCTTTGATTGGTTCTGTAATAATTTTAAATAACAATCTTAATAATTTTAAATACGCTTTTCATGCAAAAGTCAATGCTTGTCCTTTTAAATACTCATAGAAAACCGGATACTAGTATACTCCATTCTTGGAATGTTTGTAACTATGACGAATGAGAATGTTTTTAAATCTATAGCATCAATTGATACAAAATTTTAGAACAACAAAAATTATAAAATATTACCTGAAATTTGAGGGCAATGAGTTGAATTTTTTTAACAATTTTTTTTTCTATAAATAGTCGTGCTTTTATACTTAACTACGATTTAAAAATATTTCTTTTTTTGCTTTACATTAATTTTTTTAAGCAACATTGAAATGTTCGTAATGACGAATGAGAATGTTTTGGAGCGATTAATACAAAAATTAAATAAATTAAAGTATAGAGAAATTATTAATAAACTACGTTGTTACTTACTTATTTGATTTTTTTACATGCCATTATTTGTGTTATAGTTTTTATACAATGTTTTACTTTTGTTCATTATTTTTTATAATGTAACAATATAGTAAAAAATATATTAAAAAAATTGAAGACATGAAAAAAAGTAAACTTTTTTTGCTTTTGATTCTTTATTTGTTTTATTTCATGTTTTTTTAGGTGTCACTTTATTGGCTAGTTTTTATTTATATTAGTGGCACTTAACCTTATTAACCTTATTAGCTTCAAATTGATGCCATATACTATCAAAGAATGTAGTTAATTATGTAGTAATGTTGATAGAGTGCAACTGTCTTAATACTTAATGAGTTGACACTGACTCGTCGTAATTAATATTCGATCTGTTCACGTGACATTAAATTAAATTATAAAAAACTTAATGCAAATAAAAAACAAAACAGTATTACTAAAAAGTAAATGTCAACATCTTCACTCTCAACAAAGCTGCAAGCAAAACTATTAGAGTAGGAAGTTACTTTAAGAGAAAAGATGAAATTTATAGAGCACATTCGCGTTTTTTTGCTCTCTAAGAAGATACCTACTAAATACTTAACAAAAAAGAAACTTTTTAATCACATCTATCAGCGGTGTCAGAAAAACTGCTTTTTATAGGCACCCTGACTCCTAAAAGGGTAGGTTGGGTGTGAGCTGGAAAAATCTTTTACATATATCTTTTTTTTTTTGCAATTTGATAGCATATATTGGCAAGAGTCTATTATAAAACATTTTCTGGTTTAAAACCCAATAAATATACAAACCCAATAAAAAGAACTGGCTGTCTAAGAATTAATTTAATGATAAAAACAAATTCTGTCAAAAAAATTTTAAAATACACATTATTTTTTGAGAAAGCTTTATATAGTTTTAACTTTAAGCTAGGTATTATATATATATAGGTATTTTTAGCTAGCTATATTTTGTGTATCAGAAACTCTTCAATGTATGTATATTCAAGTTAGTGTGTCAGATAATAAAATTCTTCGCAGAACCATAGCATTTGCATCTCTCGACACTATTATGCAGTTATAAGTTGCAATTGATCTGAGTGATAATGGAACAAATTGTTTTGTTCTAAGCTGTTAGTGTATGTTTTAGTGTTTTTCATATTGATGAGATATAATAGTCAAAAATCAGTATCTGGATGCTGGGGTTCAAAATATTCAATATTTAAAAATTAAGGCAAATATTCCAGTATATTACAACAATTTCAGAAAGATTATTGAGCTACTAAGTGTTGATAGACTTTCTTTCTTTGCAGGTTATTTAGCTAAAATATATGGTTTAATTTATAATATATATTTAAATAATATATAAAGAACATTGAAAGAAAAAATTTCGAAAACATTTAGAAGCCTTCGTAATAATAAATATTTCATAAGTTACAAAAAATGAGAGATTTATATATTAATATCTTTAACAATTACAGATCACATTACTTTGATTTTTTTAAAATTATTTTAAGATAAAATAAAAATGAAATATCATAATGTTATTTATAAAAGGTGTATGTAAGTAATATATGGAAATAATTAGATAAATTGATATCAAGATAGGAAATTCTTATCATTTAAGATAATTGAGTTATAATCTGTGCATATGACTTGAACATATGCACAGATTATAACTTCAATGACATGAAAATGTCATTAAAGTTTTTGATAGATTTAAAAGTTTGCTTTGCCACATTCAAGCTCTTGCAGAAATCTTTGAAAATTTACCTTCAACTTGGATTATCTACATGATAACGAATGATTTTATTCATTTACATCCATCAATCTTGTGGTCTGTGTAAGTTTATCCAACAAGCTAACAAGCCAATTCATGCTAATTTAAAACGACGTATCTACGTAACAAAATAAACACTTCTCATCCTGATCATTTTAAAAAATTTAAAAAGCTTTGAATCGAAAAGATTTTAGCCAAAAAATAAGTTTATAAACCATTCTGTTTATTATGCATATGTAACATAATTTTTTAAATAATATAGCATTGTATGGTGTTAAATCTTTTATCATTTGTTGTTTTATTGTTAAATAATGTTAAATATTAAATTACTGAAAGATATATATTTAATTATTTCTCATAATAATTATTTACCCAATTATATTAAAAACATGCACACAGCTATAAATAAATATATATATATATATATATATATATATATATATATATATATATATATATATATATATATATATATATGTATATATATATATATATATATGTATATATATTTATACATATATATATATATATATATATATATATATATATATATATATATATATATATATATATATGTATATATATATATATATACATATATATATATATATATATATATATATATATATATATATATATATATATATATATATATATATATATAAATATGTATATATATATATCTATACATATATTTATATTATATATATATATATATATATATATATATATATATATATATATATATATATATAAATATGTATATATATATATATCTATACATATATTTATATATATATATATATATATATATATATATATATATATATATATATATATATATATATATATTTAAACGCTCTGTTTTTGAAAAAATATATATTTTCTTAAATATTGAGCACTCTTCAACGATCAAGAGTTTAGTATTATGCAGTTAAACGAGAAAACTGAAGCTCTTATATAAAGAATGAGATGGAAAGCGTTATTTTTTATTAACAAGCAACTCGGTGATGCATCTAAGTGTAATGGTTTCACTAACTATGGAGTAAAATTTTCAAAGTGCCCTCCACAAATTAAAGAAATGTCACTATTTTGAAAAAGATTTAATAAATCTCGTTAAAACTATAAGATTTCGCAATCTCAACAACACATTTCAAGAAAAAATAAATAATGACATTAAATTTTTACCCAATTCTAAAAAGACTTTAACTCCAGCTGACATAACTTCCAACATGTACAAAATATCTAAAGATGATTACAACCACCTAAAAAACGCAATCACCTCCACTTATAAAAAGGCCGACCCAAATCTAAAGGACGTAGTAAATAAAGAAAGTAAGCAAATTTTGACAAATCATAATATTTTAAATAGAATCAAGATAAACGGAACTGCCGATTGTTTTATAACTTTAAAAGATCACAAAGCCAACTTCATAAACAACCCTACTGTGCGTCTTTTAAATCTTGCAAAGAATGAGGTAGGAAGATTGTTCAAATTTATTTTATCCAATATCAACTCTGAATTAAGAATCAGGCTCTGTTTAAACCAATGGCAAAATACGCAGAATGTGATAAATGGGTTCCAAAAAATTGATGATAAACACCTTTGTAAATTTTTAGTATTTGACATAAAGAATTTTTATCCGTCAATTAATGAAAACATGCTAAATAACGCAATTGCCTTTGCCGAACAACATATAATTATAGACGAGCAAAGCAAATCCATTATACGTCATGGAAGAAAATCTTTCATTTTTAGCGGTGGCTATCATGGATTAAAATAAAAGCAGGAATGTTTGATGTTACCATGGGAACCTATAATGGCGAACCTATAATCAAAATTGGTCAACGCTTTTTAACCCTAATTGACAAGCATTTTCCTAAAAACCACAAACTACACAAAATATTTAACAGAAACACAATTAAGAAAGCTACTCCTGTATGCCAAACATCAAATCTATCATCAACTCACACAACAAAAATTTTTTATATAGTGATGTAAAATTATCAGAAAAAGCCTGCAATTGCATTAAAAAATCTCTTTGTCCACTGAACAACAATTGCTTGTCTAACAACATTGTTTACCAAGCCACCGTAAGCTCAAATAAACCTCAATACAATGATAAAGCATACATTGGGATAAGCGAAACCTCATTTAAGCTATGTTATCAAAAATCTTTTAACATAAAAAAATACAAAAACGACACTGAGTTGTCTAAGGAAGTATGGGAATTAAAAGAAAACAATTTCACAACTTCAATCAAATTGAATATTGTTAAACGCTGTAAATCATACAATCCTGCGTCAAAAATTTGTAAACTTTGTTTAAATGAAAAATTCGAAATATTATTTTACAAAGGAAACAATCTGCTAAACAAAAGAGGCGAATTAGTCTCTAAATGCAGACACAAAAATAAATTTCTCCTTTCATTATTTGATAGCGGAGAATAGTTTTCCATTATGTCTTCATAATTGTACTATAACGTCAGAACTCATTCTACCGTAGTTTGTAACTTTTAAACGGTTTTTTATATTTTTGATTTTGTACTTAATGGCTGATGATTGCCGATAGGCATGAAACTTTAAGTTCCATTAAAGGTTGTTTTTTCTAAAATTTAAGTATAAAACGCTCTGTTTTTGAAAAAATATATATTTTCTTAAATATTGAGCACTCTAAAACGATCAAGAGTGTAGTATTTTTAATACTAAATCATACAACAACAGTATATATATATATATATATATATATATATATATATATATATATATATATATATATATATATATATATATATATATATATATGTATATATATATATATATATGTATATATATATATATATATATATATATATATATATATATATGTATATATATATATATATATATATATATATATATATATATATATATATATATATATATATATATATATATATATATATATATATATATATATATATATATATATATATATATATATATACTGCATATATATATATATATAAATGCATTTTTATTAAATCCTATTCTTATAATGGTTCTTTGAGATAATATAGCAAAATTTTCCAAAAGAGTTTCCTTAAGTTAAAAGAAATTATTTTTAAAAACATCTTTGAAAAAAAAATACTTTGAAACAAATGTAACAAGTTTTACATAAATTACCCAATAATTTTTATGCCAACTTATGAATTCACTAAAATAACGGCTACGCTAATTTAGTGCATAGTTAAATGGTCTTAAACATCATAATAACTTTTTTTAAACATCATAATAACATTTTTAAACTTAAACTATTATTAGAGAGAATATAACATAATATATTTGTCGAAGGATCTCTACAATTTGGCTTTAAACAATGGAAAGCTTTAAACAACTAATAAATGGAACGCACGCATTATTTAATAACAAAAGTAAACAAAAGTTTACAACATCCACTTTTTTATATTCTTTGTTGATTTTAAAAATTCTCTTGCTATTCTAACTGAATAAATGGTGCTATTGAGAATACAGTTAAGTATTCAAAGTTATTCAAAAAATGTATCCTCGAGTAAATAAAGAACAAAATACGAGTTACCATACTCGTCACCACTCTTATGGTGTAGCTAAATAAAGCCAATAAAATTTGTAAGTTACTTTTTAGTAAATAATACTTAAATGTTTTTTAACTTAAAGATCTTAGAAATTTTATCTAAATACTAATATTTCTTGCTTTAAGAGTTCTAAGTTATTTGTGGCGTTATGTTAACAATAATTAGAAAACTAGTTTTTAATTTTATTTATTATAGTTAGTTGTATATTACTATACACTGTGTTTATTGTTTAAAGTTTTAAACAAATATTTTTTATGCAAGGTTTTTGAAAGATTCACTTAAGTATGAAATTGATTGGGATGATGGTGATTCTACTGGAAGATTTGTAGATTATTTCAATATTGCAAAAGATAGAATTCCAACCAAAGAAGAACTTGGGACAGGTACTGTTGACAAAGTCTACTTGATCCTTACTTAAAAATGGCTGATAATTGTTTAAGAAATTATTAGTCTTTTTTTTTTTTTGTTTTCTTTAATTACAAAATAATAAATATTTACAATTTTTTCTTTAAAATTACATTAACTCAGGTATTATAGTTTTATAATATATAGTTTCTACAAATGTTCGTAAATATATACATTTTTAAATTTTTATTTATGATATTATATATTTTTTGTATTTTTGATTTTTGATTTTTTTGTGTTTTTTTTGGTTTTATATTTTTTTGTGTTTTTTGGTTTTATATTTTTTTGTATTTTTTGTTTTTTTATTTTTTTGCCGTTGTGCGGAAAGAAATCGAGACTTTAGATTAGGTTATAAAAAGGAGAGATTCTAAAATAGGTTAAAGAAAGATTTATAAGGAAAAAAAGATTTATATCAAAACAAATTAAAAAAAATTACAGGACTTTTACAAAACATTACGTTACGAACACTATAGATAAACACTTATGTGTTAAAATGATATTTCATAATATAAGGGCTGGCAGTGATTTTCTAATCATGTATAATAATATTTTTGTTTTATAACAGAAAAAATTGCAGAGGGAAGGACATCTTTACTAAACATACAACGAGCCGTTGTTTTATTTCAGCTCATATGTTTAGTTTCAGATTTCCATTCTCTACTTGACAGAAAACATTTTTAATACAAAAATACTCACAGAAAATGTCCGCGGTGTTTTTACGGAAATGATAATTATATTTTAAGGTAATAATATTCCTGATGTTCCTGATTATTACCCTGATCACTGCCATTGGGAAAATTTTTTTGTTACTAAACATGTGCTGGCATCTACTGTTCCATATTGCACTTATGATGGTTTGAGTGAGTGTCAACAGCAGCTGCGAAGTGGGGTTTTTCTCCGATAAATTCGCTGTTTCAATCGTGAAAATGGAATTTATCGGAGAAAAATTGTTTTGGGATTTCAAGGAGTTTTATACATGTTTAAAATACTCCCAAATTTCAACAGAAGGAGAACAGTAGGCAAAAATATGGATGTTGTCCTCGATTTTACCACAAGTTTTGCATTTGTTAATTTTGACGATCTGTTGCCTTGTGCTTTTCGCTAGCAAGGCCGCAGAAGGTAAACTGTTGGGTAAAAAACGAAAGAGGATGTTTTGAGTCGGTCCGCATGCGTGGGAGGTGAAGTTTTTTTTTCCAAATATGGGTCCACGGCATTGTTTTTTTTGTTGAACCGTTCCAGAAAAGTTCTGCTGGCACGACTGTCTTTTTGATTTTTGCCACTTCTAAGTAAAATTTTTTTTTGTTTTTAGGGGATTTTAAAAAGGGACCCGTTTTTGCCTAATATTTCGATTGTTGTTTTGTAGTACTGAGACATTTAAACATTGATATTGAATTATTATTACAAAATTGTTTAAAACTACTTTTTTTGAAAGTAGTAATTTTTACTATTTAGTTTAAGTGATGTTTAAGTCACGAACATTTGATCAAAAACTTTACTTAATCATTCAATATACTCAAATTACCTGCTGAATAAAAAGCACCGGTTTCCATTAAAACAACTATTACATTAGCTTAATAAGTTCGTATAAGGTAAATTGTTTTTTCAAAATTATAAAAAACAATTAGATTAACTGAGACATTTGTAGAAAACAAGACAGAAAATAGCTAAAAACATTTATAAAATAGTCTGTTGCGAAACCAAAAACCTTAATGAATGTTTCTACATTTCGGTGATTTTTTGATTGATTTTCTCCCACTTGCTATGGTTTACGAGATTTTCTGATAACAATGTAACGAAAATAGTTTATTTTATTTTTACGCGCCAAGTGATTAAATTTTCTCCGATTAGCGTATGAAAAAATTCAAAATGGTTTCTGAACGATCTTTTTACCGATAGAGTAACCTACTGTCAAACTCGTGAATAGACTCCATCCATGATGCATCTTATGATCTAAAAATTCACATATGAGTTCAATATGTGTATTTCTAAAATTCCAGTCTACAACATATACCTTCTGATGGCGTAAATATATATGTACTTCATTAAAATTTTCTGATATCGTAAATATAAATGTATTTCATTAAAAATCAGTGATTTTTATGTCTATTTTGCTTAAAACTACTATTTAACTGTAATGTAGACATCTAATTGTAAACTGGAATTTGAGATCCAATTGACATTTATCTTTATATGTAATAACATTGATAGTTAAGGAAACCGTCATTTAGTATATCTAGCTGATTATTTCTAGATTTTAAATAAATTGAATTTCAATATCTGTATAACTTTTAAAGACCAGATTTTATAAAAGAAAACGCATGATATATTTTTACGCTTAAAAATACATAATTTACAAAAATACATAAATTTATACAGGGTGGGCCAAAATTCACTGAACCATTTCAATTTTAAATAACTTCTTTAATTTAACAGTTATATGCATGAAATTTTAGTATCATAAAGTCAAGGCGATGGTAATTTATTTTCTATCAGAAATTTAATTTTATTTTTATCACAAATTTACTTTTAGTAAGCTTTAGAAACTTTATTGTTAAGTATGAAAAATAACATTCTGCATATGCCTTCCATTTTCTGCTTCACATATTGCAGCTCTTTCGATTACCTCTGCCATAACCTTTCCCGAAGTTTCAGGGCTTATTTCTCTTATTTCTCTAGTGATGTTTTCTTTTAGCTCCGTTAAAGATTGCGGCTTGTTGGCATAAACCTTTTTCCTTTAGATATCCCCATAAGAAAAAGTCTAAGCTAGTGAGATCAGGAGAACGAGATGGCCAATTGGCATCACCAAATCGAGAAATAATTCTTCCATTAAAACGTTGCCGGAGTAATGGCATGCTTTCTCTTGCAGTATGAGCTGTTGCTCCGTCCTGCTGGAACCACATCCAACTCGATTTTCAATTGCTGGCTATTTTGAAGCATCGCTCTGTACCTCTCTCCTGTCACAGTCACAGCATTTCCATCATCATCTTCAAAAAAATATGACCTGATATTTTCATTTGAATTTATTGCGCACTATACAGTGCACTTTACTGGGTGAAGTTCTCTCTAATGCACAGCTCTTGGGTTTTCTGTTGCCCAAAAGCGACAGTTTTGTTTATTGACGAACCCATTTAGGTGGAAGTGGGCTTCATCAGACATGATTGGTTTATCCAAAAAATTTTACTATTTGTGTACGTTGGACGGTACTGAATTTCTCTATAATTAATTTCCAGGATCTGAAAAAAATAAAAACTATTTAGAAAATAAAAAATATTAAAAAATAAAAAAGATATTAAAAAATAAAAAGGGTCAGTGACTTTTGACCCACCCTGTATTTATAGCCATTATTCAATGATAAAGATGGTAATTTTTTGCAACTTTTCATAAAAAATGAAAAATTGCGGACGTTTTGGACCAATTTTCGTATTTCTTCAAATAAGCTATGGGCAATGATATATATTAACATATTAATATATATCATTATTAATTGATTAATTAATATGTTATTTAATTAATTTAATTAATTAATTATTTAATACATTAGTAAATATATATTATTGGCTATGGGAGTATTTAAGGCAAAAAAAAAATCGCCGTGGTAACGTTCAGTTTATTTTGTCACTTTGATTATATAAAGAGCAAATATTACTAATATCAAATAAATAATAAAATATTAAATTGCGTCATTAATTTAAAACTAAATGAAAAGTAAGATAATAAAAAGAAAATGCGCTGTTATGTTTTATTTGCAAAAGTAAAAACCATGGTGAGTAATTAAATAAAAAGAGTTTATAATTTACAAATTCCTATAAAATTCCTTTTCGTTTTTTAACTTTCAACGTAGGGGAGATGGGGGCGCATTGATCGCCGGGGCAGTATGATCTTTTGGCTTTTACTCGTTCATTTTTGCCTTACTAAAAGCGAGGTTGCAATTTAATTAACGATTATGCTTCCCTAATTGATTATTCGTAATATTTTTTCATAAGGTTATCAGCGTCAAAAAAAATAAAGAAAATATTGTTTTTCGTCATAAAAAGTGATTTTTTTAAATCGTACTATAATTCAAATATATTTTTATTTAGATGTCTGTATGGGTTAACAACAATTTTATTTTAAATTTGTAAGTGTTAGGTGTATAATATAATATATAATTTTTATTTGGCTGCAATTTATACAGTAGATATTGCTATCAATATGTTACCTATACCTATTGGGGTACATTGATCTTTGACTATGCGGGGCCCATTGATCGGAGGATCAAAGTGCCCCATAGAAGACGAAGTGCCCCATGTTTTTGTTTATAAGCAATACAGTTAAACGAATGGAATTGTATTTATAATTTAAAAAAAAACTATATATAAACAAACAATAGCTTTTAGCATTTCATTTTTTAAATCTACTTATGTTATAAGCTAGTAATAATAATACTATTATTTTATAATATCAAAAGAATAATATTTAACATAATAATTAAAAAATATTTAACATAATATTATTATGTTAAATATTAGCATTTATTAAAAACATATGTTTTTATTGATATATTTTTTTACAGATCTTAAAATGGTTAGAAATAGAATTAAAAAACAAATAAAGTTGCTATACCAAGTGAAACAATGAAAGTAGCTGTTAATAAAGTTTTAGAAGGAACACAACTGAATGTTGTAGCACGTCAGTTTAACATAGATAGAATGACTTTAAAAAGATATTGTCGTAAAAAGAGGCTTAATCCAAATGAAGCTTTCAAGCCTAACTACAACAATAGACAAGTTTTTACAGCAGAAGATGAAAAAAGTTTATCAAGTTATTTACTAATTGCATCAAAAATGAACTATGGCCTTTCAACTAGGTCAACGCGATTATTGGCATATGAATTTGTTTTAAAAAACAATAAGATATGCCCATCATCATGGATCAAAAATAAAATTGCAGGCATTGATTGGTTGCAAGATTTTATGAAAAGACAACCAGAGTTGTCTCTACGAACACCTGAAGCAACGAGCTTCGCTCGATCAACAGCTTTTAACAAACACACTGTAAGAGAGTTTTTTTAAAATCTTAAAACGGTAAGAAATCGATATAAATATAATCCTAACTGTATATATAATGTTGATGAAACTGGTTTAACAACCGTTCAAAAGCCGGTAAAGGTTTTAGCTGGTAGAGGAAGCAAACAAGTTGGAAGAATCACATCTGCAGAACGAGGAACATTGGTAACTGCATGTTGTGCCTCTAATGCTATTGGAAATTCCATTCCTCCATTATTTATTTTTCCTAGGGTAAAGTTTCATGATTACATGATTAAGGAAGGACCTCCTGGATGTGTGGGATTTGCAAATCCTTCTGGTTGGATGAACTCAGAAATTTTCATAGAATGGATTAAACATTTTGTTAAATATTCAAACTGTTCTCAGGAATCTCCAGTTTTGTTACTTCTCGACAGTCATGAAAGTCATATTTCTGTTAAAGGCTTGGAGCTTGCAATTCAACACGGAATTACAGTGATAAGTTTTCCTCCCCGTTGCAGCCATAAATTGCAGCCATCAGATAGAACTGTTTTTGGAACATTGAAAAGGTTTTACAATTCTGCATGTGATAATTGGATGGTTTCAAACCCAGAGAACCGTATACAAAAGCTTTCTCACCATCTAATATACAGACAGGATTTAGAGTAGCTGGCATTGAGCCATTCAATTCTGAAATTTTCAAAGATGACGAATATTTACCATCATCAGTTACAGATAGAGCTGCTCCAGATACAGTTACTATCACTCCTGTCAACAACATGGAATCTGAAATGATACCAGCACATGTTAATCACATAGAGTCTGAAATAACTATATTAAATATTGAAACAAGTATTTTAAACAAAGTGTCAACAAGTGTTGCTTCTATAATCTCACCTGAGGTTTTAAAACCTTACCCAAAAGCATCTGCCAGAAAAAAAAAAAAGTTAAAAGTAAGCAGTTAAAAACAAGGATCTTGACTGATACTCCTGTCAGAAATGAAATTCGTTTGTCAAAAGAAAAGAAAATTTTGAAGCAAACCAAAAATCAATAAAATGTCTCCACAAAAGATAAGAAAGAAACTAAGAATTACTTGCTTAGGAATAAAAAACAATGTAAACCAAAAGCTGCTTCACAACTTGACTTTCACAAATGATGAAATATTCTTAATCAAAATATTGTACTTTTAACAAGTTTTGTAAACTTAAAAGTTGTATTCTTATTTCAGTCTTTATATTTCAGTTCTTATAAATTTCAAGTTGTTGTAAAGTTTTAAACGTATATAAAGCGGGTAGCTTATAGCTGCTGTGATTTATACATTTTTTAATTAAAAATTAGACTAGTGGGTTTAACTGCTATATAAATAATTAAAAAATTTAGATGTATTATATGTTATACAATATTACCCTTTGACTAAATTATTTACAAGATTTAGTTATAGAAGTGTTAAACGTTTAGATAATATTACGCATATAAGATCAATGTGCCCCAAGTCGGAGATCATAGTACCCCATAGTTTGGGGTACATTGATCTTTTGAGAGGGTTGTTTAAAAGTTAAAATTATTCATGTTTATCATTTTTTTAAATCAAAATATTTATATATTCCAAAAGCCAGATAGTTCTACATGTGTTTCGTAGTTAATAAGTTTTTACATCTCTTTCAGGTTCTGCGCAATTTTCAAAACACTGCTACGGCGATCAATGCGCCCTCATCTCCCCTACTATTTATAAGTGGTTCATTTAAGTTGAGCCGCGCAAATTTTAAACCGGTCTACTGAGATACCAATATATGACGTCATTTCATAGTTACACTTGTTAAAATTGTTTATATAGAATTAAAGATAAAAAAGTATGACAGAAAAAGAGTAATATTCAAACGAAAATTATATAAAAAATTTTTTTTGGGGTTGATTAAAAACTGCTCCCCTCCCCCTTTTACATGTCAGACTAGATCCGACCCTGATCGTCACTATTTTACATATTTTTATTTTAGATATAATAAATATTTAAAGATATAACAATTTCAAATTGAAACCTAAAATAAGAAAAATACCTATTTTTTAGGAAGCATTATATTATTTGCTCAAGGGACATATGTTGTAAGCTCTGATCCAATAATGGGTGGAAAGAGATGGCACGAAGGAATAATTACAAGCGTAAATACTTTACCAGACGGCAGTAAAACGTAACTCTTTAAACAATGTTTTGTATCAATCAGAGAGAGATCGGGTGTTGTTAAATGCAGTTGTATATTTAGAACTTTATTAAATTGTTTCGGCAAGTTAAACACTTCTTTTTCTTTAACAACCTTAGCAATTTTTTTTGAAATTTCAGAGTCAGATTTCATGTGTTGATTTAAATTTAAGTGTTTTATCAGACAAAGAATTTTATTACCTGAAAAGAGTATAATCTTGTGCAAACAAAATAAAAATATGTAACAAAGCACTTATTCGAAATTCTTATTTAAATTCTACAAAATTAATAGCAATAAAAGAGGCACTGTAAGCTCCTACCGAGTAGAGGTAACATCAAGAATTAGATTGAAGACCTTTGTTCATTAGTAAAAAACATGAGCATAAGGTTCACTATTCGTAATAACTAAATATAAATATATACTTTAAGCAAATTTATCTCTAATTAGGCTACAAGCAACAGGTATTTAAGTTAGGCGTAAGTTGAGGATAAAAACAAAATTAACAAAAATGTTTAAGGTTCTTAAAAAGCTGTAGGTTCTATGTGTCAAGAGAACATGAAGAGGAAAGAGCATTTTAAATAACTGATGCTTAAAAAAAGTCTATATGAGAATAACTTTTGTGGGCATGCTAGTCGTACAGGATTAGCAAAAAAGTACAACGTTATTGGACTTTGTTGAGTTAGGAGTCATTTGAATTTTTTTTTCGGTTGGTGAAACAAATCATAGCTCACTTAAGCAGCAACCAAAGTAATATTTTTAGAAAAGAGAAAGATATGTAACTTTAAAACAATGGGACAGAGAGAACATTAACTAAATTTACAATGCAAACTCAGAATTCTTCTAAAATGGAAAAGTAGTTGTTAGACGAACTAATGCAAAAATAGAAACAAGAGTACTTTATACAAAAACTAGAGATTAATAAAGGTAAAAAATGAAATCAGGATTTAAAAAATCGTAAAAAATAATAAAAAGAGACAATTTTAGCAGATGCTAATTTTGCGATAAATATGAAACATGGTTTTTATAAGATTTCAGTATTGAAAGGTAATGAGAAAAAGTGTGAAAAACACCGTGAGAGTATTGTTATTCATAAAAATAAGATTATTAGGAATTTTGAGAATTTACTAGCAGTGAACAACTGCGTTTTGCTTGAATTAAAATTCATTAGTCATTGAAGGCCCTAAACTGTCATAAAAAAGCAGAATTGGATTACCCACAGAGCAGATGGAGGCTTTGCGCCAGGCCTAAGAAGAAATATTGATTTACGAAGTTTAACTTATTAAAAAAACAAAAAAAACTTTTTAAAATCTATGAAAAATATTTAAAATTAAAAGAAATTAAAATTAAGTCTTTTTTTTCCATAAGTTTGGAAAGTCAGACGAGAAAACTTTTTTTTTGCTTTTTTTATTAAAGTGCTCCCAGAAGACTTTACGGTCTTATCACAGAGCACCACGGAATAGCATTTAAATAGGAAGTTCACGTCTCCTTTTTAACCAAAGTAGCTAATTGAACTAGAGCCGGTGTTGAACCTCAGACCTTATGGTTCTTAGCCAGAACTCTAAAAACTGCATCACGGCTACCACAAAAAACATCCAACTAAACAATCTACCGGAACAAATATGTTTCTGCGACTTTTCTATGATCTTGGATAAGAACAATAAAATGGTGCAAAAATTTTCGGGGTTTTTAATTTTTGTTTAGTCGTCCTAAAAAAACTAGATTAAGTTAAAGTCAAATTTTTATCACTGTGGTATGTTAAAAAAAGGATTTGAAGAGTATGAAGTTTTGAGTATGAAGTTTTGAGTAACTACAGATTAACTAGAATGATAAAACGTGCAATATTCTTTGATTAAGGTGAAGCATACCAGATATTGTTAGGTAGATTGCAGACAGAAGCCAATTATATGCCAAGCATAAAACATTTTTGTGCAAAGTCAGATTATTTTGTACAACGCTGTCATTGTAATTTGAAAGCTGATTTTACGGAGGAGATCATCATTTTGTTTGAAATGCTAAAATTGGATACTGACCAAGCCAAAGAAACAAAATTTGCTGTATATCATTTCAAAAACTTAACTGCCACTTTTCCATATGTATACATTGCATTTTGGATTTATTTGATTCTGGCTGCATTTTATGAAGAAGTATGTTCTTTTTCAACAATTAAACGAGTGAAAAACTATTCAAGGACGACAAATCGTTCCTGATCAAGACTTAATGAAAATCTAAATATAGATCACATCATTAAATGCTTTGCAACTAAGAAGTCTGGAAAAACAAACATTTAGTTTTCTATATTTAACACAAATACAATCAATAATTTGTGTTTGTTTTTTAGCATCAAACTATTCTATTTGACAACGAATTTTTTAAAGAATGTATTTGGGCTCGAGACATTCCTGGTATTAACCTACATTATTTAAGAATATGGTTTGCCTCAAGCCTACAAAACAAACAACCTGATTCTGAAAAAGAGAGATCATATTTAAACCCGGCTCAACACGCACACTAAGCAAAAAAAAAGTGATGAATTGTTATCAAAGTATAAATTTGTGTCATGAGTTTGTCATGAGTGTCAATTCATTTTTGAGGTAAGATTTTTGAAATGATAATTAATGTAGATAAGAAACAACACTCATGGAACCTTGTGACAGCGATTAAGGAAAACGAAAAGTGTTCTCCATCGTAGACGACTTTAATGCGATAAAAAAGGAATGATTTAATAATTTAGAAAATTTTTCCATACGAATAATTTAATAATTTAAAAAAACTTTCTCAGGTACACAATTTCCACCAGGAAAACGCACAGAGAATACCAACACACAAAATTCATCAAAAAAGCCCTTTTCTTGACATTTTTATCTAATTTATAGTAGAATTTTTCACTTAAAACAGTTAAAAAACAAACTAAAAATCAGCAGTAGAACATGAGGAATTGAAATTTGTATTGCTTTCTATAAAGTGTGCTGTTGGAGTCAAGATGAGATACTTAAAGTTAACTAAAAAACTCAAATATCTTCTAACAATAGTATGTTTTTGGAGTCAAGATGAGATACCTAAAGTTAACTAAAAAACTCGAATATCTTCTAACAATAGTATGTTTTTGGAGTCAAGATGAGATACTTAAAGTTAACTAAAAATCTCGAATATCTTCTAACAATAGTATGTTTTTGGAGTCAAGATGAGATACTTAAAGTTAACTAAAAAACTCGAATATCTTCTAACAATAGTATGTTTTTGGAGTCAAGATGAGATACTTAAAATTAACTAAAAAACTCAAATATCTTCTAAAAATAGTATGTTTTTGGAGTCAAGATGAGATACCTAAAGTTAACTAATAAACTCAAATATCTTCTAACAATAGTATGTTTTTGGAGTCAAGATGAGATACTTAAAGTTAACTAAAAAACTCGAATATCTTCTAACAATAGTATGTTTTTGGAGTCAAGATGAGATACTTAAAGTTAACTAAAAAACTCAAATATCTTCTAACAATAGTATGTTTTTGAAGTCAAGATGAGATACTTAAAGTTAACTAAAAAACTTGAATATCTTCTAACAATAGTAAAAAGAGCAATATTTAGTGGAGCTTTATATTTTTATTTTCATCATCAGAGCAATCTTCTTATTTTAAAAAAATTGAAACTTTATACATTTACATTTACCCAAGATGAGTATTTTCATTGAGACACCTTTCCTAGCCTTTATTCAAGAAAGAGCTCAAGGAAAGCGAGTATTTTGAGTCAATGTTAATTTCTCTTAACCTTTGTCTAAAAATCAAATTTTATAAGGCACTAGGCTAATAGTAGTTTCTACTGGATAACTGTAGCAGGATGACCGTGATAATTCTGATCCTGACCTATCAAAGTAAACATAAAAAAGTAATAACTTTAACTTGAGCTTTATAAAATCTTTAAGGTTAATACATTTATGTGGAACAAACAAAGATAGAAAATTTAGGCATTAGCTGTTGCTTCCAATAAAAAAATTTAAAATTATATTAACTTGCAATTTATACCCGGTCTTCTCTGAATTATCTGAACTTCAACTCATAGTTTTTATTAACATTTTTTCGGTCATTAAGCTTGTTAAAAAGTTAAAAAAATAACAGTTGCAGTTCAAACTAATTTTTTTTTTATGTTTTATTAGTATATTTAGCTATGTTATTTATTTATTACATTATTTAAAATTTCATATACGCACATAAACACACACGCACACACACACACACACACACACACACACACACACACACACACGCACACGCACACGCACACTAATATATAAATTTTAAAGAACAACTTGAAATAGCTAGTGTGTGTATGTAAAAACCAAAATTGAATCATTTATTTAAAAAACCCCACTTGTCGTCACAATTATTACTATTATCTCAAAACAAGGTTAACCTTGTTTTGAGATAAGCAATGAAAACTGATTATCTTAACCATTTAATGTTAGCAAAAAAGTAAGTTTAACAAAGTTAAATCAACGGCTATATAAAGATAACGGTACTAGTGGTCTTTTTAGGCTTTAGTTCTAAATCTATTTACACTGAACAATACTCCATTCATAACTCAATACTGAAAAATGTTGGACTAAAGAGATTTTACAAATGAGTCAATGTGTTTCATTTCCAAATTAATTATTGATTTCTTTGGAGCCATTTTATTTTGTATTGCATATATTATGAAAAAAAAATAAAAAATTATGAAGTTAACTTTTTAAATCAAGTAATTCGCTACAGTTTATCAGATTTACTGGAAATATTATTATTGGTAAGTTAGGAGTTATAATTTATTATAATAAATAAGTTCTCAAATCTCCAAAAATATCTAAGTTTGATGTTCAAAATTATGTTATCGTTTTATTATGATGTTGAAATTGTTGTTTTATACCTTAATATAATCATAAAAGCAGATCATATGAATCATGGATCATAATCAGATAAATTTATGATAAACAGCAAAGTAGGCAATTGTACAAGACTAGATAACCTCGGTTAAAAATATATATATATATATATATATTTTTGAAGGAAAAATAGGTTTCATAAAAGAAAACTTATTTATGGAATATTTATTAATAGAATAAAACCCAGTAAAAGTTTGTATAAAACTGACAATTGTAAAAATAATATTACTCAAATCATAAACAATTTCCACAAATAATAAACGTTGAATTAAAAGTTAGTGAGATGGAAAAATTATATTTTTTGTATATATTATATTAGTAATAATTTAGCTTCTTGCTGCTGCCATCTTTGAAAAGTACGCCACTTTTAGGCGTCAAATATTTTTTTATAGCGGAGTAAATAATATTAGAATCAATATATAAAGAGTAAAAAACAAATTTTATATTATTTGTCAATATTTTATTTTGTTTAAATCAAACGTTTCGATTATGCATATTTTTGTTCAGAGTTGTTACGACATAATATGTCTGGCAGATCTGTCGACATATTTTCAGACATATTTTCTGCCGACATAAAATATGTCCCACATATTTTCGATTGACATATTTTGACATAATTTTATGTCTGAATTATTTTCTGCTGACATAAAATATGTCAGACATATTTTCGATTGACATATTTTGACATATTTTTATGTCTGAATTATTTAATTTGGCACGAATTTTTTGAAATTCTGTGAACCGTTTTTTTCATAGAATCTTTTGAATTCAATTTTTCATAATGAAATCTTTTTCAGGATCAACTAATAATTAAAAATAACTGAAAAAGTTTTTTTTTTATTATTATTTTAAACAAAGAAATAATTTTAAGTTTAGTCATACTAATAAAAACCACTTTCAGTAATAAAAACTGAGCTTGAGATGGTTTTTACATTCTAATAAGGGAAAGCGCCAATACTAATCAATACTATCAAATGATGTCTCAATACTAGTCAATATTAGTCAATACTATCAAATGTCAAAATTAGTCAATACTATCAATGTCAATATTAGTCATAATCAATAAATAAGTCATAATCAATAAATAAGTCAATAAATGCCAATATTAGTCAATACTATCAAATGATACATCGCTAAAAAGGGCAGAAAAGACCTTTATGAAACAACTGATGTTTGCTTACATGGTTTAAAGTAAAAGCTTTATGAAGCATAATTGATTGCAAAAAAGCAACAAATTTGTTAAACTATTTTCACTTAACTCTGTAAATTAAGTTGAAATGCGTAATAAATTTGTTAGATTGATTTTTTCTTCAAGAATATCAAGCAGCAAATAATTCAGATATAAAATTATGTCAAAATATGTCAATAGCAAATATGTCTGACATATTTTATGTCAGCAGAAAATCATTCAGACATAAAATTATGTCAAAATATGTCGATAGAAAATATGTCTGACATATTTTATGTCAGCAGAAAATAATTCAGACATAAAATTATGTTAAAATATGTCGACAGAAAATATGTCTGACATATTTTATGTCAGCAGAAAATAATTCAGACATAAAATTATGTCAAAATATGTCAATCGAAAATATGTCTGACATATTTTATGTCAGCAGAAAATATGTCTCAGACATATTTGACAGATAACAACCCTGTTTTTGTTTAACAAAAATAAATCTTGAGGTTTTTATAGTCTTTTATTAAGTTGTCATTTTTTTGTTTTATGGCTTTTGGTAATTGAATAAAAAGTATACATTTCAATTAATTTTTAACGGTATTATACAAAATTTATCTTATTAAAATAACTGTTTGTAATATAAAAATACGATGTAAACTACGGGGCTTAATAAAAAGACTACTTTTGTCTTCTTTTTGCCCCGACCATGGAAATATTTGTTTAAACATTTTGGTATTATCGCAATATTTAAACGGCGAAGTATACTAAAAAAAATACATGTTTGATTTTGGGCACATTTCTTTATTTTAGTGTCATATACCGAATGTATATATAATATAATTAATGACAAAATCGATGAGACTTTGCAAGTTTGTTTATGCTATGTAATTTTTTGTGCTTATATTTTGAATTGGATTCATATACAGTGTCTCAAAAAATTATCCGACCAAACACTTTTTTAAATATTTTTCCTAAAAAAAGTGCTGTATTTTCGTAAATTTAGACTTTTTTGGTAAACTCAAGATTAATAAAAATAAAAGAACATGTTTTTAAATAGATTTTCTTTATTTCAATGTAAAATATGAATCACAAAGTTTTCAGTCTTTAAATAAATGAACTTAGGTCGTTTTATTATTGTCAAAAAAATATTCGACCAAACGCATTATTTGTTCCATAATAAATTATTATATAACAAAACAATTATTTTAATACTTTGTTGGGCCTCCCTTTGCTTGGATTACAGCTTCTAGACGTCTAGGCATTGATTCGACTAAAGATTTTGTTTCTTCTGATTGAATCTTTTCTCAGGCTTCTTCAATTGTCACTTTGAGGTTTTCTTTTTAGGAAAATGACCGATCTCCAATTTTTCGGTCTACAATTTCCCACAAATGTTCAATGGGATTAAGGTCCGGTGATTGTGCAGGCCATTCCAAGACCTCAACATTATTTTCAGCAAACCACTCCTTTGTTTTAGTGGCACAATGCTTGGGATCGTTATCTTGCTGAAATGTAAAATCAGATCCTTGCCGAAGTTTTCGAGCAGATGACTTCAGATTTTGCTTTAATATGAGTTTTAATAGAAACTTAATTATACAAGTCAAGAAAAATCGCTTCATTTCTGCTCGAAAACTGGCTGAGCAAGCTGAAGAGAATTATGGAATCAAATTATCCCATGAGACAATCAGAAATCGTATCCGAGACCAGGGATTTCAAGGACGACTTGTGCGTAATAAACCATATTTGAGTAAGAAACACATGAAAAGAAGATTGGAGTTTGCTAAGAAGTTCAAAAACATGCCGTTAAGTTTCTGGAAAAAGATCCTGTGAAGCAACGAATCGAAATTCAACTTAAAGTCATCTGATGGAGCCCAAAAAGTTTGGAGAAAAGCCGGAGAAGCCTACAAATTAAGCTGCGTGAGAGGAACTGTCAAGTATGGTGGCGGTAACGTGATGGTATGGGGTTCAATGGCTTGGAAGGGTGTTGGAAAACTCCAATTTATTGATACTATAATGGATCAGGTGCAATACAGAAACATATTAAAGCAAAATTTGAAGTCATCTGCTCGAAAACTTTGGCAAGGATCTGATTTTACATTTCAGCAAGATAACGATCCCAAGCATTGTGCCACTAAAACAAAGGAGTGGTTTGCTGAAAATAATGTTGAGGTCTTGGAATGGCCTGCACAACACCGGACCTTAATCCCATTGAACATTTGTGGGAAATTGTAGACCGAAAAATTGGAGATCGGTCATTTTCCTAAAAAGAAAACCTCAAAGTGACAATTGAAGAAGCCTGAGAAAAGATTCAATCAGAAGAAACAAAGTCTTTAGTCAAATCAATGCCTAGACGTCTAGAAGCTGTAATCCAAGCAAAGGGAGGCCCAACAAAGTATTAAAATAATTGTTTTGTTATATAATAATTTATTATGGAACAAATAATGCGTTTGGTCGAATATTTTTTTGACAATAAAAAAACGACCTAAGTTCATTTATTTAAAGACTGAAAACTTTGTGATTCATATTTTACATTGAAATAAAGAAAATCTATTTAAAAACATGTTCTTTTATTTTTATTAATCTTGAGTTTACCAAAAAAGTCTAAATTTACGAAAATACAGCACTTTTTTTAGGAAAAATATTTAAAAAAGTGTTTGGTCGGATAATTTTTTGAGACACTGTATGGTTAATTTTTAGCCCATGGAAGATTTAAATTTTTATTTTGTTTTTTTATAAATGTTGCCACCGACTAGATCATAGTTTGACCTAGTCGGTGGCTTAAAAATGATTTCTTTATACATATTTTACGCCTAATAATAGTGTCAAATAATCCTAATAATGTCACGTCAAGTAATCCGAAATTACTAAAGTCTCAATACTCAAAAAAAAACTTTAACCAAAAAAATATAAGCCAAACTGACGCTTATTTGTATTAAACAAGATCATAACCCGCCAAAATTTTAAGTTTTGAGTATGTTGGCATTTACAAAGCAGTGTAAAAAATATTCGAACCATCCACAAGTTTTACTGATTTTTTAGTTTAAAGTATGTCTGCTATGAATGTAAAAAATAGTTAGAGGGAGTAGACACAACACTAAAATCATAGATTGGGGTGTTATAATTGTTGGAGTGGGTTTCAAATTAGTTTTGATGGAGAGAGGGGTTCATTGCATTGGAGAGTTATAAGTTGAAATTTTTCTTTTAGATTTTTTTCTTTCAAATTTTCGAAAAAAATTAATTTTTACTCATTTATTATTTATAAGCAACCATGTGACTTTTATAAGCAACCATGTGGCTTTTATAAGCAACCATGTGACTTTTATAAGCAACCATGTGGCTTTTATAAGCAACCATGTGACTTTTATAAGCAACCATGTGGCTTTTATAAGCAACCATGTGGCTTTTATAAGCAACCATGTGGCTTTTATAAGCAACCATGTGGCTTTTATAAGCAACCATATGGCTATTATAAGCAACCATGTGGCTTTTATAAGCAACCATGTGGCTTTTTGCAACAACTTTGAGTTTTTAGGCTAAAAAAAAGAGGGACGATTAAAAACTATTGAAAGAAAACTGCAAAAAGAATCTATGTAATGTTTAGTACTGAAATACCGCAGACCAGGGTTACTTTGAACGTTTTTAAGATATTTTTACTTGCTCTTCCTTCACTATTGACAATATTCGAAATTTAACAAAATGAATATAGGGGCTAAGATTTACTCTTACATAATTCAAGTTCAAAATAATATTTAAATGAAAGAATTTTGTATAATATTAATTTATTCAGTCATTCAAATTGACCCTACAAATGGGGTAACTCTAAATGGATTTTTTGTAAAAGCAAAACCTATTCAAAACGCCTTTTTTTCAAAATTTAATAAAAACAACAGTCTAGTTTCACAGGCATTTATTATTGCTAAAATAGTATAATATTGTTTATAATAAACACCAATTTAGCACTTTATTTTGTTTTAATGGGTATGTTTTAAGTGGACTAGCATTAAAAAAAGTCTCATTTACATCAGTTTCACTTACAGACTATGCAAGTAGAACATCTTTACATTTTGCTAAAAAATCCTCAAAAGAAATACTTTTAACAAGGTCATAAGTAATTTTTTTTTCCCATATAGCCTGCTTTTTCCTTGACATCAACATGAAACAATTGTTACAGTACATTAATTACTGCTTGGTGTACTAAAATTACAACTACCATCTAGCAAATGATTGAAGATGATACTTATATCTAATGGACAAATCCCATATTTCTTTCAAAACCATCGAGCTATTAAGTTGCTGATTACATTTTGATCTGACAAATATAATGTTTATAAGTAATTAAAGTGCAATAAAGATTTATTTTTTGTATTTGTCTGTGCTTTTTTTGAACAAGAGGTTTACGATTGATATAGTATTTTTCTCCAATATTTTTTAAGAAGTTCATAAAATGCAACATCAAGAGATTGCTATAAATGGGTAGAGTTATCAGTTATTGAACAAGATACTGTTTTCTTCGTTTTCTACTTTGATTGTATTGTACATTAGGTGATCCACTTTCATTTCTTGTTGTCCACTTGTGGTCAGCTTTATAAACATAACCAGAGACAATTTGACGTAACATAATATGTTGTACAATTGCTAGTTTTTGCATATTTGTAAAAACTATGGATTTTCCATGTGTTTTTAGATTAAGTTTTTAAACATTATTTTACAAACTGGCAACTTTCACCCAATGAAAATCTATTAATGTTTTTATCTAATAATGTTTATTGTTAGCATAGAATTTAAAACTAGCACTATAATTTATATACTTCCTTGTATCAACTTTTTTTCGTATAAACGTGGGATAGTACTGAAATTCTAAATAAAAACAAATTTAAAGATGAATAAAAACACTTTCAACAAATTTAACTCAACACAATATTGAATGTACACACACATGTTAATATGACTTTTTATACAAAAAATTTTTCAAATAAATAATTTTAAAGAAATTGACTGAAAAAATGACTAAAAAAAAAAGGCCTTTTAAACTATTTCGGGGTTGTATTGCCCCTCCCCCCGCTCAATATAACTTTAGTTCCTACAGCCCTGTGTTATGCTATAGCAATAGAACATAACTTTAACAGACTAACAAACCTTTAGATTTTATATGCTTAATAAATTTATAAACAAAAATTTTACAACTTAGACAACAAGCTGCAACACTAGCTGAGGCAGTGTACAAAGTATTTTGACTAATTTTTTTGATAAAAGTATCCAAAATATTTAATTCATTTTTTAAGAAACAAAAACAATCAATAAACAAGGTAAAACTTTAAATAATCAAAATATAAACTATTTTTAATACTTTGATATTTGAGGTTTGAACAGTTTTATATTAATTCTTGCCGTAATTACAACTTGAAAAAAAAAAAAAGATTTGTATTTAAAGTTACCCCGCTATTCAAAGTGACGGTTTACGGTACATAATTTTAAATTGATAAATAGATGTATGTTTTGTATGTATAATTTTGCTTTTCCGGGGGTGGGGGGAGTTAATTGTTAGAGAGGGTGGATGTTTTGAAAAAAATTTGTGGGAGAGGGGAGGGAGAGCGGTAATTAATTGAAATCGAGAAGATTTTTTCCCAAAAGCGGAGATTTATTTAAAAGTTTTATGGGGTATTCATGACAAATTTCATTTAAGTAATAATGAAATATATTAGGAGATAAAACCTGTTTTGTTTTAAATATAGATAACAAAATTTGGTGCATATTAAGTTTAAAAACATTAAGGGCATTAAGTTTTCTTAAAAGAGATTCATCATTAACCGTTCTATTAACGCAAATATAATTCAGCGCGCACTTTTTTGTTTACGATAATTTTTTTTAGCTTACTAAAATTCGTACTTCCCCAAGCAATATTGCAATAGATATGGTAGTTATGAATAAATGAAAAGTATATATTTTGTAAAGATTTAGTAATAAGAAATAGGTTCAATATATAGCACAGAGGTTCAATATATAACACAGTTTTTTGAGGTTTTATATCGATATAATATGAAGTTTCTATGATATACTTTCATCTAACATCGCCCGAAGAAAGTTAATATTATTAATAAGTCGAATTCTATTTAATGAAATAAATCCTAATGTCAGCAAACTAATTCTTAATATTTTGGATGCTAAATATAAATCAATTCTAAGACCACTATTGCAAGCGCAATAGTGGTCTTTGAATGTATTTTTATGTTTCGTTTGTTTTATATATTATATATTGCTTACTGTTTGACAGGTAATCTTTAAATACGGTAAGATGAAAAGTTTTATTTTTTTGAATAAAGTTCTACTTTTTTCAAAAGTATAGCATAGTCAACAGTGTCAAATGCTTTTGACAAATTATTAAAACTCCTAATGTATAGCATCCATTATTTAATCCATTGGATATATAGTTTATTAGTTTCATTATTTACACAGTGGGTAGAGTTGTGAGGCCGTGGCGCAGTGGTTAGAGCGCTTGCTTTATAAGCAGGAGATCCAGGTTCGAAACGAACTCTGGACAAAATTTTCGCGTCACGGTTAGGAAGGAGGCGTGAACTTCCTGGTTAAACGCGCTTCCGCGGTGCTCTGTGACAAGACCGTAAGGACTTCTTGGGGCACCTAAAAAAAACAAAAAAAACAAAAAAAAAAAAAAGTTCTGGGTCAGAACCAAGAGGTTTGAGGTTTAATGCCGGCTCTAGTCCAATAAGTCCTGATGAAATGCTCTTTTGCGGTGCTCTCTGATGAGACCATTAGGTCTTCTTGGAGTACCTTAACAACTAAAAAAAAATTTATATTGGAGACAAAGAGCCTGGAAACAGCTAAAACTCTAAAACTGATGCCTTCCTAAACCCAAATATGAGGACACTAACTTACTGAGAGTAGTACTATTACTTTTCTAAACTAAATTTATACTTATTAATAAGTTTTAAATTTCATTTATTAATATTTTAGTGCTCGAAATTTTGAAATACGCTCCATGTCTGAAAGTTATCGTTCTCAAACTTAAGAAAAAGTTGCCGTAGCTTCGATAAAAACCTAACACACATGCTTTAAACTGAGAAACCAGTTAAACCTGTAGATGATCCTAATATTTTTTACACCACTATATAAACACCAATCATACTCAAAACTCAAAAAGTTTTGATGTATCTTGTTTAATAAAAATAAACGCCAGTCGAGGTTGCATTTTTTTTAAATAAAGGTGTTTTTTTTTATGCCAAGGCATTTTTCATTTTGGGTTTTTTAAGACATTAACGTTTGACACCATTTATAAGGGTTAAATAAACACAAAAAAACTATAGATCGAGCAACGTGTGTGAGCTGCTTGAATTTAAAAAACACTGTATGTTGTTGGCTTAGTAATTCTGATTTATTGTCATATACTTAATTACTCTTTATTATTGTTTTTAACTTTTTGTAGTTACAATGGATGTCATACAAAGACTGCAAAAGATGGTAAAGTTGTAAACTTTCAAGGTTATTCTCATTCATTTACCGGTTTGTCAAAATATGAATTTCGAATACGACCCAATGTATATGATGTCATTGGTAGCCTAATATTTTTATTCAAAGTTTTATTCAAATTAGAAAATTAAATTATTAATGAATAAAACTTAATATTGTTTATTTTTAGAAGACTCGAATGATCTCCAGAGTGAAAAAGAACCAGATATTTTCTTTTCTTACAATCTGTTAGATAGTTTTAATGCATTCCAAAATCGTAAGAATAATGATTTAACATTTTCAGGAACAAGTTTTAAAAATTACGAAAACATTTGTGATCCATATGAAATTGAATGTTTTTTAAGAAAAAGTGGTTATAGTACGGCTCACCAAGTGAGAACTGGCATAAGAGATTTGAAAAGCATATCAGTTTCAATAAAAAATGCAAAAGTATTTATAGCATGTATTAGTGAAGCCTACGTTAATGACGAAAATTGTAAAATGGAGTTTCAATTTGCAAATATTTCACTACATAAACCAGTTATTCCACTAGTGATTGGACATTCATTGGCATGGTCAACAAGTGTTGTTGGCATGCTTATTGCTGGTAAACTGTTTATTCATTTCAAAGATAAGGAAAACGAAGCTCAAAAAATAAACGAGTTGTTAATAGCCGTGAATAGTTTAATTAACCTAAAAATTGAAAAAAAATTGATAAAAGAAATAAATAATTATTATTTTGATGTTTTTCTTTCATATTGTTGGAAAAATTCGTACAGAGCTGAAGAGTTAAAACAAATTGAAAAATCAGTTGGAAATAAATTTGCTGATCCCCGTTTACTTAAAGATATGATAGCACAACTTGGGTATAAAGTATGGCTTGATACCGAGCAACTTTCACCCGCAAATACTAGTTCAGGTCTTTTTGGTCAAATTACTGAGGGAATTAAATTAGCAAAGGTTTTCATTCCATTTATAAGCGATGATTATTCAAGTAGTACAAACTGCCGAATGGAACTTCAATTTGCTCTAAAATCTCTAAACAAACCAGTTATTCCAATTGTTGTTGGAAAGGACATTGATTGGAAGCATTCAGTTGTGGGCGCTTTAATGAGCACATTTGAAGGTTGTCTAATTAACTTACAAGATGTCTATAATTATGATAGCTTACAGAGAAAGTTTGAAGACATTCGAACTGCTCTTGAATTGCAAATTTATGATAAAGAAAGACTTTACTTTATGACAACTGCTAAGGAACTGTCAAATAAATGTGAAAACAATTACTATACACCCAAAATATTATTTTCAAGAGCTCCAAAAGTTGGTGACCATGTTCTTTGCCACCATTTCAATATGGCATATTATATGGCTACAGTAGTAGACTTCAATCCATCGTTTTTGATATATACCGTAAACTGGGACGATAACGATCCGACTGGACGAGAAGTTATGTTTAATGAAATAGCTATTGATGTACCTCCAGATCCTGATTATATTGGGGTAGGTTCTTTAATATTTTTTCCACAAGGATCTTATGTTGGAACCGAAGGCAACAATATTGGTGGCAAAAGGTATCATGAAGGAAAAGTAACTTCTATAAAAAGATCAGTTAGTGGTCTTTTATTGTTAAGTGGACATCACACGAAATCTGAAGAAGACGGAAAGTGGATAAAATACAATAATTACAATCATAGCTTTATTGACATACCAATAACGAATATTAGGCTTGCTCCAACAGCTTTAGAAGCAATATCTGTAGAAAATACTGGAGAAGTACTTTCATGAATGCAATTTTTATTAGTTGTAAAATAACTTTGCGGAAATATAAATGTAGCATTAAGTTTAAATAAAAATGAGACTTTTGCAATTCAAATAAGATGTCACTGAAATATACATTCGACGTTGCTGTAATAAATATATATTATGAATATATTTTTGAACAACAACAGATAGTAGAAGTTTATTAATAAAATATTATAATGAATATAGTTTAAATTTGTTTTTTGAACTTCTTCAGATAGATTATTTATTTCCATTAGAGATTCACGCTGAACAGTTGAATAAATTTTTTATATTTATATAAAGATTGTGATAATGAACGAAAAAAAAAGAAGTTTTTTCATGTTAAAAATAGTTATTCTCTTATGATATAAAATTTGACTGATAAGTCACAGTGAGCCAGAATCTGTTAAAGAGTTCACAGAAGTAGAAAGAATCTGATTATAGTTATATTATATATCAAAACATAGGCTTTTGAGATCAATTTTTACCATTCTGACTGGCGCGCTAGATAGTTTTTAGGGTCAGCTGTAAGGGGTAGAAAGAGGCGTTTTTTGAAAATATTTTTCAAATAAAATATGTGATATGTGAAATATATATCTAACTACATACTTATTTTGTATAATAAATTATTTTTATTTTAATTGGGGTTTATTCAATATGCGGAAAACGGCCTTTGGCAAAATAAAACAACCAGGTGGTAGGGTATGTGGATGCATCTTTTTACCAATTGTTATATAAAGGACTAAAGTTCGCTTTTAAAGTGATTTTATCCAACCGTGATAGTACAAACACTGGAGTATAGTACTGCAAAGTTTTTTTGCATGATAAATTGTAAAAAATATATTTTAAAATTTTAATAACGAATTAAAAACGTGAAAATCCGTGTGTTATGAAATAATCGTTAAAATTAGTATAAATAAAAAATAAAGATACATTTTTATTATTCCTAATTTTAACGACTTAAAGGAAATTCCACAATAGTAGATTAATTCTGTAATTTAAAACTATATTGCCAATACTTTTCCAGATATTTCGTTTGTTATTTAACATCTTTATGTCTTTGAGATACTCTTCATGGAACTCAAAAAGACTGATCAACACCATTATAAAACAAATATTCTTTACCATATGGGTATGTTGGTTACAAATGAATAAAAAGTTGATATATGACTTTAGTCTTGTCAATTTTTGCTGACCCACTATGCATGTAAGAAGATGTTTTTAACGTAAAAAACTCTGGGTCCGGTTCTATAAAACTAATATATATATATATATATATATATATATATATATATATATATATATATATATATATATATATATATATATCGCTGTTCATATAAAAACAAAATAATAAAGCAACAATGAAACTTTTACGTTACACAAAAACATATGTAAAACAGAAAGGGGCTCAAAGATGATACGGATGACTGGTGTCACCACAATCTTTTCATAGAGCCTCTTTACAATAACATTTAAAGCCCACATGGCTTTAGTAAATTTACAATAAAATATTTTTTCTAAAAAATACTACGTGAAGAATAAAAACTCATATATGCATACATGTTTAAAAGAGAAAGTACTTTTCAAATTTTTTATATTGTTATTTTTTTAATTGATTCCATAATGATGGGCCTTGGCTAATAATTGAGAATTTTGACCCTTGCGATTTTACTCTGCTCAAGTGAAAGTTATGATTGGTATGACCGAAGATTATATTTTTGTGAAATCTTTATCTGTTTTAAAACGACTTTATAATAATTAAAATAAGTATTTTACAATTTTAAAATACAATATTCTTGGTGGGAAATGAGCTAGGGACTCGTTAGCTTTATAGCAATTTTTGAGCGGTTGTTTTTTTCTCACATTATTTTTTCCTTTGTGATTTATTTTTTGCCTTTAAAAAGTTTAATATTTAGTATAAGATTTCGTAAATTTATAACAACTATTGAACTGTGGTAGCCGTGGTGCACAGTTAAGAGTTCTGGCTCAGAACTAAGAAGTCCGAGGTTCGACGTCGGTTCCAGCCCAATTAGCAGTATGAGTAAGAAAGGACGCGTGAACCTCCTAGACCTCCTAACCTTTCGCTTTGTGATGAGACGTAAGGACTTCTTCTGGGAGCACCTTAACAATCACACAAGAAAAATCTTATATCATTGAGACTTTTATAAGGCATGTCGCTATCTAGATACAATTTATTGGCAGTGGGCTTATATATAAACATCATTAGAGTTTTGCTCATTAGTTACTTAGCTAACCATTAGTCAGCTAAGTAACTGATGACATCTTCTACAAGTGGCTAGCCAATAACTTTCCAACTTGTAGTATAAAGGTAATTAATTGGCTAGCCACATTTGGAAGCTTCCACTAATGGTCCATCAAGTAACCGATGAGTAAAACTACAATGGACCACTTAAAATGTGATAATTTTTTTATTGGTAAACTGAAATTCCGCTATAAAGTGTTTGTAAGGTATAACATAGCGACAAAAATTATTATCATTAATAAAAAAAATGTATTACCATAAGCAAAAAATGATAAAGGTTTGGTTGGGTATAAATTGAAATCTGATGTTATACTTCCGCACGCTTTGTGTCAAGTTGGTTAACGAAACCGTCTGCGACTTAAAGTAAGGATTCGTAACATATATAGTATTATATGTTGTTTCTAGGAGTAATTTAGACAAAAATGTAACTTGAAAGGAGCACGTACGTATAATCCAAAAAAAAGTTTCAAAAAATATAGACCTCCTATACAAAATTGCTAAACCAAAGCTGTTTAAAATTCATTTACTTTTTTTTTAATCGTTGTTATCTAAATTACACTGAATTTCTTTTTAAATACTCAATACTCAACCTATTTTAATTTTTTTCACATGCTTATATTTATGTTCAAAGTTGATAATAAAATGGTACCATTCTATTTAACTAATTTTTTTAAAACAACTCATCTATGGCAAAACACGATTTTCAAATAAAATTTATATAAAACCAAAAACATTATTCTGCAACTAAATTCTTCATCGCAATCAGAGGACCTAAATTATGAAACACTCTATTAATTTCTTCACCTTGATCAATTTAAAAATAAACTTAAACAAAAACTGTTGATAAATGATAACGAATTAAACTTCTGAAAAATTTAAATAGGTGTAATCATTTGTTTTTATCTTATTTTAATTTTATTTTTTGAACGTATGAAATATAAAGAGTTGCTACAATACAATGTTTTATAAAATATGTGTTTAGAAATATGTAAATAAGTAAGTACGTAATGAATAAAAATGATGGTTATGTGAACGAAAGTGATGAAAGTGTTCAATTGAATATATATCTTGAAATGCTGAATTACACGTTCTTACACATTCTTTGAAAATGTTGGAGTAAGCGTTTAAGAAATTGTTCCAAAAATGGATAGCTTTAATCCAAACAAAACAAAAAAAATTTATTTAAGGAAACTGTTAATCATGCATATGGTACTCAAAGTTTTGAAGATCTTTTAAAAGTTGAAGATCATTTATGTGAAACATTTGATGAAGGACCGATGTGCCCTGTTTATGCATACTATGTTTATGTATACTATGTTTATGTATACTATGTTTATGTATACTATGTTTATGTATACTATGTTTATGTATACTATGTTTATGTATACTATGTTTATGTATACTATGTTTATGTATACTATGTTTATGTATACTATGGATAAATTGATAAAAGAATTATGACAGCTGTTAATTTGTTATTTTGTAGTTTTTGTAGACTGCAAATGCCAGTGGTAAAACATTGAAGAAAAATCAAAATGTTGGAAATATTCGTTAGCATGGAAATACTTTGAAACTCTAAAATTAACAAAAAACATGCGTGAGAATGTTGGAGAATCTGAATTTGTCGACTAAGAATTAAAAATTGGAAATAGAGAGTTATTAAATAGTGACAAACAACCTACTGATATAGTAGAAATACCTAAGAATTTATTGCAACCAAATCTTTGATTACTGAAGTTTATGGCAATGACAGTTAAGCTTAATTTTAAATATATTTTAAGATGTGCGTTATTATGTCCTATGAATAAAGAAAATCGAACTGAAAAGACATGCTACCACACGATACTGCAATGTCCGAAAACCAAAATATTACTTGATCCAGTTATAGTTGCATTTTTTAAAACTATCAACAAATCGGAAGGTCAGTCATTTAATAACGTTGATATTTTTTGCCTGTACTATATTTACACATGGCTAACTATACGTTGCAGTTTCAAGAGTAAGATCAATGTCATGAGTGAAGTTTAAAATTTTAAAAACATTAACCAAGTGAAAAAAATTGCTGAAAAGATCGTCAAAAGTCTTCACAAAGAATAGAGTAAACCCGTGAAATATTATGATGTGCTGGTGCAAAATGGGATATTTGAGAATACAATTGATAATTGATTGGAATGATGAAGAACTACTCTCATCAAGAACTATACCAATTGAAACTTCGTCTGAATTTTTATCACAGATTCTTAACCCAAACAACATAAAATTTTTAAAGAATGTGGTTCTATTAGATTGTCATTTTGATTTTTCATATAATTGTTTGCCAGAATTTATCAGCAAGGTAGAAAATTGGTTGATAAATGTTTTAAATATGGTGGATAATTTCAACATTGTTTATAAAAGAAATTACTCTCGCGTACTTAATACAAGAGGAGGGGGAAGGAATAAAAAGAGGGTTGGTTATTTTATTCCAGATCTAATAAACCAGATCTAATAAATCCAGATCTAATAAAAGGGGTCTTGATTGAATAGTGCGTGGAAATTTTTTAAAAAACACGTTTCTGATTTCTTTTTTTTAGTTTAGATGAATTTTTTTATTGATAACAAGTAAAAATTAATTAACAGACGGGTCTTAATAAGCTTGGGGTGGGTGGGAAACGTTTTATAAAACTTTATTCAAAAGTTCCCCTCCAGTGAATTCAGCACCTAAGAATACAAGGGAGAACGATTCATTACAACAAATGTGTGAGGCGATGGAGATTGTGGAGTTAGAAACACTTGCCATGCAAAGGCATATGATCAGCATTTATATTGCATCCTCAAAGTTACATAAATTGGATTCTTATTTCTTAAACGAGCAGATAATGCGACAAATTATAATAGGCTTCTTAAATGGTATGAAAAACCACAATCACGTCAAATTCTTTATCCAGCTCCTTTATTGCCACAAAAGTTAGCTGTTAATTCATCAACAAAACATTTTATTAAAATTGGTTCTGTAGCTAATGATTTCAAAATTATTGTTAAGAAATAGATTTATTTGGTGTGGTGAAAAATATGATCTGCATTTATAATGGTACCATTAAACGGCATCAATAGAGATGTTGTAACAATAATACAAGTTTTGTCAGCATTTGAATTCAACTGCTGACAAAACTTGTATTATTGTTACACCTTCTTTACACCTTCTATACACCTTCATGAAGGTATATGTCTCACTGTTGTAATAGGTCATGTTCTAAAGCATTTCTTGTGTCTTCAGGCAAAGTTCAGTGATCCAAATTTATACCTAGATACCCTACATATATATATATATATTTATATACATATATATATATATATATATATATATATATATATATATATATATATATATATATATATATATATATATATATATATATGTATGTATATATATCTACACGGAAAAATCCGGTAATCTTTAAGTTGAGATTTTTCTCAAACCACAAATGCTTGTTATTTTTTTTATTTTTTTTATTAAACGTTACTTCCTTATATTTAATTGTATTGATAAATTTTTGTTTACAAATCAATGATTTGGAAAATGTTTCGAAAACAAATTGAGGTGCGTAAAAAAGTTGTTGATTTTTTTTGCAAAAATCCATCGACTTTTTTTTTTTTTTTTTTTTTTTTTTTTTGTTTTTTATTTGCCGGTTGAAAATAATTTACACGCGTAATTTATAAAAAAAAATATTTACATGACTGGGGCTTGAAGAAGACAAAATTCATCTTATCATTAAGCCCCCCCTAAAAAAATGCATATTCATCAAATAAAATGTTTTAACAAAATGCAAAAAATAAAATATATAACGTTTAAAATATTTAGTAATTCAAAGAGTATTTATATTTAAGAACTGATTAGTAAAATAAAATGATATATAAGTATTAATATTACAAAAAGAATTTACAATAACTTTTTTAATAAAAATTGAAATTATAAAATTTTACAATATTTTTAGTAATTAGTATTTCAAATAATAAAACTTAAAAAAATCGTTTGTAAATTCAAAACTTATAAGATAAGAAATACATTTACAATAGCAGACTATTGTTTAGAATATTAAATATAATATTAAAGAGTAATTAGTAGGTTAATTTTTGTTTTTGTTTGCTAGTTTAAAAAGCTTTTTAGAAGAACTTTAATTCATTTTCATGTATCATCAGTAATTGCTTAAGTTTTGTTTTAAACTGGTTTAAAGAATAATTAGATTTCAGCTCATTATTTAATATTGTATTCCACAGCTTAGGACCTCGGTTAGCAATTGAGAATTTGGTTGCTGAATAATGTGTTTTGGATTGAATGTAATTGTTTTTTGAAAATCTGGTAGGGTATATGTGGTTTATTTTTTCAAAAAGTGAATTAAATAACATTGGTGATATTTTTTTATCAAGTTTAAACATGAAGATAAGAATATGGTAAAGGTTTAGTTTATATACATTTAGAATATTAAGTTTATTAAATAATGTTTGAGTGTGAGAGAAACGGTCTACGTTTGTAATTATCCTTATAGCCTGTTTTTGTTTACTAAACAGTTTTTTTACTTTTGTTGCGTTTGTGCTGCACCAAGCAATGTTTGCATAATTTAAGTAGCAATGAATTAAAGAAAAATATAAGTTTTTTAAACAAGATAGATTTAAAAACTGCTTGGCTTTATACAAAACACCTATATTTTTTGATATTTTATTTTCAATTAGACCTATGTGGTCCCTCCAGGTTAAATTTTCATCCAGAACCACACCTAAAAATTTTATTGATTGCTCTCTTTTTAATAATGCGTTATCAATAAAAAGATCAGGAAGTTTTAATGGAATATCTTGTTTTTTATGAAGACGATGGAACAAAGTGTATTTGGATTTATTGATGTTCAAAGATAGTTTGTTTGATTTGAACCATTGGGTTAATTTTTCAAGTTCTTTGTTTACTGTTTGAAATAATTTACTGATATCTTTACTAGAATAAAACAAGTTTGTATCATCTGCAAACAAAATTAAGTTTAAAATGTTAGAAAATTTATATAAGTCGTTAATATAAACGAGAAATAAAAGTGGTCCTAAAATTGATCCTTGAGGAACACCACAGGTGATTGACTTAAATTCCGTTTTTCCGCTATCATATGAAATAAACTGCTTTCTATTAGACAAGTAACTATCAAACCAGGACAAATTAGTATTTATTATACCATAACTTTTCAGTTTGGATAGAAGGATTTGATGATTGACAGTGTCAAAAGCTTTACTTAAATCGATAAATACACCTAGGGTATACTTGTCTTCATCAAACCCTTTAAATATATCATGAACAAGGTGAGTGATTGCATGATCAGTTGAATGACCAGATTTAAATCCAAACTGTTTATGAAAAAGAATATTATTAACATTTAAAAAGGAATATAGTATAGACTTCATATCGCTTAATTGTTAATTGTACAAATGTCCTAGAATCTACAGTCATAAATATTATAAACAAGTTAAAGACTACTCAAAGCTTCGAAATAAAACCTGGAAGTGGAAGAAAGAAAACTTTCTATAAACCCAAAAAGGTAAAGTTGATTTTACGTTCAATAGCAAGAGAAATTCACCCAAGAGAAGCTTAAATGGTAAAATTAAAGGAGTTCGACGCCCCAAAAAGTTGGTTAAAATATTTGGCGGATAAATGTATGTGCATAATTGACGACGACGAAACATAGTGCAAGGCGGATTTTTCATAAATTCCTGGTCAACACTTTTACTATGAAAACAAAGATAAACCTGTTGATGATCAGTTTAAATATATTCGACGAAAAAAGTTTGCATCCAAGTTCCTTGTGTGGCAAGCAATTTGTAGCTTTGGTATGCAGTCCTTTTGCTTTGTGACTAAGAAGACCTTGACTGCCGATCTCTACATCAAAGAATGTCTTTAAAAAAGACTTTTGCCATTTATGAAAAAACACAAATATTGATGTCTTTTTTGACCAAACTTTGCTGCTTCTCACTATTCTAAAAAAGTTCTACAATGGTGCAAAGATAATAATGTGAAAATTGTTCCGAAAAATACGAATTCTCCTAGTCGTCCTGAAAAGTTCAAGATTGAAGTTTTGCAATAGTTAAAAGAGTTCTTTGTAACATAGGTGAAGTAAAAAAAAAAAAAAAGGACCAGAAAAAGTGAATTAATGGCACCAATAAAGGAAAAAAAGAAAAAATATGCAAAATGATGGCTTCAGCTCGCTATAAAATTTGATCTCTTGCCTAACAGCCCATCAACCCCCCTTAAAATTAATTTGAAACTCAAGTTGATCTAAACACATTTAATATTTAAAAAAATTTAAATAAAAAGCATTTATGGTTTTAGAGAAATCTCAATTTAAAATTTGTCCACCCAATAGAAAACTCGACAGATTTAAACTGAATTGTGTTTAGCAAATATTACAAAAAATGTCATGCTTTATACAAGAGAAAGTAATATCCTGACTTTTAAAACTGGAAAGTGAACCAAAATTGTACCTTGAACTAAAAAAATTTGTGCAATTTTTATTTATAAATATAATAATAACAGCTTGATTCCGAAAAACTTTATTGATCAATTTATAAAAAAATGTGAATAAAAAGTATTCTCTTAGAATAAATCAATGGAAAACTTATAAACTGCCAAGAATTAGTAGCAAGTATTCTGAATATGGAATAGCATGCCATGAACCAAAAACTAACTTAAGTTTTTTTATGTAAACGTTTTTTTGTAATTATATATTTTTTATTATATGAACAGCAAAGATATATATTAGTTAATAATATTACTACTCATTGTTCACAATTTTTTTTAATGAAAGCTTTTTTAGAATTCATTCTCTAAAAAAAAATTAAAAACATTTAAGTAAACTTTTTTTATTAATCAAACATAGATAAGACTAAAAATATATATATAA
>NC_088931.1:18515000-18640000 GCF_038396675.1 Hydra vulgaris
AAGTTGTACAGCCTATTTTGTTACCAGCTCAAACAATCAGAGAAATGAATCACATTAAAACGCTTCAATAAGATTTTTAATATAAAATTATTTTTTAAGATAACTTTCAGATATTTATATAGTAAGTTTAATAAATTGAAATTCAACTTTATAAAAGTAACTTTTTTGAATATATTTTGTATATTATATTTATGCGAATGAAATTTTTTTTAATTAATTACTTTGGAATACTCTATTAAAGATTAGTGATGAAAAAAAAATATTTTTTTTAATTTTCAATTTTTGAAAAGTTAAAGATTTCATAATTAGTTTGAGTTTAAATTATACAAAAAAACAGTTAAAATATTTGTTAGTTAAAAAAATGTTAAAAGATTCCGTCCAAATTTTTAAATTAGATTTGATCAGAAGTATTGACTTTTGATCTGAATATCGTTGTTGCAGTTGTAAGATATGATTATTTTCATCAATAGTTTTTTTACTTTTGAAAAAGTGCTAAATGAAACAGATTTTTTCCAGATATCTCTAGTGGTTTGCTCGATTTTCTAGTGGTTTCTTCGATTTTTCTATCGAGATTACGTCAAATAAACAAGTCTAATTTTTAAGCAATAATTCATTCAATTCATTGTAGGTAAAAATTTTCGTCTTAAGGTGGCTACCCGCTATTTAAATAAAATCTTTTAACGAACCCTTTTAACCCCCCCCCCCCCCCATATTTAAACATTTCAATTACATTGGAATCAAATAAGACAAAAGAATACAAAAAGTTATAACTTTAATATTACGTCATTAGGTATGCGCATAATTAACTCAAAAATAGCATTTTTTCTAACAAGGATAACTAGTTGCAGAGTTTTCCAAATTAAGTGAAACTTTTCAAAAACCTTTCTTCTTATATGAACTGTGTGCTGAGTCAAAAATAAAACTGATTTTTTTATTTAATTCTCTGAAATTTATAATTTAGTATAAATCCCTAAAAAATCGCTCCATTGACCCAAATTTGAATGGGATACCATAGTATATATATTTTTGACTCAGCACATTTATGTAACTAAGTTTTATCTCTGTAAATAATTTCAAAGAAAAATATAGAGCAAAGTTAAAGATATCTTTGTTAGAAGGTAGAAAATCTTTAAATGGAGAAAAACGCATTGGAAAAAAAAAAGTTCGAAAATAAAAAGCTACAAATTCAATTATGGTCTGATTTTCGTACATTTGAACAATGTCATTTAGCTCGGGAATAACATAACAGTGTAGATAAGAACTTGGTTAAGGTACAGTAAAAATATGGAAAGAAAGTGCATATTAGTTCTGGAGAAAAAGAGTTCTAATTGTCACTAAGGCTAAGGAACTTTTGAATGTTTACCCCTTTTTAAGGAACAAATTAGGGCAAACTTATAAATTTTTCTTCCTTTGTTATATATTTTATTGTTTATAAAGGTTTAAACTTCCAAAAAATAGCAAAAAAATTTTTTTTTTTTTTTAGACTTTGAATAGTGGGTTGACACCTTAATTCAATTGTGACAAAATCAAGGCTCAATATTTAATGCGGTAGTGGTGAAGTGGTAGAGCGCTCGCCTCATAAATAAGAAGTTCTGAATTCAATCCCCACCACGTCTTTGGTAGTGCCGCACGTAACTTATAACTCCGCGAAGCGGCCTTGTTTGTCAAGTTTTTTAAAAAAAGCGTTAATTAAACGTTCATACAAAATCTAATCCGGTATTGTACTACTCCGGTATTTTACACAACAATTAATTGCAGAAATTGACTAAATATCATAGACCTTCCCGACATTGTTGGGTGGCTTAGTTGGTTAGAGCGTCAACCAAAATGTTATAACCTGAACTGTTTTGCAATACGAGTTCAAATCCAGCTACCGCCTACTCAGCGCTTGAGAAATATTTTAATACGCAAAGATATCTACTTTTGAATAGTCTTTATGACTATTTGTTGCTGTTTCTATGCTAAGACAACAATATCTTCAGATATAAGAGCATTGCATAGCAAAATATAGCATGGAATTAATATTTTAATTTTTACTTTTTACTTTATTAAGTAAAAAGTACAGTTACATAAATAATAGATTCATGTTTCGTTGTTTTTAGGGGTGTACCAGATTGGAAACTTTGACTTCCGGTCGGAATTGCCGGATTTGCCGGAATCCTTAATAAAATTTTGGCTGGAATTCCGGCTAGAACAAAAATTATATTTATGTAATTTTTTAGCTTCAAGATTGAAAGTGTAAGCCTGCACCTCGGCATCGTGGCGGCATAATATATATTTATAGCCTATAATATATGTATATATATATAGCCTATTTCAATAATTTGATTCTTGTTTCATTAAATATGTTTAAAAAATCTAATATGTTTTTATTTGTTTCTTATAATTTTATTGATTGAAAGTTTTAACCTGCATAATATTTGTACTTAGAATTATTTCTTTGTTTTCTATTTTTCCATTTTGGTTAAATTGAAATATATACTGTATTAGGCATCCTATACTTTTTAATTATTTAAAATTTAAGTAACACTTAAAATGAGGCTATTCTTAGAGGCAGGTAACAGTTTTGGTGAAAAAAGAGCTAGTTTATTGCCCAAAATTGGATAGCAACTCTTTTTGCACCACAATATTTCTAAATTTCTAGCATTGTTGTTAATTACATTAGTAATTGATGATATAATTTTTGTATCATCTGCAAATAATTCTAATTTAATGAATATATTTGCTTTTAAGTCATTTATACTATAACATAGTTGCTGAAAATTTGTGGTTACAAAAATAATGGCGTGAGTTCATTGGATTATCAAATGAAATTATGCAGCAATTTAAGGTGAGTCAAATATTTATGATGCAGTTTAGTTTTCATTAAACCATAAAAACAATAAAAACAATTTGCAGTATTATGATGCAAATTATAAAATCATCTTAAAAATTATGAAGGTATATCCAAAGGACATGTCAAACTAAAATATTTTTAATGCTAACTTTATGTAGACAAAAATATACAACCAGTCGCCCGAAATTTATGTCGTTATTCGTTTCACCTTTAAAATAAAACGTCTCAAAGAAGATACCATTATTGAAAAAGTAAAAAAAACAGTAATTTTTTATTTGTACAAAAATCAAAAAAAAAAAGACAATGCCACTATGTCTAAATGCTACCATCAACAAAGTTTATGATATATATAAATTAAATCTCAAACCCTCACTTGCTTTAAAACGGTAAAATTTATGCTAACTTTGAGAAGCAATAGATCAATGTGCCAACAAGCTATTGACTTATAATTTTTTGAAAATGGTTTATACACCTATATACTTTCAATAAATTAAAAGACTTTAATGGGTGTTTTTGCCTAAATGAAGATATCTTTAATTTAAAATAACTTTTGACAGAAAAAAAAACAGCTATTAAAATCGGTAGCTAATTAATAAATCAAATTTTTTAATTTTGGTTGGTCTCTGTTAGTTGTTTAAAACTTGAAATTCGTTTCTTTGTGAACCCTGAATTCAAATATCTTACTTATTTTAGGTATAAAAAAGTAGATTTATGTTTTAAATTAAAATATTTAATACTTTTTAACAATAAAAATTATTACCTTAATTTTTTTATTAGTGTACAAATTATTCTAATATTTATAATACCATTTTGCGATGAGTTGACACAAGGTTTACTGATACTTTTCACAAACAGAAGTATGGCAGATGGTATGTACCAAAGCAATGCTTACATCCATACCATGAAGTTCCTCCAACAAATAAGGGAAAAGACAAACAAAAATATCTCCAAAAAGCAACAAGAGACCAGTATGAAAATATTAATAAATGTTTTCCTGGTTCTTTTCCAGTAACTGGTTAGCTGTGCAGAATTCACAGACAGCACGTTTCTAAATTTGACCGAATAGAGAATGATTGTACAAGTAATTAACTTAAACAAAACAAGAAGTTAACTCGTCAAAAAATGAAAATGGACCTTACAAAACATTTCCTAAATTATATATTTACATCAGGAATTATTCAAGATATAGCTTATGGAACAAGCAAAATTACTTTAACCGATGGACATCAACAGGTAGATTATTTACATACAACTTATTTTTCTAGCACGCCAAGTTCAGGTATTTGACATTAAATATGTGTTTAATGATTTCTGATGCTGTTTGCAAATCGATCATATTGTATGCTTTGACGCATAGCTTCTTATGTATTGTTTTCAAGATGAGTCCTTAAAATATCAATAAAGTATTCTAAATATTTACTTAATTTATTTTTAATATTTATTTTCATTCTGTAGGTACTCCCTAAGGCTGTTCTAGCAGCAATAACAAAGTGGCAAACCATAAACTCGTATCAAATATAGATATAGAAAAACGTTTAGAAAATGCAAAGTGATATTTAAAGACTACGTATGGTTTGCATTGCATAGAAAAGTCAAACATTGCTTCAAACTGTATCAGCTGTGCTTTGTGTAATTCTAAAGATAACGACTTTAAAACAATTGCTTGCTCCTCCCATCCGGAAAAGTGTCATGACTGTACGTTACACGCAGAATGTCTAAAATGATTGAAAGTATAATACAAAAACTACCCAAAAATGAAGAGAAAGAAGAAATTAAATACAATACTCTCAAAAGTATTGAATCTATATATTCTTAGATGATGAGTATACTTCAATACGGACAACAAAACAAAGCCAAAAAGCTATCCTATGAGCCAAATTAACAAAGAGACCGGCTTGTGGTTAAGTGATTGGTCTCAAAAAAACTTCCTGTTGAGTTCAGAGAAGGACAGAAAACCTATTTTGGTAAGGAAGGTATGTCAGTGCATATCAACTGCTTTTTTTACAAAAATGATGCTGGTTAATTAAAGAAAAGGTTATATCACACAATAATACAAAAAAGAGATCAAGATGCAAGAGACACTCTATCTGTGGCTGACCATGTAGTTGACCAGTTTACTCAAGATGTTGCAAGTGTGAAACAGATTCACAAAAAAAGTGATAAAGCTGGTAAGAATAAAATTATTGAATTATTGCTAAAAAATAAAAGCCTTGCAATTCAATTGCATATTAAGTGGAGGGGGTATTAATTTAAGTTCTTGTAATATATGAAGATATAGTTTTTTATTCACAACTAGATTTTATAAATCATTATCTGTTTTTTATTTTAGGGTGCTATTCAGCTAACTCAGTTACCGAAACGTTGTTTTATATTTTCATAGTGAAATGTGTACAACTTTTAAGATATGATTATAATGAGCCACAAAAAGGTAAGACCAATGTGATCGCAAAAGTGCTGTTGCTAAAAGATACATTATTGCATATATCAATACTGGTAATAATTGTACGTCAGCCCAGTATATTAAGAAAGGAATTTTGTTTTTTAGAGGTTCAAAAGTATCAGTGGTTGAAATTGACAAGTTAAATTCAGTATGCAAAATAACGAACAACAGTTCAATCCATTTAATTTCATGTAACAATAATGGAATGACTCTAAGGCAATACTTTAATTGTGGTAAAGGTAAAAGAGTTCAGTTTTCAGGATTAGAGTTTGTTTCTAGTTTAACAGAGATAGAACCTTTTGATGGCGGAGAAAGTTTTAGAGCAAAAATCAAAAGAAACAAAAAGATAGGTGTCTTAACACTGGTTAACTGAGTTGTCATGTCTTTTGTAATTTGATACTGAAGCTAACCTTCGAAACCATCAGAATGGAAATGTCCACAGCACTCAAAACAAACATACATCAATGGGTTCAATTTTATTACATAATGTTGGTTTGCTTGTTTGTTCGTTCAACTCCAAATCTCTCAAAGGAATTGATGCCGAAGCAATCGTTACTGAAAGTAAATTTAAATTTGAGCGCAATATTGATGTTACAGGATGGGCTATACCTATACGTTAGCATACAAAATTTACAACCCAGCAAAAAGATTTCTTATAGGAAGAGTTCATAGCTGGAAAAGTAACAGGACATAAAACAACACCAGAAAAAGTTTCTCTTCAAAATGAGGACAATGAAAGATAAAAAAGGTCTCAAATCATTTATTCCTACTCAATATCCTAATTCTCTCTTTATTTAGCAGAATGTCTAAAAAATACCAGCAAGTTTTGCTTAAAAAACCTGAACAAGTTGAAGCTATTGAGGACTTTACAGAAGAACTAGAAGAAAACATATTTGCAAATGTAGTTGCAAATGTAATTTAAAATGTAGTTAACGAGATTTTGGCCTATATTGAGAAACTAAATAATGTAAACGTTGGGCAGTTTGTTCTTGTAGCAAGGAGTTTTGAAAATCAAATAAATCACTCTGTTGGCCAAATAAAAGTAATACTAGATGATGATGATGTGATTATCAAACTCATGGTTATATCAGAGAAAACCTTTTATTGGCCATACCCAAAATAAGAATTTATTGAAGACAGGAGTAACATCCATAAGATATTAAACATTCCTTAGCAAAGAATTATGGAGCATTTTTTTAGTATAGACGACATGGAAGTAATAAACAAATGCTGTAGAGAATAAACTAATGTTTTTATTATAGATTCATTTGTAGATTTCATAGTGTTTTTATAGTTGTTTTTTTACTGTCAGAAGTCTTTTTGAATTAAAGATATCTTCATTTAAGCAAAACCACCCATTAAAATCTTTTAATTTATTGAAAGTATATAGGTGTATAAACCATTTTCAAAAAACTATAAGTCAATAGCTTGTTGGCACATTGATTTTTTGCTTCTTAAAGTTAGCATCAATTAGTGATCGACCGAAACCGAAATTTAAGCCGAAACCGAAAGTACCGAAATTTCGGTTCAGTAAAGCCGTAGCCAAAACCGAAACCGAAATTTTGGCCGAAACCGAAATTTCGGCCGAAATATGAAAATGAATGTTTAAAATCCCTGAACCTTTTATGATCACCGAATTAAATTTAAAAAAAAAACTATTTTACATATATCTAAGCAATCACCATGTAACATAGTTTGATAAAAACTATAATATGTCAAGACATTTTAATAATTAAAGGTAACAATTGAAGTATTTTCTCTGCGAAATACATTTTTTTTCATGTTTTCTGGCAAAAGTCTGTTTCTTTCATTTGAAAGAATTTCTCCAGCAGAGTTAAAAACAACCTTTTAACTTTGGCAGATGTTTGTGGAGGTCTAAGGAATCTCTTTACTACTTTTGCCAAACCAAACTTTGCTTTTAGTGTTATTTCCTAATATAAATCTATAAACCTTTTTTGTTTTGTTTTGTTATTTAGGTGCCCAAAGAAGACCTATAGGTTTTGTCACAGAGCACCGCGGAAGTGCATTTAACCAGGAAGTTCACGCCTCCTTCATTACCGTGACGCAAAAATATATCCGAAGCTCGTTTCAAGCCTGGATCTCCTGCTTCCATGGCAAGCGCTCTGACCACTGCGCCACGGTAGCACAAGAAACTTTAAACCTTCTTTAAAGTTTGAATCAATTTTTGAGATTTATAGGACTTCCGGTTGTTGTGTTGCTTTTTCAGTTAGGATATTTTTTAGAGTAAACCACTTATTAAATGTGATGAAAGTCCGCTAAGTGATTGAAGTTTTGGATTGTGCGATCCACGAGATATTTTCAAATTGCAAGCTCCGTATTTGAAATCACTAACTTTCACGGTAAAATGATTCCATAAACCAGTTTTTTATCGATTATTTTCAAATGTAAAATTTAGCACTGAGAAAATTTTGATGAAACTATTGGTTTGAGTTGCTTTACTTAAATGTTAATTTATTTTAAGAATGATTTGAGAAAAGTAACTTAAAACTTTTATGTAACGTGATTTCAATTAAAATTTTTACAATTGTTATAATTAAAAATTGATTTACTAACAAACGATTACAATTAGGAAACCGTCATGATCCCACTCTATATTAAAACTTGAAAAAAAATCTTTTAAAAGTTTCGGTTCATTTCGGTTGCGGTTTGAACCGAAATTTCGGCCGAAACAGGAAAAGTAAAAAAAATGTTGAAGCAGAAATTTCGGTTTCGGTTTCGGCCGAAGCCGAAAGTTTCCGTTCACTAGTTAAAATAAATGATCAAATTAAGTTTTAGTATTATTAAGAACCAATAAATTTATTAATATTAACTACTTTTTCCATGCTTTATATAAGGTTACTTTCTATATATGTTTGTGTGCCACAAAATTTGAAATCAATTTTTGAAAGCTTTTTTCTCAACCAATTTTGCTCAAATTTTGCACACTTAATCATTTTCGATGACAATACAAGGAAATGGAAAAATTTGACCAAAAAAAGTTAATTAAGTTAACAAAAATTTAATTTGTATTTCTTCATAAATAACCCTGTTTTAAAATAAAATTTACCGGTCAATTGTTAGGTGAATTGTCAATTGTTAGGTGATTTGTCAATTGTTAGGTGAATTATCATTTCAAAATTTACTCGTAAATATACATCACTGATATGAACTTATTACAAAATAATAATATATATTGCAACGCATTGAAATAGTTCTTTTGCAAGTTAAGTTAAAATATCTACGTCATCTATGTATTTTGAAGGCTAAGGACGAAGGTATAAGTGAGAGGAAAACAGCTTTAACATTTGACTTCAAAAGATCAATCTTTAAATGATTAACCAGAACTAACATCAAGCATGCTAAAATAATGGCAAACTAACTAAGTTAAGTAACAGCATTGAGGACATTTTAATAAAGATTTTAATATTTATAAGAAATATTGGTTTTAGTTTGACTAGAATTGAAATACTGTGTGTTGTTAATAACAACTTGGTTAATTCAAATGAAATGCGTTTTGATGGCGGTGAAATTATAATTGCCTGGTATTACTTATTCATCAGACGTCATTATGATAAGCTATCACTTAGAACTTATGCCGTCAAACTGTGCAATGTCAAATCAGTCAGGCACTATTGATCAATGGAATTTTTTAAAACAATATGTTTACGTATAAATATATTTTATAATAAGTTGTTTTTTAATAAATAAAAATGGCGCAATTTTCAAATAGTAAAATTCAATTAGTTTGAAATTTTTACAAAATGACTCTTTTTTTATAAACTTATAGCATTTTAATGACCTGTTTTATAATCTTTTTAAATTATTTAACCAAGGTTTGCACAAGTTTTTTATACGTGCAATATGCATGGATTTCACAAGTCACAAGTTATTCCTTACTTTACCTTATTGCAATGAGTTTGGCCTTCAATGTGATCAAGGCAAATCGAAGGTTGTGTGATAAAAAGGTTTAAATGGGTCTAAAAAACTTTGCAGTAACACCAAAAAGGCTTTAGTCACAATAATCGACTGCTGTGATGCTTTTGGGACATTCTTGCCTGTTCATGTTTATTCCATAGCAAAAGGTAATAATATTTATGATGAATTTGGGTATTTATATGAAAAAGCATTTAAATCAGATGTGCAAAGAATCTGGCTGGATAGAAGGACCTGTCTTTGCTGGATGGTTTGAAAAGACATTTGTTTCATATTGCAGCAAGCTTGAAGGTTCCAAAGTCTTTTTACTAGACGGCCATTCCTCACATGTAATGCTGGAAGTAATTCACTGAGCTAAAAAGGAGGGTATTATTATTTTAAGCTACCGTACATACATCTCACTTACTACAGCCATTAGATGTTGGCGTATTCATGACACTGAAAAGTAAATGACGCTGAATCATTAACAAACATTTCATTCAAAAGGGTTTCAAAGATTTGACAAAACCTAGCTACTGTGGGTTGTTCAAACAGCTTTTTGATAAAGGCTTCTTCAGCGACAGGTGCGTTCCAGCTTCAAAGCAACAGATAATTTTTCGTTGTGTTGGGAAAAAATCACTAATGAAAAATTAGCTATCGGATCAATTTATCCTCCAGGTCTTCAAGCCTTACCAACTCTATACCTATACCAGTCACCGCAGTTTTAGAAATCCTTAAAGTATACAGAAGCATAGAACTTCAAGCACACAAACTTCTTCGAGTACACTAAAATGAAGACTTTTTTTAACATGCTACACAACTGCGTGTGAGCATTTAAATACATCCATTTTAAATTCTATACATGCTGGAATCCCCAAAGTATCCGTATCAAAGTCTAAATGTAATAAGAAGAACAAAATACAAACGCAAAAGGTTTTGGACGAAAAAATAAAACAAGAAGCTAATTCAATTAAGGCTCAAAAAAGATTGGCAAGAAAGCTGATTTGTTTAACAAACCTATTAATGTTGTTATCGACTTCAACTTAATTGACTAAAAGTTGGCCAAAAGTCGAATTAGTCGACTTTATGACTATGATTTAGTCGACTATGAATTTCCTACTATTCGACTTAAAGTCGATATAGTCGAGTTATAATTTTAAAATCTTATTATCTTTTTATTCAATTATATTTTTTCAATTTTTAACGTTTGTTTGTTCATTTAATAACAATATTATAACTATTGCATACTGTTTTTTGTTTACTCTCTATAAGTTTTATAAAAATAATAGCATGGAAGCAATATTTATAACTAAGTAAACTTTTGGTTATGTATTTTTTTGATTATGCGTTCGAAACGAGAGGTTGATTTTGTTATAAATAATGCGTACGTGCCCAGAAGGAGGAGGGGGGTTGTTAAAAGCATACAGGTGTGTACAAAAGGAGAGGCGGGGCCAAAATTAGTACATACTTTATGTATGCACTGATTTTGGCCTCCATGTACTTTATGGATGCCCCATATGCTTGTAATTTTTATAAATACTTACATACAGAGCCGTTCCAAGCTGGCTTAGAGACTTTCAGGGTAAATTAAATCCTGGAGCTCCAAAATCTATATGTCATCTATACAACAACATTGTAAATATGATTTATAGACTTTTTGATATTTAGAAAGTATTTAAAGTGGTTCCTAAATTATTAGGGTCTGGGAATAAATTCTCCCGTTTTCGGAACGGCAGTGCAGCACTCGTTTTCAGTGACGGATCCAGGATTTTTTGGTGTTTGAGCTAACTTCTAGACATAAAGCAAACTCCAAACATTTGAATGTTTATACTGATGTCAAATAATGATGCTTTGCAAAAAAATGTGATGGTTGGAGACTGGGAACAAAAAAGACCTTACCTTCATTACCCCTTCCCCCAATGTGAGGGGCAACAAGTTGATAAAATCTTTTTTGTACTATTCTTAACTAAACCTGTATTCATCAATAAATTTTAAGTTTCATTGTATTATCTCTCAGCGTTCAAAAATTATGACTACATAAAGTTTAACCCCCGTCATTTTGAAGGGATTACAAATTTTATATTGTTATAATTTTTGAACACTGAGAGATAATACTATGAAACTTAAAATTTATCGATGAATATAAGTGTAGTTGAAAATGGTTTGAAAAATATTTTATCAACTTGTTGCCCCTCACGTTTGGGGCGGGGTTGGTGGTGGAAGGGCTTTGTCGTTTCTCTAGCCAATCATCGCAATTTTATGCAAAGCCTTATTATTTGAAATAAGTATAAACATTAGGGTTATGACTTTTTGACTTTTTTAAAAAAAATTATTTCCTGTGTCATAAATTGATGAACTTTTGTTCCTCTAGGTTGTAAAAAAAATTCACCCGCAATTAAAATTACAAATCGTCATTTATTTAATCTTGTTACTGCTACTACTAATACGTGTGGCTTTGCTGAAAATTATTTAGAACTTGTATAGATTAGAAATGTTTAAAACTTTAGAACATTTTGGAAAATTCCAGAATATTTTAGACGACACTAGAATATTCTGGAACAATTTAGAGTATTCTGGAATAATTAAGAATATTCTAGAACAATTTAGACTGTGTATTTATAGCTTCTTATCTTATTTTATAGTTATTACAGAAGCAACACATGGCGACGTACAAGCCTAGCGATAGTAGCATTCAGAAGAACAAGGATGTCTGGACCAATAATCTGATAAAATTTGAAGATTCTCATAAAAGAAGAAGAATGTTCCCTTTGGAAGAATATTCACTGGAAGAAAAGACCAGAATGCCTCTCCAAAAGCAAATTACCAAACGCTATCATTTCCTTAGACCAAAAATCAAAGGAAGAACTGAGTGAATAGCGTAAATTTTCAAAGAAGTCACCAAATTGTGGAGGAATTGTTCCAAAAATTTCAGACACTGAATTTTTCTCATGTATCTGATCAAATTATAGGAGCAAAGCTTGATAAAATACTGGAATGCTATGATGAATGTGTCAAGCTGGGAGGCTACGAACCCCTTGATAAAATACGAACCCCTTGATATTACTAAAGTGGGTAGATCATAGTTATCTTCCAAGGACAAGCAATTGTACCATCTCCAAGTGGAAAGCAAAGGAACAGTGGGATACTCTACAGTCCAATCGGCCAGTAAAGGAACGATCCATCCCTCTAAAAGACAAAAAGTTTCTGATAGGTCATCCTCTTATTATCCTGGTTTTAGTGATTCTGACTCTGAGCCTGACAACAGTGAATATGAAAACGATGAAGAAGAAGTAGATGAGACTACTCCTACACCAAGTAGAAAACATCATAAAAGCAAAATTGCAGTCAACTTAGTGAACTATGCAAGAGTATCAACAAACAAAGCTGCTAACATATGGAAGCAATTGGCTCGTGAAGGCATAGACATCCCAACTCCATGTCAATCAGCTATTTATAAATCAACAATTAAGGAGGCAATTAAGCTGAAAAAAGAAATGATTGGAAAGTTGCATATGGAAAGTTGGTCCTTACACTTTGATGGCAAGCACATCAACGGAATCGATTATCAAGTGGTCGTCCTTAAAAATGAAAGAAGAGAAATCAAATTGGATGTCCTGGGCTTGGTAGATGGCAGGGGAAAAACTATTGTTCAAAGAATTTCTAAAGTCTTCGATGAATTTCACCTATGGAATTCAATACAGATGATTGTTACAGCAGATACCACCAGTGTTAACACTGGAAAAAAGAAAGGTGTTGTTGTAATATTGCAACAAATGTTCACAGAAAAACGCATCAACAAACCTCAGTTTATGAGTTGTCAACACTATATATTTAATAGAATCCTCCGTTTGGTGATGGATGAAGCACTTGGAAGTAAAATACAATTGCCAAACATCGAATATCCATTTGTATCTCAACTGTTGAAGGAGTACTAAAAAATGAAAACACTGTTTGAAAACGGAATAGAAGTAAATCTCGAAACATCAGACTGGAGAGATGATATAAAATTTTTATTTCATCTCAGTATTTTTTTGATGAAAAGGGACATTTTCCATTGATCAGGTTTTAGAAATTGCCCAACATCTGCAACGCGAGGTGGAATTCCAGAGCTATATTAGCGATCCTGGCCTTCATTTTAATTCCTTCAACAAGGACAGTTCTGCAGAGAGTATGTCAATTTATATTGTATGGCTTGGCAGACCATTTGTTTACAGACCAACTACTGTACAACAAAAACGACTTTAATAACTTGGCTGAAGTACTGAATCCATGCAAAGAGATTTTAAGCTATTTGTAAAATTACTAGAAGCAAGACCCATCTATACTACAGATCCCTAGAAGTAATCAATGCGCAAAGCGCACAATCAAAGTAATGAAGGAAATGTATTCGTCATGCAAAAATAAAGACAAATTGCTCCTTCCATTCCTTCTATGCAACAAGCAAGAGCAAGAGCAAGGTCAACGGTCTGAGTTGAAAATTTGTTGTATTACATGACTATGACATTCTAAATACATTTGAATACACAGTAGTACTTATGTTAAAATCGATTTTTCAATGGCGGTGTGAAATTTTTTCAAAAGATATGTAAATAAAGCTCATCAAACTACAGTACAGGAGCATAGCGTTGAAAAAAAGTCTTAACCCTAATAAACATAGAAATGTTTGGAGTTTGCTCCATCTTAAACACCAAAAAAACCTGGGTCCGTCACTGCTCATTTTGTTTTTAAGTAATGTTCATTATTTTTTAAATAACGTGATGTTAAAAAGTAGAAAGCGAATATAAATTACATTGTTACTTTTGTTGTAATATATTTCGATTTTTTTTCCATATTTCGACTAAATCGACTTTTAGTCGACTTTATTAGTCGATTTTAGTTGACTTTAGAAAATACATTAGTTGATTTAGTAGACTGTTGTCAAAATATTTAAGTCATAACAACACTGAAACCTACGATTAAAAACAGAAGCAACAAATAGTGGAGGTAATCGAAAGTCCGACAATGCAGTCTGACGGTTCTTTGAATTCTAAAAATTGTCAAGCTTGTGACATTTTTTTTTGAAATAAAATTATAGCTTAACAACAATTATAGATACCTTGCAATCCTAATACAATTGTTTGAGTGAACTTTGCTGTTTTACATAGGCTGGCGGTATGTGCAAGAGTTGTTAAATTAAACCTACAAAGCTTGTTTAACCCTTTCGCGACTGACTTAAAAACAGCTATCCCAGTGGGCACAAGATGTAAAAAAGACGTCTTTTGAACGTTTTTTGAACGTTTTGGACGTCTTTTGAACGTTCAAAAGACGTCTTATTTAGGTCCTGTGCCCACTGGGATATGACTGCGCGTAAAATAACGATCTTGGATCATGATCAATTAAAAGAGTATAAAATAAAAATTACTAGTCAGAATTTTACAAATAAGATCTTGTTTTTTTTGGCAAAAAATTGGCTTTCAGAAAATTAAAAATCTAAAAAAAGTTTTTATTATCTTAGTAACGTGATCAAAATATATCATGTTCAAATTAACAAAAATATATAGTTTCTCTATGTAACCTTTAACAAATAAAGAAGAAATACATAAACATATCGTTTTTGATATTAAATAAATGAGACATTTATTGTGGTGATCAAACAAAAAAAATCTTCACCACTATCATCGAAAAAAATATCAAAGGATCTCATTTATGACAGAATACTTTTTATCTGTTTTTGTCATTTTTTAAAATTGATTTTTGAGCGATCTATAAATGCAATTAACAAACGGTTTGAAGCATTAACTTAAGAAATTATTCACATTTCAAAAATAAGTTTAAAGTTTTCCCCAATTGCTATAGATAATTTGAAATATACAAAACTGTTTATGTACCGCCATGCGGGTCACTCGTCATTTAGAAACAAATTTTATGAACCGCCACACGGTTCACTCGTCACGAAAGGGTTAAAGAAAAGCAGTATTTTTTTTTGTTAATTTAAACAACCTTTTTAACTTAATTGAAAATAAAAAAAAATTTCAATTAACCCATGGCGTAACAAAAGTAATAAAGGCCAAAGTAATAAAATAAAACTATTTATACCAAAAAAATTTTTTTACGTGCTCTTCGTTGTTTCATTTGGCCTTGGGGAATGGTATCGAAAGTCGGTCAAAGTAGATGTTCTTATTTGAAAATAAATATAGAATACTAGTTTTTATTTTACATTTTTTTATTTTCACAGTATCAATAATTAATATAAATAACTGTATGTTTCAAAAAAAAGTTTTACAAATGCGTGATAAATAAATGTTCAAAGCTTAAGTGACCAAACTTTGGCGATTTTACTATATATAATAAAATATAACTTTATTTTAATGTTACACAACCTAAAATTTTTTTTAAAACAAGCAAAAACCTTTTTTATCTTTAACTATTTCTTTAAATTAAGTAACTAAATAATTAATTTTGTTAAGATTAAATGCAAACTTTGGTAATGTTAAAAGAAGGAACGTGCAAAGTGTGTGTGTGCGTGCGTGCGTGCATAAAGATGTGTAATGTCCATATTATAATTTATCGACGATTTTTTTTTTAGTATATTAAAACTCTTTTCAAGATTAAACTTCAAGATTTATAAATTCTTAATTTTGTGCCTTACTTATTTTTAGGCAATTTTTTCAAGTCCAAAGCAATAACTTTTTTTAATTTTTTAGATTTAATCTTTTTCAAGTAAAAGTCACAAATATAATCTTATATTTTGTACAGCGTATTATCGTTATTTTTGTTGTTAATTATTATTTGATGTAATATCCGCAATGACGTTTTAACTTGCGAACAAACAAAAATGTTCAATAACTACAAGTTTGTACTTCAAATGTAATAAATATTTGTATGAAGTTGTATTTCATTTTACAAATTACGTAACATTGAGTTTAAATTACGTAATACTAGCATACTTTTTTTCTGCATTAAATATCATTAAAGTTATCAGGTTTATTAATGGGAAACTGTAAAATACTTGCACTCCCTATTTCGTATGAATGCCATCCCAAAATTTCTACTTTAACTTTCATTTTTTGTTATCAAGTTTTGGGGTATTTTTTTCATAAATTTTTAATATTAACTATTAACGATATCTTTTTAATTGTATTCAAAGAAATATTTAGTAATTTTCAACATGTATTCAATGTTAGGAGCATTTCATTCAAGCTATTTGGATGTCAAATAGAAGGATATATAGTGAGTAATAGATGCACGTCAGAATTAGATAATAAGTCTGGCGTGCATCTATTACTCACAACATATCCTTTTATTTGACATTATTTAAATTATTACATCATTTAAATGAATGATGAAAAATAAACGAGTTTAATATTCGTTTTATCGTTTCTTACTGATGTAATAAAACCTTGCGTTATAAAGCGTAAGCATAACCTAAAGTTACGCTATGCTTTTGCCTACTGTTAAAAATTACACCGTTTTAATGGATTAAAAAATAATTGAATCGCGTAACCATTTCTTTTTAATGAAAAACCACTTCTTTTTAATGAATTTGGAAAAAAGCGGCGGGAATTTCCTAATTAAATGGTGTCCCTGTGAGGTGTCATGTGATAAAACCTTTGATCTATATAAATATACAAACTATATATTATAGAAAATTATTTTATTTAAATATATATTACACAACCTAGTCTTTCTTTTAAATAAACAAAATAGTTTTTTAATTTAAAATTCTCTAATTTCCCGACCAAATTTTTCACTGACTATATAATTTTAATACCAGAAATTTTCCCCCAATGTTCATGTTTAGTGCGTGCCTGAATATTTTTTATTTGGTCACGTTTGGTGCGAGCTTGAACATATTTTCGCATATCTGGCTTGTATGGACTGAAAATAGTTGCTATATAAAAAAAAAACATTCCACTTTTTTTTTTCTTTTTTTACTCACAATCAAGGTTAATAACTTGATTTAAATTTTGTAATTTAAAAAATTTTTTCAAAAGTGATAATAAGATGAAAAAAAATTGTAACTATTTATGTAATATATAAAAAAAGTAGTCTAAAAACTATATTTTGTATTAACAGTATTGTATTAACACTATTACTATTGTTAATTATTATTGATTTAACTTATAAAACAAACGCTCAGTACAATTTGGCTCGTACTCCAAATAAAGTAAATTTTCTAACGAAGTAATTTTTATTTTATTTTTAAATTACGCAACACAAATTTCTATTTAAACGAAGCGTGTAAGTTGAATAACCTACGCCAACTCGTTTACTTAGATTAGATAACTCAAAAATTAAAATGAAATGTGAAGCTTGAAGTAGAATCGACTATTAGACCATAAATAGGTGTATAAGGAAGTGCTAATTGTAATGTTTTACTAAGTCATGAATAATATGGTTAAATATATGCCAAAAGAGTTAGGATATGAGATGTGTCAAAAAAGTTGTGAAAAAAAACACAGTTCCAGTTTTAGTGCTTTAAATTCTAAGAGTAAGTGTTTAAAAGTAAAGAACGTTATCAAAGCTAGAAATTCACTACGCAAAGAGATCAAAAATGTTCTTACAAAAAACAATAGAATATCAAACTTTCAAGTGAAACAAGTTGTTTTTGATTTTACAAGGGATGTTTCAAAAGGTTACTCTTTACAAGTTCACGACTTACAAGCTGACAGTCTAAAAAGCGATAATCTACTTAAAAATGAAGAAGAAGATGAATTAGATTTAGATATAAAGACATTATTTACATGTAAATGTGGTTGGTTTTTGTATAACCCATCAACTTTACCTTGTGGACACACAACTTGCAAGAGTTGTGCTGATAAATTTATGACATGTGTTGTATGTGGTTTTAATCTAACAATATCTTCAAATATTAGTTGTTTTTTGGAACATATCTTATCTGTTTGGTTTAAAAAAAGCTATAACTGTAGTAAACTTAAAAAACAAGCAATTGAACTCTATAAAAATAAGGAATATTTATTGGCTCTTGAAAAAATTTCTTTGACAAAATTAGATAAAGATCATCAAGCACTATATATTAAATCAAAAATAAGCACCAAGTTAGGACATCACGAAAAAGCTTTATTAGATGCAGATATGACATGTAAACTTAACAGTACTTTAGGAAAATACTACTATCGTAAAGGTATTTGTTTTTCAAATCTTAAAGAAATGGATAATGCCATTGATGCATTTCAAACATGCTTAGAAGTTGATCCTTTGAATGATAAACTATCCAATAAAGTATCCGTAGCAATCGAAAATCTTTTATGTGCCTCCTCTGATTCAGATAACCTGAACATTTTACAATGTTATGGAAATTCTAAATTCTCTAACTGTCAATCACTATTTAGTTTAAACAAAGATAACAATCAACAAAAAGATAATGAAAAGACGTTCAATAAAACCAATTCTGAATCTGTTTTTTCTTTCAGCAAAAATGAAGTAAAAAAAAACCTACAAAAAAATAAGATGAAATTTTTTAATGGAGTTCCATGTCATCTCATTAAAGAAGAAGACTTTGAGTGTAAAATTTGTTATGATATATTTCTAAAACCTGTCACTACACCTTGTGGACATGTATTTTGTAAAAATTGCTTGACACAAACAATGGACCATAATCCGTGTTGTCCTATATGCAGACTTTCTTTGGTAGAATATCAGTCTTCCTCTATGACGGAAACTTTCATAATTGAACAAATTCTTGAACAATTTTTTAAAGAATCATATGAAGAAAAACTGAACCAGCGGAAGGAGCGCATGGAGCGATTATCAAGGTTTTTAAATAGTTCTTGAAATATAATTATAGCATTGATTATTTTATCTAAAATGATTAATTATTAATTTTATTAATTAAATGGTCATAGTTATGAAATTATAATCTTAATTGTGGAATCTCATTTATCAGGGGTGCGGAGCCAGCTTTAAAAAGCTAACATCGGCTGATCTAGCATCAAAATTGTGTTTTTGAGGCAAAGCTCTGATTTTAAATATTATATATAAAAAATGTATTTGCAAAGGTAATTTATAATTTTAACAAAAAAGCTTTAAGACAGCAAAAAAACATTTAAAAATTAACAATTCTACCGGTTCTTTTATTATCCTATAAATTTAATTTAATTTAGATTAATGCACAAGTGATAAGAATGCATACAACATTTTTGAAGTTAAAAAAATATTTTTAAAATACTATATAACCTGTTCACAGGCAAATTGAAATACAAAGTTTAAGTGTTTATTTTTTGGTCATTTTTTAGAAAAAATAACTAAAATACTCTTAAAAAACAGTAACACCTATGACGTTGGCTTCTCATCCCTGTTAGTAAGACAGCTTTATACACAAAACATTTGACAAAAAGTTTTTATTAGAGTTAAGTAAGTGTGCCATAATTAGTTTTCTAGTTTACTGTTAAAAAATTTCATTTTTTTTCTATACTTATTTTAGTATAATATTCATTGTTCATATTTATTAGATTTGGCTTTCAAATCCAAATTATAGAAAAGAAAGTCTTCTTATTGGTAAATTTAAAATATAATATAAAGTTAAGATAAATCAAATGTATTTTGAATATATTTCATTGTGTGTATATATATGTTTCAGAAAAAAAAGAATTACATTGTAATTATCTAAGAAGGCGAGGTAAGATGTAGCAATACACTAATTATCTATAATTCTTAATCAAATAATAAAATAATCAGTTAGCTACCTAACAGGGTAAGTGTGCCAACAGTTTTAAACAACTTAAAAAATATTTGCTATTTTTATCATTTGTGTTTGTTTAACACATATAATAAAAATAAATTAAATGCATCTATTTTAGAAATCATTAAATTTGTTGGACTTAAATGTAGTACATTTTGTTTTTAAATACCACCTCAAAACAATTTGTTATTAACTTTTTTGATTTAGTATTATGTCTTTTCTGATCTTTTTGATTGGTTTTTTATAATCTTTTATGAATTGATTCTAATTTTTAACTATACAGTTTGTGAAAAAATGATGGTAAAATATTTTAACTTAATTGCCTCCTCAATATACTATGTATAATGTGTTATTTAGAATGTGCTGTGTATAATGTGTTATTTAGATTGTGCTATGTACATTGTGTTAATTATAATGTGCTATGTATAATGTGTTAGAATTTGCTATGTATAATGTGTTATGTATGATGTGCTATAGAGTATGTTATAAATATGTAAAGTAATAACTACTTTACATATTAAATAACATAATTATTATGCTATTTAATAATGATTCATAAAAATCTGTTATTAATGAACTATAAACTATACAAGTTATCTTAATGAATATAATTATATACTATTACATTTTATTGGTATTAAAATGAAATAAAATGTCTTCTTTTTTTTATTTAAAAAATATATATTAAAAACAAGTTATCATCTATATTTAAAAACTAAGCTATTGGTTGATTTATTTACAATTGATTTGAAACTTATTGATTTACAAAAAATCAAAATAGTGCACTTGTTGCATTAGTATGGCACACTTACCTCATCAATTTAAATAATCTGATTGTATTATTTAAAACTCTAAAATTATATATTTTTTCCAAGATTATGTCAAGACCCTTGTCAAAAATACTTTTCAGTTTGAATTAGTTTAGGTGCTATGGCCAGACCCAAATTAGCACTAAAAGATGTTTTTGTTTTGTTTGTTTGTTTTCAATTTTTTTCTACTCTATTTTCTCAAACCTATTACAAGCATAAAACACTAAAACAAACATGAAACCTTGAAAAATGCACAATAAAACACACCAAAAAAGACATTTAAGAGATTATATGAGCTGAGCTTACTAATGGGTCTGAAAAGTTATCCTTACTGAACTTTACAATTTCTAAATTATAAATATAGTTTTTAAAGAGTAGTTTTTCTAAACTAATGTATTTTCAAGGTTAGTGATGGCGAGCATGATTTAAAAAAAATTATAAACAAACCAGAATATCATCTGAATTTTTTTTTAGGGTTGGCATAGATGAAGATGTTGAAGTACCACTTTTTATATGCGCCATAGCGTTTCCTTATGTTCCGTATCGCTTGCACATCTTTGAACCCAAATATCGGTTAATGATTAGAGAGTGTCTAGAATCAAAATCAAAAAAGTTTGGAATGTGCATACCCAACAACAATGGAGAAATATCAGATGTGGGTAGGAAAACTGTATTTTTGTTTATGTTAATCTGCTTATTTTTTGAAACTAATTTAAGTTTTTTTTTATTGATCTAACAAGTTTATTGTTTGTGTTTGCAAGGTTATTTATGAATGTAGTACTTTAATTTTTTGGTATAGCAAGTTAATTATTTAATATAGTAAGTTATTTGTATTAAGTAGCATGTTGTTTAATAAAGCAAGTTATTTGTTTGGTATAGCAAGTTAAATTAAATGATATAGATTTATTGTGGTTTTATTTTACTTTGTTTGTTTTATTTTTAGGTACTATTTGTGAAATCATGAACTATAAAGTTTTTCCAGATGGACGTTTTATGATTGAAGCTGTTGCCACTCAAAGATTTCTTATTCTAAACAAACAATTTATTAATTCCATGTATTATGGTAGAGTGACATACTTTAAAGACGATGTTGCAGATGTTGATTCTGCTATGTTGGCTGTTATTTCTAGAAGTGTTTATGAAAAACTTCTCAATTATTTTTCTTCACTTAAACAAGAAGAACAACAAGTTATTTTAAATACAATTGGACCTCACCCTGAGTACAGTAGTGATTTTGAACTTTCCCAGCATGGTATTCCATGGGTGTGGTGGGGTCTTGCAATGGTACCAGTTAACCAAACGGCTAAACTTTTGCTACTGCAATCTACATCAGTAATTGAACGAATATTGAGTTTACAAAGATTTTTAAAATTTCTTAGTAAAGTTTCTCTACAGAATCCACAGAATCAGTAGCTAATTTATTACAATAATTTATTATAAATTCATTTATTTAAGTTTTTTCTTTTTTTAATACAATATTACCTAGAAATTAAATAGTACCCTATTTAAATATTTTATGTAAAATCCTTCTATAGATCATGTATATTTTTATGTATATTTATATGTAAATGAATGATTATTGCTTTGAAATTGTTTCTTTTTCCTTTTTTACTTTCAAATTGAACCATAACATCATACCATTATTAATGATTATAATTCATTAAAAATAACTATAACATAGTATTAAGAAGAAAACAAAGTTGCTTCTTTTGTTCTTAATAATAGCTTTCGTTTTTAATGATTTTAAACAATTTTTTTAAATTCATTCAAGTTTTGATTAATTTTTTTTTTTTTAATTATTTGGTGAGGGGGAATATATGTTTAGGAAATTTAATGAATTTAAGTTAATCTTAAATATATGTATGATTCGTGAGTTATACTTAGAGTGGGGGATTAATGACTTCACCTTTTGTTTCGCTTAAATCAAAAAAAATGTCTCGTTAAAAAGATGAGTTGAATGCTTGCATAATTCGTTACGTAAAAATAAAGTTAAAATTTTTGTGCCAGCAACGCCACCGCATTTATTAAATGTTGTCAATTTAGATTCACGCTGTTAAAGTTTCAAGTGATAGTTGAAAAAGTTCACTGTTTGACTAGATCTTTGCTTCAGTATAGTTGATTTCATCAAGACTTGCTAATCCGATTGCTTTTGACTTCACAATTAAGACTTTTTCAATTTTTTAAAAAGCTCCAGTTGTCCATGAGTGAAGGTAAATATCTTTAAGATCAAATGGGATTCTCGTTTGCAAACTTTTACAACCGCTTAATTCACGCATGAACCCCATTTTCAAATGCAGCTCGCTAGTTTCAGCTTTAATTCCTATAAAGCTTGTCATTGTTTTATGGATCGTAGATGTGTAACTAATACTTACTTAGCAGGTGTGTAATTAAGGGGGAACACTCCTCAAAAAAAACGTTTTTTTTTATTTATTTTTTTTTTAGCTATTCTAAAAGTAAATTTATTATAAAATTAAATGGTGAAAAAATTATTCAGAATTAACTTTTATTTGTAAAATAAATGACATTTTTGTATGACTACCTGTTTGCAATTCTCACCTAGCAACGCCCCTAGTTACAAGAAAATTATCAATAAAATGCATATAGTCCCCTCTTTATGCCGTTTTTTTTTGCAGTTTCATCATAAATACTTTCTACTATCTCTAAAGCCATGATTCAAAACCACGTATTTAGAAAAGTGTTTTATGTGTTGTTCATTGTAAGTCGTCTTTTAAGCTGCTAATTTACACACGAGTGAAGAAAAATGGACAGCTTTAAGTCGAAATATAGTTGTGGTAGAGTTAAATTTTCAACGAAACGTCTTAAGAAACGTAAATGTACATTTTATGGTTTAAGAAAACAAGAAAAATGTGTAAATATTGATGTAAATAGTGTTAATAGTAATGGTGTAAATATGACAGACTCTGTTGATAATGTTGATAGTGAAAGTGTATTTGCAAGTGTATCAAAAAGAAAAGTAAAACCAATAATAGTACCGAGTAAACACTCAAAATGTGTCAGTGGCTACAGATTTGTTGATATGGAAATTCTTGCCTCCGTATTTGATAAACTTGGATGTCCAGAATGTTTGCAACCTCTGTTGTCTTTAATCGAGAATAAAAAGTCTTGCAAAGGATTTGCATCAAAATTATCTATAGGTTGTATTTGTGGATTTAAATTAGACTTTTACACATCAAGAAATGTAGAAGGATATGATGTTAATAAAAGAGTGGTATATGCAATGAGAACACTGGGTCAGGGCCAAACTGGTCTACATCGGTTTGCCACTCTTATGAATATGTCAAGAGGAATAGTAATAAAAGCTACAATGTTATTGTACATAAATTAGTAACCGCAGCGCAAACAGTATCTAATGAAACTGCATGAAGCTGTACAAGAACTCAGGGAAGGCAAATCTCCTGATGAGGTAGTTGATATTGGAGTTTCTGTCGATGGAACATGGCAAAAAAGGGGATATAGTTCCCTCAATGGGGTTACGGCAGCATTGTCCATAAAAAATGGGAAGGTTTTAGATGTCGAAGCCTTATCTAGGAAATGTAAAATATGCGATGAAAATCGAAATATCCTCAATTCAAAGCAGCAAAACCAAGCAGAATTAAAAACGCATGTTTGTAACAAAACTATGATGGACCTGCTAGTGGAATGGAAACTGTTGGTGCTGTAAATATATTTAATCGCTCTCTTGAGAAATTTAAATTATGGTACACAGAATATTTGGGTGATGGGGATAGCAAGAGCTACACTACTGTTAAAAGTACATACAAGAATGTTGAAGTAATTAAATTAGATTGCGTTGGACATTTTCAAAAGCGTATTGGATCTCGCTGTCGGCAATTAAAAAAACAAGTCAAGGGCTTAAATGGTAAAGGCCGTTTAACAAATGCTACAATTAATAGATTACAAAATTATTTTGGTATTTCTATTAGACAAAATTGTGGCAACCTTGAAGGTATGAGATCCTCAGCCTTAGCAAGTTTATTTCATGTTGCATCTTCATCGAAAAATAATTATCATTATCCGCATTGTCCAGTCGGTAAAGATAGTTGGTGTAAATACAATCGAGATAAAGCTAATGGTACAAATGAGTATAAACCAGGAATAGGTCTTCCTATTGATATTATTCTTAAATTGAAGCCCATTTATGTTGAATTAACATCAGATTCTTATTTAAACCGTTTACTTCATGGGAAAACGCATAATCAGAACGAAAGCTTTAATGCAATGATATGGTCCAGAATACCTAAGTCAAAGTATGTTTCGCTTATACAGCTAAAGTTTGGACTCTATGATGCTATTGGAGCCTTTAATATAGGATTAAAGTCTAGTATTTTAATATTTGAAAAACTACTTATGATACCAGGACAGCATACCATTTCTAGTTGCAATTACTTGAACCGGAGAAGAATCAGGATGTCGGAGTATAAAAACAAAGATACCATCAAGAAGCGTAGGAAAATTTTGAGAGGACGCAAACATAAAAAATCTGATAAATTTGATCAGAAAGAAGGAAATATGTATGAGGCTGGTTTTCATGATTAAAAACTATAGTTAACATACTTTTATATATGGTATTTTTTGAGTTACTATTGTTTTTATTACATTTTTTTTTCCAATTTTATCTTTATTTGCACTTTTCTCAGAACGCTGGTTTTTAATCTCCCGGCAAAGATATCTTGAAAACCGCTTGACCGATTTGTATGAAATTTTCAGGAAGGCTTCCTTTAATAAAGATGTATACAATGAACAGACAACTTTTTCAAAACATTTTTTAAACAGAAGAAATATTGAAAAACGTATGTGATTTTTGTGCTAAAAATTATTTCTACAATCAAACATGGATAACACCTGGTAGAAAGGTTGTTAGAAAAAACTGTCTGCTTATTGCATAGATCTGTCAATATTCTATAAGTTTTGAAAAAAATCAGCTAAAAATATTATTCTAATCAACTCCAATCTTTGCCAGGGCGAGGGAACTAATTTCACTTTTTTCCCTAGTTACCAGGTTGCCATGGCAACGGGGTGCCATTATTTGTGATAAATCTTCCTAACATTTTATGTCCTCCTATTTGAAACATATAACAACTTTTGTAATGCTATAGTTTAGAAAATAAATTTTTGAGGAGTGTTCCCCCTTAATCATTAGGACTTAAAAAGTGGTGTTAATTTGATTATAAGCCATGGTCTCTTGTTAAATCTCGCTATTTAAAAGAGACGACATCAGAATTTGGTCATGCGCATGATCTGACAAGTATCCAGCTCATTATCTACCCTGCATATTTGCCCCGCGTGTTAAACTTTTATAAAAAATTTCAAGAAGACAAAGTTTCTGAAAAGGTGGATACTTCATAACAATACATTTTTGAACTTCTGACATTGTTCACATGTTGCTGTAGATATACTCAACATTTTCTTGACAGTTTGCTTGTTAATACCAATTTTAAGTTTTTTTGTACAAATTAGTTTACAACGTAAATAGTTTTATTCTTATCAAGTTTATTTAAAAAAATGTTCCTTACAGATATTTCTTAAATTGATATAAAAAAATGTATGATGGTCATTCAACATTTTGAACGCATACATAATTACCATAAAATATTCGTGCGATGTTCTTAAGACGTCCAACAAACGTTGTGTCCGCTGGGATAACTTTTTATCTAACAATCGCTTTGGGCTGCTACATTCATTTCCTTCGGTCTGCTTCGAAGGAGCATTTAGAAATTTATCCGCCTACTTCAACCGCCTGTTTACTTTTATAAGTCGCCCGTAAATGCTATTTTTTTACATTTGAAAGACATACAAAAATTATTTGACTTACTGCCGACTTGCCCATTGTTTTTGAAAAAGACTGAATACCAATAGTTTATTTTACTAAAGATCATATTTTATTTACTGAGATAAATAAAATATGGTGTACAACCTAAGTAACAGCATTGTAGTAATTTTATCATAGTTTAATTGATTGACTTAATAGCTCAGACTGTCGTTAGACGTAAAATAATGATAACGTAAAAACCGTTACTAAATAAAGGGATCGTCCAAAAAGTACGAACGCTCGGAGAGTAAGAGGGGGTCTGCAAATGGCGTATATGAGATGAGGGAGGAATAGGTCAATTATAAAAGTATTAAGACTCTAATTAAAAAAAAATATTATAAAATTTTGGGTTGGTAGGTGAAAAGTTTTGGTACTTTTAGGGAGGTAAAGGGTACTCAAAAAAGCGTTTGGTAAAATACAGGAGGTAGAGGGAGTTGGCGAAAAATAAGCGTACGTACTTTATGGACGACCCCAAACCATATTATAAACCGTAAATAAGACAATACAAAAATGACGTCAAATCAAGAAGGTATATCAAAAGCAAATTTTTGTGTGGCTTGAACTAAAAAACATAATATTTATTAACCAATCAGTGTTAAGCAGCTGACGAAGTATCATTAACCAATCATTGTTGAGTTGCATTTCAAATAAAAAGTTATAGTACATTATTATTTAGGTATACTAACCGCATATATACTATAAATTTAAGTGGAAAAGTTTTTTGACATTACACCTTCTTTGAACTTTTAAACTACACATTTCAAAAACCTTCCTCCAGCAAGCTCTTTATTCGGTGTTATATTAACTTTTAAACGATATGTATTAGGTTGGTGCAAAAGTAAATTCGCATAATTTCAAAGTCAAGTATGATGCACATGCGTAGTGCAAATGCAAACAATATATGTATTAGTTGAAACAGCAATCTTTTTAACAGATTTTAAATTACAAATTCTAATTTTTTAATAACATTGTATATATATAATTCTTTTTTAGGAAATGTCTATAGATAAAATATATTATAGACATTGCATGTTGTACAAATTTCGGCAGGGAAAAAGTACAACAAAAGCGACAGAAGCGATTTATTCTGTTTACGGTGTGGATGCTCTAAATGTCCGCGTTTGCCAGAAGTGATTTGCTAAGTTTTGCAGCGGAGATTTTGGTCTTGAGGACAAAGAACGTTCAGGAAGGCCACAGGAACTGGAAACAGACAATTTAGAGGAATTGCTCAAAGAAAACCCACGACAATCGACTCGAGAAATAGCAGAACAACTTGGAGTTGATCATTCGACTAATTTAAGACGGTTACACGCCATGGGAAAGGTTCAAACGGTCGGAAAATGGGTTCCACATGACTTGACTGAAAACAACAAAATGCAACGTTTAAGCACCTGTATTTCTCATATGTACAAAAAAAAAGGACTTTTTGTGGAAAACTGTAACGGGTGATGAAAAGTGGGTTTATTATGACAATCCTTCCAATAAAAACAGTGGCTGAGTCCTAGTCAATCAGCATCTGCCTCACCTAAACTCGATATTCATCAAAAAAAGGTGATGCCTATTTCGAAGCAAACCCCCAGTCTTTCTACAGAGACGGAATTCGTCAGTTGGTCACAAAATGGCAAAAGGTCATAGATAGCCAAGGAAATTATTTTGATGACGAATGACTTCTTAATTTTAACTATATTTAATAAATAGTACTGAAAAAAACGAATTTTCTTTTGCACCAACCTAATATTACTTATGATTTTACAACATAATATTCGTTTTTTTGTCTAGGTTTGTGTTTAAAAAATGGATTCGATGTGGTTTTTTTATTTGATGACATGCTAGCTAACCTATGTGCAAAAGCCTAACTTTGCATGATTTTTTACAGATGGCATAAAACATAAAGTTAATAAATCAAACTTTTTTTAAAAGATTTTTTTCGTGAACTTGTTTTGAGTATTTTGTTGTAAAAAATTTATTGCAGAAACTGATCTGTTTCTATTTCCATAACACTTATACAAGCGTTGTTCAAAAAATACTTTCATTATAATACAAAGTTGTTGTTCAACTGTTGTACAACATTTCTACAATGATTGTAAAACCAGCTCTAACGACGAGCTGACAAACTTTACTTTAGAAACCAGCCTAAAACTATCAGCGTGTAGTCGTGGTTTTTGTAGTGGTTAATATATAATTTCAAAGAAAATCTAAATACAATATTCTGATAATTTTGCAGAGGTTGTTTGTTTATTGTATATAAGCAAAACTGAAAAATCTGTAGAGAGAAGTTTTGAAAATAATCTTTTATATTATGCCATCAAACTTCATATGATTTTTTTTTTTTATCTTAATGAAAATGCAAACTTTTAATCATTCCTAAAATTTTTCTATAATTTTAATAAAGATATTTTAAGCTTTTGTACTTCTCCAATACGAATTTCAAATGATAATGGTTTAGGCCAGTCTCCGTAAATTTTGGATTTCTTTTTTTTATGTGCGAGTGACGTGCTTTTTTTATTGTTGATTCTCGCTGTTGTTTTTAATAACCTTAGTACAATATTGTACTGTTTTTACAGGTGGAAAAAAAGGGATAAATGAAAAAAAAAATTAACCACCCCCAAGTGTCTATTTAAAATATGAATTTGATATGGTGTCTACTAGATTGTTAATTATATTTTTTATTTAACACTGGTTTAGTATCTTAATTGCTATTTTGCTAAAAAAAAGTGTTTTCTTCAAAAGTTTAGAACTTGAATAAAGAGTAGAAACAAATAAAAATACCAAACCAAAATACATTTTAATATTTAAAACTATATTGCATAAAATAAATTTAATTAACAATATATATATAGATGCAAAAAGATCCAACTTCAATCCAGACAATTTCTAAATAAACAAAAATTAATTACAAGAACTATTGATTAGCTGGATCATTATTATTAGCAAATAAATGAGAACTATTGTTTCAATAATAATCAAATAATTTATTACAATAACTAAGATTGATTATTATTATCTAATAGCATTTTCTAAAATTGAAATTATTACTCAATTAATATACCAAAGCAGTACACTAACTTTGGTGCAAAATCGAAATAACGGTCTGATAATTCCAACGTTGTTTTGATGTTATTCTAATGGAGCGTGTTGTCTGGATAGGCAATACAAAAAAAAATTATTCAACTCATCTTCTTAGGTGAAAACTAATTCACCTTCTTATGTGAAAACTAATTCATCTTCTTAAGTGAAACTCTTATTTACTTTCAAAACCAATTATTTTTCTGTTTCTCAAAATTGATTTCGATTGTCTTTTCTATTCATTTTTATATGTATTTATATAAGTTTCTACAATTCCTTCAAAATCTTTTAAATGTTTAACTGCTTTTAATGATGTAAATTTATCAGAACTACTTTATAATTCAACTAATAATGGAGTACTTGTTGTTGTTGATTTACAATTACTTTATTTATTTTTAAAGCAATGAACTCTTTGAATAACATATATTTTACTGGAAAAGGTCTCTCACAATATTTATTAAATCTCTTTTTTTACTTAGTATTACCAAATTTTCGACAATTCGGTGTTCGCCGTTAAAAGAAAGGACAAGTTGTCGGACTTTCTGGCTGACCATTTGAATCAAATTATGGGACAGTGATTGAATACAATAATTTAGATTGTAGATTATTAGAAAAACTGTGCTTAATAATTTTAACCTCTACTTTTTTAAATATTCTACTTATACTTAAAAGGTAATTTACTTTAACCCTCAAATTGTCGTCAATAAAATTTTTTTTATATATGGGACAACTTTTGGTATTACTCCGTTTAACTAACAATTTTTGAAAAGCAGTTTGTTTTAAATGAAATATGTAGAAGGTCAGTCGAACTATTATAAAAATTTAAACTAGCCTTAAACAAACTTAAGTATTTCATATTAGTTGTATTTCTTTACAATTGCTCCTACTGTTGTAAATAGTATTTTTTTTTTTCTTAGACTTTTTTTTGGTACTATTTTAAATATTTATCTTTAATTGCCATGCTGTTTGGCAAACAAAGTTTTTTCATTTTTTTTTTAAATATTAGTTGCTGATAATAATTTTCGAGAGATATAAATTAAAAAATATAATTAATACTTTATAAATTGAAATATTGATTTTTTAAATACAAGTTATTACCAGGCAGGCTCGTTTTCTGGTCAACTTGGCTCCCCAGCGAATTAACGGCTGTGGCCTCTCCCCTCCATCCCCCCCTTCCCCTTTTTCTCAAAATAATATTAAATAAATAAAATTCCGTACTTAAACACGATTTTTTTATATGGCTTATACCTAACAGCATTACACCAAATAAATATGGTAGATAATTATAAGGATAATTATAAGATCTTTTTATTTTACATAATTAAAAACACTTCAGTGTTTTAAGTAAACGTCACAGTAAAATGAAATGAAATATTGATATTTCTAACAGATACATAGTTTTCATCTAGGTTACATAATTATATTACTAAGTAAATAAACTATTTTGATATCTTGCGGCGGCTCTTTAAATTTGAAAAATGATCGATCACATCTTTCACTTTTTTAGTGAAACATTTTCAATTTAAAGAACAGCAAGAGCTAACTTGTGTTTCTGTCTACTATTAGGCGTGCAGCAGTTCTTCACCTTTTTTAAAATATATATATATATATATATATATATATATATATATATATATATATATATATATATATATATATAGTGGAGGGGGTGGGGGATGGCGGTACTGTAGCACTAGGGCCCAGAGGTAAAGATGCAAATGTAATTAATATGTTGTTTTTATGTGATGGTCTCGTCAAGAAAAAAAATCTAAAAACTTTGTTACTAAATCTCTTTTTATTTAAACTTGATTAATAAAAGTTTACGGCATATATGTGGGTTTTTTTGGAACGTTTTTTGGAGAGGGGATGAAAGACAACCAATTTTGTTTTCTTTATGTTTAGGGTTAATTTGCTAAATTTGAACCAATTTTATACTTTTTGCATTTATAATTCATGGTGGTAGTAACCGAAAAAATCGTAAATCTGAGTAAAATATTATTGCTTTGAATTAAAATTAAATGTGAAAAGAAAAGAAAAACTTTTAAACCAAAAACATTGTCTGAAATTAAAAAGAAGAAAACAAACAGATATTTCAACAATTCAGGTTACTTTCTTGTTTTTTCACTATTTTCATATATATTGCCGTTTTTCTACGCTGATTTCTTTGAGCGACTCCTAAAGCTAAACTCATCTTCGTTATGAAATATAAGTTATTAGTCGTTAACGTTGACAACTTAGTTAACAACAGTAGCTTAACATTTATATATGCCCTCAGGAGCGCTAAAGTCTTAAAAACATTATGCGAACCGTTGTGTAAACTAATTCCCTCATTTTTCTTATATAATAGTTTATTCTACGTTAATGGAATGGCTAGCATAATTTAGTCCATAAAAAGGAAAATAGTTTCTTCTGAAATTATTTGAGTTCAGACATATATATCATTTGAAAATGTTATAATTCTGGTGTTCCAAAACTAAACTTTTACTTCCTTAAAAAGATGCGTTTGTTGTTCCGGGTTTAAATGATGTCTCGAAAGGAAAATTATTTTTTTTAGATTGTCAAGTTATTCAAACACCATGTCAAACTCAAATTGAAAACGTAAATTTGGAGCTCAAATGAGAAAACTTAAAAATGAAATAAGATCAAAAGAATCTCTCGGTAGTCAATCAATAACTAAATTTTTCCGACACGGAAACGAAGATTCTTCTGATGGTAAAATTGAGGATTGCGGAGAGCATAACTGTAGCATTGATGTCAGAAGATCATTTTGAAATAGATTCAATTGGTGAAAAATCAGACAAAGAAAATGCGCATGGATCCACTGCTTCTGATGGACAAGACACAAGGATAAGTCTAATGATGATGTGGCAGAAAAAGAATTAAACGCAGATGATACTTCTGATTCTAATGTAATCAAAAACACTGATATAATTCTTGATGACCATGGTACATAGCCCAAATTGGTTTCAGAGGGACAGCGCCAATATATAGTAAAATCTAACAGCTTAGGGGAAGTTAGACAAGTATATGAAAAATTATTTAAAAAGAAGAAAGTTTTATAAATCTTTGGTGTTTACAAAAATAAAAGATGAACGTATACGAGATCATTTTCCAAGAGAATAAAAAGCATGGACAAAAGAAAATTTTTATTGCCTATTATGCCGTATTTTTGTAATTAAAATAACTAAGATTTGAGCAGTTTAGTTCGTGAAGGATTTTCCCCTAAAAAAAAAAACACCATGGAAAAAGTTGTATATTATTTTGCCCAATCATGAAATTACTGTTGAACATCGAAAACAATATTTGGCTTCGAAAGTCCTCTTAGAGTCAATAAGAGGAAATGGAATAGACAAACACTTACAGCTCCTAATACAATGCGAGAGAAATAAGAGGAAAGCAATCCTGAAACGGATTATAGATGTCACATTATTTTTATCTTCTAGAGGTTTAGCATTTCAAGGAGAGAACACAACAATTGGGGATGTTTATGATGAAAATTTTTTTAGGGATCTTAGAATTGATTGGAAATTATAATGAATCAACACAGCAACATCTTGCCAAAGTACAACAAAGTCAGTTAGAATCGAAAAGTATGAAGAGAAAACCACATTACTTTTATTGGTTCTCTTAAAATGAATTCATCTAGTTATGTTCTTCAAACTATTCTAGATCAAAGAAAAGATGCAATCTTTTTATGGGTTGATAGATGATGCAACTCCGGATTTTTCACACATCAAACAAAATGTTCTTATTTTAAGGTATGTATTTTAAAATACGGACACTAAGGTATTTGAAGTGCACGATCGTTTCATAGAGTTTATGAACTTTAACGAGAAAACATGAGAAAAAATAACAGAAGAAATACTTGCCACTCTAGAAAGACACAACATACCACTTTAAGATTGTCTTTAGGATTTTGACAATGGTTCAAATATGTATGGTAAACAAACGGTGTTAAGACTCACATCTTAAAAAAAAAATAATCTGGCTTATTTTCTCCATGTGGAGCCGGACTAAACTGTGTAGGAGTCAACGCAGCAAAATTAAATCCTGATGTAAAAAAAAGAAAGCTTCTACTGCTTATTCTCTCAGAGTCCTGCCCGATGAAATGTGTCTAAAAACACATTCCGTTATCTCTTCAAAGTCTTTCAGAAGCAAGGTGGAGTGAAAGAATTCAAGTCATATTCGAGCAATTGCCAAGCATTATCCTGGCATACTCGCTGTATTAGATTTTCTTCTCCATGGAAATGTTTTAGAACTAACACCTTCAGCACAAAACATAGCTAAAGGCTTGAAAAATTACTTCAAAACTTATAAAAGTCTACTTATGACAAGTTTTTGGCACAAAATACAACTATCGACAATAAGAATATCCAAGATTTAGTGAAGGAGATAACTCACATATATGACTCATGGGAAAGTATTATTCTAGAGGCAAAAGTTGTTGCAGAAGTTATTAGAATACAAGCTGAATTCCTACAAAAAGAAATTATTTAACTGAACCAGATCAAAATTTCAAAACATCTGTAGTTTACACTGTGTTGGATTTTATATTTAATGATTCGAATACACATTTTAAAGAAGTTAATGCAATATGTGATTTATTCTCACACATTTTGAATTTGCAGATATGAAGATGTAAACATAAAATTAAAAGCTACCAAACTTGTAAATGTATACAAGAAAGATCTGTCAGAAGATATAATTAGTGAAATACTTCATCTGAAAAGTATTTACAAAACAGTTTTTGGTATTGAATATTCTCTCCTTCATCTTCTTTATTAAATTTATGACAAACAACTTCAAGGCATTTTTACCAACATTTGTCTGGCAATTAAACTGTTTTGTACAATTTCAGTAACTGTACCTTCAGTAGAAAGATCCTTTCGCAAAATAGCAAAAAATTGAAATCATGGCAAAGAAGCACATCCTGTTAAGATTGCTTATTGTAAATAATTTAGCAAAACGAGTTGATTTCAGTGATGTCATTGAAAAGTTAATTTTGGAAAAAACCCGAAAATCTCAATAAAGGTAATATTTGTAATTCTCATATTACCAATGCCATTAAATACATTCTCTTTCAAATAAATCTTAAAAACCTTACTTTAATTTTATCTTATTATTATGACAGTCTTTAAGTGTCTTTTACTGTCTTCAAGGCAGTGTTTTTATGGATCCTAATTTTTGGTTTTTTGTTCTAATGAAATAAACAGACCAAATGCATTAAAAGTAGCTTTATGGTACACTGTCAATATGATCTATTTTTTAAAATAACATTTTTAAACAATCTGTTGATAAAAAAATTTTTTTTACAAATACAAATTTAATGCCAATTAGAAAACTGTCTTGTTTGGTTAAAAGTAATCAGGTCATTTTAATTGTTTCAATTACTGGAGTTAATTAATATATATATATATACATATATATATATATATATATATATATATATATATATATATATATATATATATATATATATATATATTAATTAACTCCAGAAATTGTTTATTAATATATATATATATATATATATATATATATATATATATATATATATATATATATATATATATATATATATATATATATATATATATATATATATACATATATACTACTGTCCATAATTATTCGAATGATCATGCTTTTTGATATAAGATTTCAAAGTTTTACTTAATATTGGGAGAAAGACTGAAAACAAAATCTATCTGAATTACATTTTCATTGAGTTTACAAAAAAATAATAAAAAGTCCCATTAGATTAGTACATAATTTACTTTCCTATTAGTCACCCTTATAGACAATAACCACCATACATATTTTCTACTAAACGACTTATCCCATTTGTCCAAATTAACTTTATGCCACTAATTAATAATTTTTTTCCTCATCTTATGCATCATTAGGCATTAGTTTCTGACTTTTAATTCATCTCATAAAAATTTGATTGGAGAGAGATCTTATGATTGAGGATGTTAAACTATTCTATTTGGTCTTTGATCATTCTCAAACTCAGTCAAATAGTTTATACAATATTCTGAAGACTATGTTTTAGATTTAAGCTTTAAGTCATTTTTTAAAAATATAAATGGCTTCCAATTAACCTAACTTTTCAAAAATATAACATGACTTTTTAAGTGTCCAAGTAAACAAATTTTTTTATTAATCCTTCTGTTTTTACAATATCACCTCTAGCATTCACACCACCTCCAATTCCGAAAAGTTTTACAGTCAACACACTTTTTTATCATACATTCGACAATTTTTTTTTCAGAAAAACAATATTCTCTTTTATTTTTCTTTTTTTTTTTAGGTGCCCCAAGAAGGCCTAACGGTCTTGTCTCAGAGCACCGCGGAAGTGCATTTAACCAGGAAGTTCACACCTCCTTCCTTACCGTGACGCAAGAACATGTCCATAGCTCGTTGAGAACCTGGATCTCCTACTTATAAAGCAAGCGCTCTAACCACTGCGCCACGGCCGCACGAAACCAAATATTTAAAACTTCAACACGTCAGTCCATGTTTACTATTATTGATGGTCCGTCTTTTATGTAGTTTTGCCTAGTTTAGCTTTTTTGATTATTGTATTGATTTTTATAAATAGAATAATAAAAAAATATTAGAATTATGAACAGTAGTGCATATATATATATATATATATATATATATATATATATATATATATGCATTATTATTATTATTATTATTATTATTGTTATTATTATTATTATTATTATTGTTATTATTATTATTATTAGACCAATAACCTAAAGAGATAGATAATATTAAAACATAAATATAATTAAACTTTACCTAGAAGTAACATATTTTGGTGACAGATATCACCCAATGCATCAACATTAATAAATAGATTTAAAATATAAGAATAGAATAAAAAGAGTATCTTTAAAACCTGATTTCTCGTTAGCTGGCCTCTGCAAACGCCCTGGCCCTTAGCGGGTGCCGATGCTGGGCATGGGTAAAGACGGGTCATTTTGTGAACCATTTAAAACATCACAGATGTAGGTACAAATTGTACAAAGCTTTCTAAAGAAACTAATGAAATTCTAACAAAAAGAGTAATTTGTTCCAAAAAGTTGGTAAAGTTCATTTGTAAACAAACTAGCCAATCCAGCTTAATCAGGAAGTTCTATTGCAAAAGAATTTGGAACCAATCCCATAACCATCAGAAATTTGATTAAAACAAACTTAGGTGTTAAAGCTGATAAAAAAACTATCTTCAGGTTTGACAAAAGCTTGAAGGCGTTGAGATAAAGAAACGACACGACCACCACGACTACGAAGTATAATATAGCTGGAGTGAGAAAAATTAAAAAGACGTCATTTTTAAACAGTGTTAGTAGGGTTGTACATAAAAGCCAGCCAGGCCCAAAAACCGAAAACCCGGCCCGGATAAAAAAAGTTTTTTTTTATATATATATAAAAAAGCAAACTAATTTGATTCTTATAACAAGTTTACAAGTAATAAAAATATTTATTACTTGAATTTTTTTTTTCAAAAATAAACAAAGTTTTAAACAAAACAAATCGGTAACAGAGCATTTATTTGTTCAAATGCATTGGTTACATGAAAATGTCGCGTGAAAAGACTGACACGATGCGCAAGCATTACGACACCAACAGCTGTACTGATCGCATTGTGACCATTTCAAATGAGCACCACGGGCTTTTATTCAAAACAGGTTGTTACATCACTTACTTATGTCTTTTATCTTCGTTATCAATATTTAGCGCACATGCATTATACAAGTCTAGCATGAATGTATAGACAGTATAATGCTACAAATATCGGATGTACAATGCTAATGTTCATATTGTTGGTAACAGGTTCTGCAAATAATAGTGTAAAAAATCCACAACTATTTCTATCGAGTGGTTGAGGTGCATTAAAAGTTAACGTGAAATGACAAACGAATCCAGCTGTAGATTTTTTTTAAAGCCAACCATCAAATTTTTTTTTGTTTTAAATCATAATTTTAAACCTTTGTTTAAATTTATTTTCTACTTTCTTTTCTAAATCGTTGATTTAAAAAGAAAGTCGGATATAAACTAGGTTTCGCTTTTTAGCCTTGTTTAAGTCCATTAGCAGATTGAGGTAAGGGTGGATTACAGCATCATTTAACCGCTCATCTAAACTTTGTGTTGCGAAACTTCACTGTTAATTGTGCAACTACCAATAACAACTTTTTTTGGGGGTAACAGCCCAACAACTCGTGATTCAACGGCCAAGTATTCCGTAGAAGTAAATTTTTACATATGTAATCCATTGCGTTATATTCTTTGTGATTCATTCAGACATAATCTCTTTATTTGCATTGTTGTCATCGTCACTCTCGGCATCAAAAGCCACATTGACATTACAGTCTTCAATTGGTAGTTGCTCTCTTCCTAGCCATTGTTAGCCATGCTTTTTTCAACGCTGTTGCGTTAAGATTATAGACTTTGTGTAGCCTCTTTTCAGAGGTAACTTTGTGTAGCCTCTTCTCAGAGGTAACTTTGTGCAGCCTCTTCTCAGAGGTTATTCTCATAACTACATAAACTAAATCTTAATATTGTTTACAATTTCGTTTAAACTTGCATCTTATTTATTTGCAAAGCTTTTATTGCTTATGTTTTGAAACAATATCATTGGATAATTTTTTTTAAAAATGTGATTGGTAAACTGTAAGTTATGATACGATGATTATAATATTTAATTAACATAACTTACTTATGATAATTACCATAATAATCAAATATCATAATTTAATTATCATGGTTATGATAATTAAGTTATGATATTTAATTTTTATAACCATGATATACTGCTAAGCAAACTATGAACACTATGGCAATAGAAAAAAAAATTTACTTTGATTTAAAGACTATTTAACAAACAAAACAATTCGTATGGTACGATTCTACTCAATAATATTCAATAACTTGTGAGGTTCGAAAAGGGCTCTATTCTAGGGCCATTGTTGTTTCTACTGTACTTAAATGATCTTTATTTATCATCAAATCTCATAAATTTTATAATAATAACAATAATAGTAATAATAATAATAATGTATATATATATATATATATATATATATATATATATATATATATATATACATATATATATATATATATATATATATATATATATATATATATATATATATATGTATATATATATATATATATATATATATATATATATATATATATATATATATATATATATATATATATATATATATATATATATATATATATATAACCATGATATACTGCTAAGCAAACTTGAACACTATGGCAGTAGAAAAAAAAATTTACTTTGATTTAAAGACTATTTAACAAACATAACAATTCGTATGGTACGATTCTACTCAATAATATTCAATAACTTGTGGGGTTCGAAAAGGGCTCTATTCTAGGGCCATTGTTGTTTCTACTGTACTTAAATGATCTTTATTTATCATCAAATCTCATAAATTTTATTCTATTTGTAGATGGCTCTAATCTCTTTTATTCACACAAAGATACTAAAAATATTTTTTAGACATGTTAATGAACAATTAGATAAAATTAATGAGTGAATGCTGTGAATGCTGATAAAACTAAATTAATTTTGTTCCAAAAATGAATAAAACTGATAACGTACCATTAAAATGACTAAACCTTATTATAAATAAAGCTATAATTAAAAAAGAATCATCGTTAAATTTTTTAAGCGTTAATTTGGACGAAAATTTAAGATGGAATTTTCGTATAAATAATCTTGAATAAAAAAATTTCTAGAAATATAGGAACAGTTTATTGAGCTAAACCATTTATTAATTTTAAATAAAGGTTTATACTTTGCTTTTATCCAAAGTTAACTAAAAACAGTAAATTCGCCTGGGCAAGTACCAATCATACAAAATTAAAAAAGCTTTATAGTAAACAAAAACATGCATGTCGAATTATATTTGGAGCAAATAGAGCAGAACCCTGTGAGCTTTTATTGTGTTTACATGGAGCTTTTATTATTTATAAAATAAATTTACATAAAATTTTAGTTTTTATGTATAGAACTGTATAGAAATGTATGTCGCCAAAAATATTTGAATCCTATTTTAGTGAAATACCATAAATATAGCACAAGATTCTCAGTCAACAAATTTGCTGTCCCAAGATATAGTTTAAAATTGAGTTCATACTCAATTGAGTATCGTGGGCATATTTATGGAATTTATTTTCAGATATTACAAATAAAAAGAAAAACTACTCTTGATCGATTTAGAAAAGAATCTAAGCGGTTGTTCTTATTTATGGATCTCACTATGCTAGATTTTAAGTGTTTTTTTTTTAAATAAAGTAAAGCTCTAATAAAAAATCAAAATAACTTTAGAAAAAATTTTTTTTCAAAGAATGTTATTATCATAATCCACCATAACAAAGTTTGTTAATGATATTACTCTCTCAATATAAATATATGTATATATCTCTTTTTTTTCATCTTTTTATTTTATTTTATTACAGGTATATAATCGTTTTTTTACAACTGCTGCTGGCTTCTTTTTCTTTATGCAACTGCATATAATGTTAGCATTTTAGCAATTACTAATTACTATTTTGTATATTTACGCCAATATAATATGATATTTATAAATCACGATCTTATAAAAATGGGACTCGGTGATAAGACAGAATTATGTCTTCTTCTTGCTCCAGCCATGACTTATTTTGTTGTATATATATGAAAATTGTACTCATTGTAGAAGGTGAAATAAACATATTTAAAAGAAAAAAAATTTAAATTATGTTACTACTAACAGGTTATGCCTAAAACCCGGCCCGTCCCAACCTTAAAGCCGACTTTTCTTTATTTTTCTAAAAGTCTTTATTTTTTCAAAAGACATACATTTGTTTAGCTTTTTATTGATTAAAAATTTAAAGATTTTTAAATCGTTGAAAACGATTAATAATCATTAAATTTTTAAATTAAAGTTTCTATATTATAATGATGTCTATATTATAAAATTGTACGGTTTTTATTGCATTAACCAGAAAGCGATCAGACAATTACTGAAAACAATATGGTGATACAATTAAAATCAATTTAATGGTATCACCCAGGAAGTATTGAAACCGATAAAAGAAAGAAATTTGTTTATAGTGCAATAGAGACCAAATGGAGCCTACCATTCACGCTAAGCCATACTTTTGTATAACCTTTGAAAAAAAGTCTATAATCTTAACGCAGCCATGTTGAAACAAGCGTGTTGTAACCACGAATTAGAGAAAGTAACCACGAATTAGAGACTGTGATGTCAATGCGGCTCCTGATACCGAGAGTGACGGTGACAACAATGCATAAAAAGGAAATAGTCTCAATGAATGATGCTGTAACGCATGCTTACCTCAATATGCTAATGGACTTAATCAAAGATAAAAAGCGCAACCTAATTTATGTCTTACCTTCTTTTTTAAATCAACTATGGCACAAAATAAACGTTGGCTTTATAAAAAAAGTCTGTCTATGCGAGTACCACTGGACTCGTTTGCCTCTTCACGTTAACTTTTAATGCACCTCAACAACTTGATAGAATTAATTGTGGAGTTTCTTACACTAATCTTTGTAGACAAATATTTGAACATTAGTATTGTACATCCGACAGCTGTAGCATTATACCATTAATACATTCGTGCTAAACTTGTATAACGCACGTGCACCAACGTTGATAACGAAAATATACGTGACATTCCGTTTTAAGATAAAACCCTTGGTGTTTGTTTAAAAATCAAAGTTGTTTGATCAAAATGCTATCAATGCAACTGTTAGTGTTCAAGTTTTTGGAACGGGCCGGGTTCGGCCGGACCGGTTTTTTTTTATGTTGTGCTTCTTGTGCAACTTATAACAAATTTCTAGATAAGAATTGAATTAATAAATGTTTTGATAGAATTGGCAGTTTTCGACTAATTTCTAAAATTTCTAAAAAACGATAAATACTACAACACAAATTAAAATCCTGGAGAAATATAACAAGTTCCTTGCCGAAAAAATGTTCTTTAAGAACGTAACAAACCTATAACAAAACGGGGAAGCTAAAGATAAGGTTCAAACAAGTAGTAGAGATTGTCTATTTTGATATTTTTACCTAGTATTGAGGTATTCAAAAAACTTTACGTAAATCGTACATAGATATTTTTGTTGTGATTACTTCTAGATAGTTCAAACATTAGTTAGAAACTTATACAGTCAACTTTTAAGAGAGCAATCCACTTCAATTACAGCTTTCAAAAGTTAAAAAGTGCATTTCAAAAGTTTTGCCTCTTGAATAATTATACTACTAAGACGGTACTACAATTTTTGGCTTCGTTCTCACTAGAGCTAGTCTATTATACTTCCTTGGGCTAACCAATCATTTTTTCTGATGAAAAATTATTCTTGCTTTAAAGCCCCCTTAACTGAGAAAATAATACAGGTTCTTTATGGAGTAAATATGTAAGAGATCTGACGTAATGTAAGAGCTACTCCTCGATACCAAAATGCATCAGGGGTAATGACTTTTGGTGCATCCTTAAGAAAAAAAAAATACTGCCACTGAACTTTACCAATTAAGGAAATAACCATTAAATTAATAATCAACGACCAAATCTATTTAAATGACATTTTTAAAGTCTCAAATAAAATCTTGTTTTGATAGAATTTTTGCGATCTTCTAAATACTTTTCAGCAAGTTTCAGCCTCCGCACATAAAGCAAAAACCGTTCATAAATGGTGTAAGAAAAAATTTCCCTTGTTTCATTCCAGTATCAGAATGGCTAAACGGAAAGAGTTACACATTGAAAAAATAAAAACAAAATTTTTTCTTTGAGGATGTGAAATGCAATAATTTAAATGGTTTAAATTTAAAAGGTAAAAGAATAAACGTAGGAGGGTTAAAAGACGAAAAAAGTTAAAAGATGAAAAAAGTTTTACTAGTCAAAATTTGGAATAAAATTCCTGACGATCTCGCCCGTGCCAGCTGTGGCAACTTTTTCAAGAGAGTTCATACGTGTATCAAAAAAAAAAAAAAAAATTGAAATCAATTTTTTTTTTTTTATTATTGTATTAAGCATATGGAACTTTCATAAAAATATAGTTTTTTATAAATCAAAACAGTGCTTTAGTTTGCAAACACAAAAACTATGGAATATTTGTAAAAGCTTGTAAGAAAAAAAAATGTAAGAAAAGAACAGATTTGCTTATATTTTTACTAAAACGTTTTAAAATGAGATAAATTTTAAAAATTTCCATAATTTTATTTTAGATTTTATTTCGATAAACTTTCATGCGTCATTTTTTGATCGAATTCTACTTCTGCTGTGAGGTCATAACCTTCTACTTCAACTGTGAGGTCATATCTTTTGATTTTACTTTAGTTTTCGCATGCTGATAAATTCAGAAAAGTATCGAAATCGTGTTAAAAAAGCACATTGATTAAAATAAAAAATAAACATTCTTTTAAGCATATAATATACAAAATGAGTAAATAACTTAAAAACGCTTTTATAAAAAAATCCTCCAAAAAAACAACTATCCTAACCTCCCCCGCCCCTTATCTAAAAAAATAGCTTTTGTCTAAATTAAATCTAAAAAATTGTCGTCTCCAAATTTAACTAAAGGATCTTTTATTTTTGGAAGATTTTCTTTTCCATAAAAATATAAACAATATAAGTAAAAGTTTTTACAAAAAATTATTTAAAAACTTTTATATAAAATAGAAAAAGAAAATAAATTTTCACATATTTATTGGCTTCAAACTTGCTTCAAGCTAAGTTTAACTAAATATTGCCAAACCGGAAATAAAAGATGAAAGTTTTTTGATACATAACGGAAGTAAAGTTTAATGGTCCATAACAAGGTAATGTTTAATGATCCATAACGGAGGTAAAGTTTAATGATCTATAACAGAGGTAAAATTTAATCGTCTGGCATAGATTCCATGATTTTCTGAAGGTATTCAGCATATCTTTCTAAGCCTTCGCGTTCTAGATTATCCACGATCTTTAAATATTCAAATAACACACGTTAAATATTAAAATTAAAAAATTAAAAAGAAATTAAAAAACATAGTAATAATTATAAGCAAAACATTAAAGATTATTTATTCAATAAACTAATATTATAGTAACGACTGTGAAAAACTATACACGATTCTGTAATAAAGGTCAGTAAACAGGGTAGAATGAGAGGTTAGTAAACAGGGTAAAATGAATTAGAAGATAAAATGAAATATTATTCACATTGTTCTTTTGTTCTTAATAAATTATTTAATAAATTTTTCGAAAATATTTTTCGCTCATGTTGTAAAAGAAATTTTTTTTGGATAAAATGATAAAAAATTTGAACTAGTTTGCACCGAAAACATCATCTTGTTAATTCATTAGTCAAAAAAATGTCAAAAAATTGGTTATCAACTCATTCGTCAAAAAAATGTCAAAAAAGTTTTATATAGAATAAAAAATATTCAGCAATTTATTCGCATCAATAAAATCGATCAGTCAAAATTACAAATTGCTTATACATTTGAAACATCGTCATCTCAGCTTGAGTTTTTGTTATCTCAATTACCAGATTTTATGCAAGCACTCACACCACTTGCATCAGTACACTATCTTAGCTACAACTTTCGGAATCTACACCAACGATATCTAACATCAATATTTGTTTATAATGAGCTCTGTAGTCAACTCGCCTGTAGCCAACCTTCAATTTTGTAGTAACTTTTATAAATGATTCTCAAGGAAATTCAAAAAGAAGTTAAAAAATATCAAAACAGCGAACGGTATCAATGTGAAAATTAAAAATCCAAGATTTGGCTTCGAACATGCATACCAAAGAGATATTTAAATAACACTGAGTTTTATTGCACCAAAAAGTGTCAAACAAATGAAAACTCAACTTTATCGTCAAACAAATGAAAAAACAACCATTAGAACCACTCAAAGACTCAACATCATCACAATTTTTTAATTAATTGGTTGTTCCTTTAACTGTTATTAGTTATTTTTTTACTTGTTATTACTTTTTTTTTAATTAAGTGTTTTTAAAGCTATCCATCGAATTACAAACTTCATTCTCCCAAAATGTAATGTAGAAGGAAATAGTTTTTTTTTTCAATTAAATAAAGCTTCTTGAAAAATTAAAATTTTTTAATTTAACAAAATTTTTAAATAAACTTAAATACAAATAAAAATTCTCTACGACTTGAAAAAATTATAGATTTGGCAAATATGCAATTGTATCTTTTATTAAAAAAATTAATAAAAATAAAAACTTATAGGCGGATATTATTATTTTTAAATTGATTACCAGAATCAATTGAAAATATGGAGAAAATTTAAAGAATTTCTATTAATTGTAATCAAACTAAACCACAGTTTACTATTTTATTTTTTTGTCAAAAAAAAAAACATTTTTTGGTCATGTTACGCTATCTTTAATTAAAATTAATCAGAGAAGCATTAGCTGTGATATCACCATCTTTCACAGTTACAGATTAACTAAAGAAAAAAAATAAAAACATTACCTTGACTTTATATTTCACTGCATACATCATCAATTCGCTGGCAGCATTTAAAGAATTAAATGAGTCTTTTTTGCCGTATTTCTGGAAAATCAAATAAAAGGTAACAAACAAATAAAAAAACAACACAAGAATCAAGTCTTTCATTTTTCATAGGAACTATTGTGATAAACAAAAACAGATATTAAAAGCCAAAAGAAGTATTTGTTTTATGAAGTTCTTTTAAAAATGTAAAAAATCATGTGTTTAAGGAAACCTAATAAAATTCAATAAAAAATTTTAAAAACTTGATTATAAATAACATTGTTCAATAAAATTTGATGAAACATTATTTAGAAAAAACAATTTCATTTTTTACTTTTTGGAGTGCCAAATTTGAATTCGGCATTTGTTTTAACTTATTAACAAGCAAATTTAATTAAATGTTTTTATTTTTTATGAAATATTTAAAATTAATATAAAAAGTCTTTTGATGATGGCAATTCTATTTGGGTTGAGTATGGATATCATTTAGGCAGCCGTGGTGCATTGATTAGAGCACTTGCTTTATAACCAAGAGATCCGGAATTCAAAAAGAGCTCTGGGCATATATATTGCTATCGGTAAGAGAAGAGGCGTGAACTTCCTAGTTAATTGCTCATCTGGGGGGCTCTGTGACAAGACTTTTGGATTTTGCAGCTTTATGTCATTCAAGAGAACCATTGCAAACACACACAAAAAAAACCATGGCACTTTTTGTTGTTCAGTGATCCAATGAAAACGCCTTTTGCTACTTTCGTAAAACTTAATTTGAAGAATATTTAAAATTTAAATTTAATAATTAAATTAATTAAATTTATATTTATTTTATAATTTATATATGATTTTTTTTAAATATTATTTTTATATTGTATATAATTTATATATAATATATAATCACGGCCTACTTAAATTTACACGACCTGATATGTTGCACTTTCCGTAAAAAATTAAGAGGCCAGTTTTATATGCTTATGTATAAAATCTTGAGTTCTTGTTATGGTTAAAAGTCGTGTTTGCACTATAAATGTTTTATTCTTGTTTTATTAAAATGGTTAAATAATAGTTAGATTTTCTTTGAGTACTTACATTATTTTGTGCTGGATTTTTTGCTAACTGATTGCCTGCTTCAGTTTATTCCAATAACACAGAATACTGAATAGGTTTTCAGATAGCTACGTATCAACATACTAATAAAAATAAACTTACATGTTGCCTAAGACTCTCCACTGAAAACAAAATCAAAGATTTGTAGTTCTGTATTTATTATAATTGAAATTAAACAAAGAAATTTTTACTTGGAATATTTATTTGGTTTTTGTCTTTTTTTGAAGTCTTTCACTTGATCTTTTCTTACTGAATATGTAACATCTTTTTGAAAATTATTATAAAAAAATATTATTAACAACACAAGATCTATATTTGTTTCTATCGTTTTAGTGTTAAAAAATTGAAATCAGACAGATGTGGAATTGGATATATAGATTCTCCTCTGCATAACATTTATTATAAGTTTAACAAATCTTTTTTATTTTTATTTTATCAATGTAACTTGCTTTAGTATATATACCTATGTTATCTTCGGAAATGCAATATATATGCAACCTATGTTATCTTCGGATATGCAATATCTTGCATAATATTTTTAATGATTATAAAATGTCTGATCAAAATTTTTTTATTATTGTACATTTCTAAAAGACTTGCAAAAAGTCTTCCACTGGTCATTTAACCATACTAACTAAAATCTAGCTCCAAAGGATCCCTTTGTAAACTGAAAGTAAGAAAAATGCATAGCCTTCTTCAAGGAAATCATTTATAAGAGAGCTTGCAGTGCTGTATTTAGAGCATAAAAAGTTTGTTTGGTTAATGTAAAATATTTACATTTTGATCAAATTTCAATACAGTTTGCAATTTTTCTATAAAGTATGGGTTTTTTTGTCACCTTTCATAGTAGTATTGCTGAGTTAATTGAATGAATTGAGTTTCTGCTTTGAATTAAGTGTGATAAATAACTTATATAACAATGATAAAAATTGTGCTGCATTATTTCTTTCATGAAAGTAACTCAATACTGCAGCTACAATTGTTTCAAAAATATTGCCAATGCACAAGGTTGATAACTTGTGTGTTTGTTGTTTCCAAGATAATTATCTTGGAAGTGACTTGTTATTTTTTTTTTTTAGTTTCTGTTTAGTAATTGAAACTTTAATAAACTTTATGAAATATATTCCCTGCAATGTAACCAGAAGTAACTTCAACTTAATCTGTTTCTTACATTTTTTATAAAACGGAGTATATCAAATAAAAAGTATGCTCTTTTTATAAACTGAATGATAAATAAATAGTTTTCTTCCTCCAGTATATGCTTTATGAAACAATGAAAATGCATTAACATCGGTAGAATGGTCATCAGTCGCAACAGCTCTTATTTTTAATTCAGTTGGTGCATTGAGATGATACACACATCAATTTCTTTTTTCAAATATAAACCTGTTATGCAAACTTCAGGTGATGGTTTCACAACATAAGCCCTACAATCATAAAAAGAATTTCTTTATAAAAATTTCTCTTTCATATTGAGCTAGTTTTTGCACAACCATAAGAAGCAAGTAATCACTTTATACAAAATTCAATGATTTTTCTAACTTACCACAGTTTTTAATTTGTAATTTTCACCACTGCGAAACCATTTAGATAAAGAAATATGATTTTTATAAGACAATGAAAAAATAAGAATTTTATGAACCTCTATTGACTGCAAAACAGTTGGTATGTCTGATGTTGTTTCCAAAACAGTTGGTATGCCTGATATTTCTTTCAAAACAGTTGGTATGCCTGGTATTTTATTCAAAACAGTTGGTATGTCTGATATTTCTTTCAAAACAGTTGGTATGTCTGATATTTCTTCCAAAACAGTTAGTATACCTGATATTTCTTGGCCTACTGTAAATAAATGGCCTGATTTGTTGCATTTTAATTGCTGCTTGTTTGAAACATGCAGCATAATAGAGTATTTACATTGCAAATCATTGATTTAAATATTCCTAAGAAAAATCTGTTTTATTACTAACAATCGCAATTATAATAAATACAAAATTAAAAACATTTAAAATTAGTTCGAATGGATAGTTGTGGGTATCTTTAGCAACATGGTTATTTTTAGTAGCATGTTATTGGAATAAACTGAAGCAGCCAATCAGTTAGCAAAAAATCCAGCAAAACATAAAGTAATTACTCATTGAAAATCTAAGTATTATTTAACCATTTTAATAAAATAAGAAAAAAACATTTATAGTGCAAACACAACTCTTACAAAACAATAATATAATAAAAACCATAACAAGAACCTAAGAACATAAGCCTTAAAATACAAGTAATTTTTATAGAAAATACAACATATCAGGCTGTGTAATTAAAGTAGGTCATGATATTATATATAATTTAACAATTTGAAGAAGAAAAAAAAACTTTAAAAAGTTCATTGCATAACACCCTTTGTAAAGTGCTTTCACAAACTTTTTATTGACCCCAAGGTTACAATATAATCTTGTTAGGTAAAACATGTTGAGCATTAGCAACATTATTTAGTCCAACAGTAAAATTGTTTTGCAAAGGTCTTTCTCTTTGAAATGGCTATCGAAATTTTTTTTACTGTGACATTGAAGTAAGATTGGTATTGAGCAAGAAGCAGATTGAGCATTTAACATGATATATTTTTAGTTCAATTGGCAGTAAAATATTAATGCAGCAAAAATAACACGATTGAAATGATTTTGTGGCTCACAGGAAGCAGATCAAAGAAATACTAAATGGCAAGAAATACTAAATGGCAAGAGATAACCATTATTCATTGGCTAAAGAAGAGTTAGTACAACAATATTGCACTGCCCTTGTGTAGCCATTTCTACCTTTGTATCAAAAATCTTATGAAAACATTCATTAAATGCATATTTCTTCTTTTTTGCACTCAACACATAATTAGTAAATGTTGTTTCTCTCATTTTTACAGTTGGAATAACAGATTTGATCACGATCAGAAAATAACTAAATAAATTTAATTGTCAAAAAGCATTAAGTAAACAAGTTTTTAATATATAAATATTCATCTATTAGACTGGCGCAGATGTATTTTTAATACATTGTTTCCAGTTTGGGATGTTGAAAGCTGGATTGTCTTTGGACTCATGGGTTTTGCTTGTGTCTCTGTTTTTATTACTAGGCAACTCATTCTATTATCTTCTAATAAAGTACAGCTCTAAAAATTAGTTTATTGGTTCTGATGCCAGCTAATAGTCAGGTTTCCCAAATTCTATGGTAGCTCTCAGAGATGCTAATTCTATCAACAGCTGAAAAATATCATAGTATTAACAGTGCCATGTTGCGCATGGATAGTACCCCTGTTTGTACTTTTGGTGCACATTGTCAAGGCCACTTAATAAAGTACCAAAAACTATAAAACACAAAAAACCATCATCATCACCAAGTTCTCTAAACCTATCATTCACTAATATTCGTGGTCTTCAAAGTAACTATTCTACTGTTGAGTCTTATCTCTTGCAAAGTTTACCAGACCTACTTGCTCTTTATAAGACTAATTTGAGTTCAGCTGTCTCATCTTGTGATCTTAGTGTTGATGGTTATCTTCCTTTAATTAGTAAAGACTCCAATAGTCACATGCTTAGCCTGGGCATTTACATTCTTAAGAATTCACCCATTTGTCTGAAAACTGGGTTTGAATCAAAAAATATTCTTTTATGTGTTTTCGTTTAGCACCACTTCACTTTATCACCTATCTATTTGTTCTATATCGCTCTCCTTCATCTCAAGAATGCACTCTTTTTGATGTTATTTCTAATCAAATAGATCAAGCCCTCTCTCTTTATTCATATCCATATGCCAATATCGTTGTTGTTGGCGATTTTAATGATCATCACACTGAATGGCTTGGCTCTAGTGTCAGTGACTCTGCAAGGCCCAAAACTTTTACCTTTCTCAATCTCAAATACAAATAGTCAATTTACCAACTTTCTTTCCAGACAACCCAAATCATTTCAGACAACCCAATCAAACCTTCTCTACTCTACTTATGTCATGTTTCTGATCCTAGTCAGTGCTCAGTTTCTCAACATTCACCTTTAGGTGTTTCTGATCATGGTTTGATCTCTCTAAAACTATTATCTCATTCTTTTTCATCATCTGAATGCCCCTATCATGGTACCTCTTACAACTACCTTAAAGCTGACTGGAATTCTTTCTGTGATTTTCTTCATGATGGCTCATGGGTAGAAATCTTTTGTCTTCTTGCTGACAAAAGTGCTTCATACATAACTTCGTGGATTCAGGCTGGGATGGAATATTTTATTCCCTCTTGATGATTCCAGATCAAGCCTCACTCTTCTCCACGGTATTTCTCTCATTGTGCTGCTGCAATTTTAAAACGAAACCGTTTTGAAATTGCAGCAGCACAAATATCTATCAGCAAAACAATTGTCCAGAAAACAGACGTCTGTTTATTACTGCTAGAAACCATTGTAAAAAGGTTTTGTCTAATGCCAAAGCCCGCTATTCCTAGGTTGTGAAACCTCATATTTCATCACAAAAATTAGTCTCTCGTGACTTCTGAAGAATCTTTAACAGTATCAATAATAAGGGCAAATTTGTTATTCCACCTCTCTTGTATGGTTCAGACTTTGTCACCTCACATAAAAACAAAGCCGAATTGTTTGCAAAGAACTTTTCATCAATATCATCCCTTGACGCTTATCAGAGTCTTGTTTTCCATACTGCTGGAAAGCCGCATCTGTTATCCCTATTTTCAGAAATTCTGGAGAGTGATCTGATTTATCTAACTACCGCCCCATTCGTCTTCTTCCTATCATAAGCAAGATTTTTGAATCCTTAACTAACAAACATATAATCTCTTATCTTGAATCTAATAACCTACTTTCTGATCATCAATATGGATTTCGATCTTTTTTTTTTTTTTTTTTTTTTTTTTTTAAACATCTTCGCTTCCAACAAGGCTGCAAGCAGCCACTAATTAAAGTTGGAAGTTACTGTAAGAGAAAAGATGAAGATTGTAGAGCAAGATAACGATTGACGGACGATTTAAAAGATTGCAAATTATATGAATCAGGAAAGCAAGATGAAGGAAGCGAATTCCAAAGAGCTGATGTTCGAGGAAAAAAACTAGACGAATAAGCGTTTTTGGAGCACTTAGGAACAGTCACAGAAAAAGGATGACACTTTATTGAATGACGAGTAACACGAGAATGAATTTTAGTAGATGGCACAAGAGACGTTAGCTCTTTCGAGCAGTGCCCATTATAGTATTTGTAGAAAAGAGAAAGAGAAGCAACATTACGACGATGTGATAATGGTTGAAGGTTGGCTGCAAGAGCAGGTCCAACTATGTTTACAATGCGTTTTTGCACCTTGTCTAAAAGAGAAAGGGCATCATTAGAAGATCCGCCCCAGATATGGCAACAGTATTCCATACAAGGCCGGATTTGAGATTTATAGAGGTAGAGAATAGAATCCAGAGTAAGAAAGTGGCGAGCTCGATAAAGAGATGCAACCTTAGCAGATGCTAATTTTGCAACCGATTTGATATATGGTTTCCAAGAAAGATTGGAAGTAAGAGTTAATCCTAGAAGATGAAGAGTAGGTGACTCATCGAGTACATCACCGTTCATAAATATAGGAAGATCTAAATTATTGCGATAACGATTGGCTGAAAAAAATTGAGTTTTATCTGAATTAAAGTTCACCAGCCACTGTGAGCCCCATGCTGTAGCAGAAGTGAGATCCTTTTCAAGCTCAAATGCCCCCTCCAGGCAATCAGAGGGTGTTGGTTTCTTATCACGACAAGAATAAATGGTAGTATCATCAGCAAACAATGCCACCTTAGATGTGAGAATATCTGGAAGATCGTTAATGTAAATTAAAAAGAGTATAGGGCCAAGGATAGAACCTTGAGGAACCCCTGAAGTTACAGAATAAGAAGAAGAGTGTTGTCCATCGAGGACAACTTTTATGCTACGATTGGAAAGGAAGGATTCAATGATCTTAAAGATGTTGCCGGATACACCATAAGAAGAAAGCTTATGGAGAAGACCAGCATGCCAAACTTTATCAAACGCTTTTGAAATGTCAAGAGCGATGGCCTTAACCTCTCCACCTTCATCTAATGCACGATAAAACCTGTCAGTTAATACTGTTAGCAAATCAGCTGTAGAACGAGAAGATCGAAATCCATATTGATGGTCAGAAAGTAAGTTATTAGATTCAAGATGAGAAATTAAGTGTTTGTTGATTAAAGATTCAAAAACCTTGCTTATGATAGGAAGAAGACTTATGGGACGGTAGTTAGACGAATCAGATCGCTCCCCAGAATTTTTGAAGATAGGGATAACAGATGCGGCTTTCCAGCAGGCTGGAAAACAAGACTCTGATAAGCACTTGTTGAATAGTTTTGAGAGTATAGACGACAGCTCTGGAGAACACTTCTGCAAGACAATAACAGGTATGTTGTCTGGGCCACAAGCTGTAGAAGAGTCTAGACAGGAAATCACTTTAGATACAGATGCTGAAGTGATATGAATGTCAAGCAATGAATCAACCTGTTTGTTGGCAATATCAGGTAGAACGCAATTAGTGGAATCAAGAGATGATATTGATGAAAAGTTTTTAGCAAACAGTTCGGCTTTGTCTTTAGGTGAGGTGACAAAGTCTGAACCATACAAGAGAGGTGGAATTATAGATTTGCCCTTATTATTGATATTATTAAAGATTCTCCAGAAGTCACGAGAGCCTAATTTTTGAGATGAGATACGAGATTTCATGACCTGAGAATAGCGGGTTTTGGCGTTAGACAAAACCTTTTTACAGTTGTTTCTAGCAGTAATAAACAGACGTCTGTTTTCTGGAGAATTGTTTTGCTGATAAATATGGAAGTAACGGTTTTGATTGGCAATCGCAGCAGCACAGTGTGAGGAAAACCATGGAGGAGAGTGAGGCTTGACCTGGAATCGTCGAGAGGGAATAAAAGATTCCATGCCAGCCTGAATCCACGAAGTTATATAAGAAGCACATTTGTCGACAGGAAGTCGAAAGATTTCTACCCAAGGGCCATCACGAAGAAAATCACGGAAAGAATCCCAGTCAGCTTTACTGTAGTTGTAAGAGGTTCGATAGTAGGGGTATTCAGGTGATGAAGAAGAATGAGATATTAGTTTTAAAGAGATCAAACTGTGATCAGAAGCACCTAAGGGTGAATGTGGAGAAACTGAGCACTGACTAGGATCAGAAACAAGACATAAGTCGAGTAGAGAAGGTAAATGATTAGGGTTGTCAGGAAAGCGAGTTGGAAAGTTGACTATTTGAGTTAGGGATTGAGAAAGGCAAAAGTTGTGGGCTTTAATGCCTGCAGAGTCACTGACACTAGAGCCAAGCCATTCAGAGTGGTGAGCATTAAAGTCACCGACAACAACTATATTAGCTGATGGATAAAGAGAGAGGGCTTGGTCAATATGATCAGAAATAACATCAAAAAGAGTACAGTCTTGAGATGAAGGAGATCGATATAGAACAAAGAGAAAGGCAATGGAGTGAAGTGGTGCTAAACGAAAGCACATGAAAGAATAGTCTGTGGATTCAAACCTAGTTTCACGACAAACAGGTGAATTCTTACGAATGTAAATGCCCAGGCCAAGCATGTGACTATTGGAGTCTTTACGAATCAGAGGAAGATAACCATCAACACTAAGATCACAAGATGAGACAGCCGAACTCAAATTAGTCTCACAAAGAGCAAGTAGGTCTGGTGAACTTTGCAAGAGATAAGACTCAACAGAAGAAAAGTTACTTCGAAGACCACGAATATTAGTGAATGATAGGTTTAGAGAACTTGGTGATGATGATGGTTTTTTGTGTTTTATAGTTTTTGGTACTTTATTCATTTTTAAATTAGATTGAAGAACTTGACTCAAAGCATAGATAGTACTCAGAACACTGTTTAATAGCCCAAGCAATTGCCTCATTACTACTAATAAACCCTAAGCCGTAACAAAGGGCTCCAAATGTGGCCTCCGCAATGCACACCAAAAGTACAAACAGGGACACCATCCATGCGCAACATGGCACTGTTAATACTTTGATATTTTTCAGCTGTTGATGGAATCAGCCTCTCTGAGAGCTACCACAGAGTTCGGGAAACCTGACTACCAGCCGGCCTCAGAACCATAAAACTGAGTTTTAGAGCTGTACCCTCATAAGGAGATAATAGAATGAGTTGCCTAGTCATAAAAACAGTGACACAAGCAAACCCATGCATTGAGTCAAGAAGATCCAGCATTCAACATCCTAAACTGGAAACAATGTATTAAAAATACATCTGCGCCAGCCTAATAGATGAAGAAGGGGTGCGAGGCTGGTCAACAGATAGAATCTGTTTACCCCTTAAGTCTTTGCCTAGGAGGCCTTCTACAAGACAGTAGCTGGGTGCATTTAACATCTGCCCAAGATGAGTATTTTTATCGAGACACCATCTCTAGCCTTTACTCAACCAAGAGCCCCAAGGCAGGGGGTGTTTTAAATCGGAGTTGGCATCTCCTAGCCTTTGCCTAAAAAGGCGTATCCTACAAGGCAGCAGGACATGAAGCAGATTGTACTGGGTTACATGTTACCAGTAGCAGGATAACCTGATCTGACAACAATCTTCATGTTCTACAATCTTCATGTTCTACATCTTCATGTTCAACAATCATGTTCTACATCTTCATGTTCAATTCATGTTCTACATCTATTCATTCATGTTCAATTCATGTTCAATTCATGTTCTACATCTTCATGTTCAATTCATGTTCTACATCTTCATGTTCAACAATCTTCATGTTCTACAGCTGATTTGCTAACAGTAAAGCCTGATATGTTTTATTGTGCATTAGATAAAGGCAGAGAAATTAAGGCTGATACTTGGAGTGGGCATCTGAGCATGAAAAGAATCTCACTTCTGCTACAGCATGGGGTTCAAAGTGGCTAGTGAATTCAAAATAATTTATTTACACTAAAACTGACTTGCTTTTTCTTAAAAAAAAAAAAATTTCTTGCACTGTTATATTCTTGTGATTTCCAGTTGTCAGAATGTGTTTTCTTTCAAGTGCATAAACACTAATATTTTTCCTAAGTATAATGTTGAGAATTTTTTGTTATAATAACAGATTTTATTAAATGTATTGGCTCATAATAAATGAGGTTGGCTCTATTTTGAGAAAAAATAGTACATTTTTGCTCTCCATAGTTTCTTTTGATTTTCCAGAACTTTAACAGTGTTGGATGCCACTTTTCATTTTAAATGTTTTCATATTACTTCTGATGCAAATAATAGTCTTCTTGCTCTATCTATATATTTTTTTGCTAGTATACTGCTATTTATCTGTTACTGATCCTGATGATTCATATTTATTATCCAATATTTCTTTATTTGCTTATTATTTTCAACCTGTTTTAAAGATTTTGAGTTTGCTTACTAATTTTATATAACAACAACAACAACTGGTTTAATAAATAATAAAAACTGTTAATTATTATTTTTAAAACATCATAAAATGATACAATGTTTTAAAAAATTTAAAAATTCATTTACAGCTAATTTCCAGTTCAATATGACTTATAAGAACTTACAGTTCATGAAATTGAAAATTTCTCTACTGGGTGAATTGCACAAATCATGGAACAATTGAACAATTCATGTAACAATAAAAAAAATGTACAATTCATGAACAATTGTACAGTTCTTGAAACACAGTTTATAGAACTTGCATTAATTTGCACATTACCCAAAATGCCATTCTATATTCAATTTACATATATATATATAAGTCTTATTACAGTACTTTACATAGCTATAAGGATTTTTTTAGCTGCAATTAGCAAATACTTACACAAACAAAACCTTTAATACCATACATTTTAATTTTGGATATAAGGTTTTTATTCTGAACTCTATCAAATACTATAGTAAAATATCAATAGGGTGTCCTTCCTCAAATGTTAATAGGGTATCTTTCATCAAATTTCAATAGGGTATCCTTTATTAATTGCTAAAGTTTAAATATCTCAAATTTTAATTAAACTTGTGATGCAAAATTGAGTTAGTAAAAAAACGATTCTTATTTATCAAACTATTTGATCTAAAAGATAAAAAATGATTTTTTATATAATCTTTTTAAAACTTTACATTTAATGAACAAAAGGGTAACAGGTCAATGATTTGAAGAATCAAGTTTATGACTGTTTTTTAAATTTGGAATTATCATTGGATTACTCCATGCTTTTTTCTAATTCAAGGGATAGCTTAAAAATGTGTTCAACAACTAAAACATTCAGGGCATGCGCTCAAACGTTCAGAGCAGGTACTCAATACATATGGATGAATTCCTCATCTATTAAGAACCTGCTCTGAAAGTTTGAGGACTGCTGTACTAATGATAACAACAATTCTATTGTTACCAAAAGCTTTTTGTATATCCAATGTTTAAATTTAAAAATAATTTCTTTTAAATTTAATTTATTCGCAATAATTAATATTTAATTTATTCAAATTGTTTTCTTCAGTAAGATCAAGGTTAAGTACAGTTTTATCATCTACTTGAATTTTTTTCAGATTAAAAAAAGGTGTTAAACAAATCAAAAACATGTAAAAAAGTGTTTAACAAACTAGAAACATGTAAAAACCTCTCACTGTTGATTTAAAAGTAAACAAATAAATTACTTGAGAAACTTGATCCAAAAATTGTTCAAACTCTGTCTTGTTAAAGTTAGCAAGTCTAACATCTTCATAGAATCTAAAAAAGTTTTAAATATCTAAAAATGAGTTATGTTGATAGAGAATAAATTCTTTATTTGTTTGACAAAATTATAGTAACTATAAAAGTATTAGAAAAAACAAAAAAAAATTACTTTTTTACTATTTTCTTGTATTCTGGTATTTCTTTAGCATATAACAACTTATTAGATGGGGATTCCTGTTTAAATATATATATATATATATATATATATATATATATATATATATATATATATATATATATATATATATATATATATATATATATATATATATATATATATATATATATATATATATATATATATATATATACACAGGGTGAGGAAAAATTAACTCCCCTATTTGAAAGAGCTGTTATTTTTTATTTTGATATTAACTGTCATTATTCTTTTTTACAGTTGTAAAGTAGAACAGCACAAAATTAATTATGAATCAATTCAATCCACAACAATGATCAGAAATCATGACTATTTTTATTCAAAAAATTAAGTCAGTTGTATTAACTCAACGAGAATATCGAAAAAGACATCGTAATCAATCAGCACCTGATAAGAAAACAATTCATGTTTTATCAAATCGATTTGAACAGTATGGAACAACTTTAGACTCTCACCATTCAGAAAGACCAAGAACCGCCCGCTCTGAAGAAGATATTGCTTGTGTTCGTGAAAGTGTTGCAGAGTCACCAAAAACATCAACAAGAAGACGTGCTCAACAATCAAACATTTCTCAGTGCTCTCTTCAAAGAATTTTGATAAAAGATTTACACCTTTTCCCTTACAAAATCCAGTTAGTGCAAAAGCTATTGCCCAGAGACCATAATCAGCGTTTGAAGTACAGTAATGTCATTTTAAATGTTGCGGGAGAAATTGATAATTTTAGTAAAAAAATGATATTTGTGAGTGACGAAGCACATTTTCATCTCAGTGGCCATGCCAATAAACAAAATTCTTGATTCTGGGGAAGTGAAAGCTCACAAATCATTCATAAAACATCATTGCATCCACAAAAAATAACAGTTTGGTGCGCTATTCATGCCAAAAATGTCATTGGACCTTATTTTTTTGAAGACGAAAATGGACAAACAACAACTGTTACTGGTGATAATTATCGACAAATGATCCAAGACTTTTTAATGCCACAAATGGAAGAACAAAATCTGGACAATATGTGGTTTCAACAGGACGGTGCCGCACCACATACAGCCAAAGAAACAACACGGATTTTAAAAGACCTTTTTCCAGGTCAATTAATTTCTCGTTTTGGTGATTTGCATTGGCCTGCAAGATCACCTGATTTAACAGCTCCAGACTTCTTTTTATGGGGTTATTTAAAAGAAAAGGTGTACGTGAATAAACCACAAACTCTTGATAAACTGAAAAACAATATTCGACAAGAAATAGAAAATATACCGGTTGAAACACTCAAAAAAGTAATGAAAAATTCAATAAAAAAAGCTGATTTGTGTAGAACCGCTTAAGACGGACATTTAGTTGATATCATTTTTGAAAATTGACAAAAAATTTAAATGCTAAATAAACATATTATTTGGAAAAAAAAAATCATTCATTAATTTCAAAATTGTAAGCAAACCAAAGTAGTTAATTTTGCCTCACCTTATATATATATATATATATATATATATATATATATATATATATATATATATATATATATATATATATATATATATATATATATATATATATATATATATAAAATATATATTATATATATATATATAATATATATTATATATATATATATATATATAAAATATATATTATATATATATATATATATATATATATATATATATATATATATATATATATATATATATATACATATTATATATGTGTGTGTCTATTTATATGTATGTATGTATGTATGTATGTATGTATGTATGTATGTATGTATGTATGTATGTATGTATGTATGTATGTATGTTTGTATGTATGTGTGTATGTGTGTATATGTATATAAAAGCTGTATGTGAAAAATAAAAAAGCTTTTAAAAACCAAACAAACAGCTGACCATTCCCAGTTTATGCTCATCAGGTGAACAAGAATCCATAAACAACTACAATAAAAACAAAAGAGTTTATCAGTTAACAATTAAAAAAATGCATTTAAATATAACTTTTTAAAATTTTATTTTATTTTTAACTTATTCAACTCCCAAAAACCAAGCGGGTCACTACAGTCGAAGAGACTAATGCTTTTCTTTTTTTATTGTTATTTTTCTTATTGATTTTACAACCCATTGTCAAAAATTTAACTCAAAAACACAAACCTTGATAAAGAAGACTGCTGCGCAGAGAAACTAGTTAGACAGTATTTTTGAGGAATGTGATGAAGATTGAACCTAGAACTTCTTGTTTACAAGAAGCACTATACCATTACAAAACTTGTATATCTACATATCATACATTAGATCTTTTATATTTTAACTACCTTAGAAATAATATTGTAGATAAAAGACTTCTCACATGGTGAATGAATTTTTTGACGCTTTAAAAGTCTTTTTAGATACCAGCTCTTGCATTACCATATTGGATAACATTACATATTTAGCTAGATCCATGATATCGTCATTTAAGCATGAATCATCTTCATTATCAAGACTTAAATCATCATAGGCCTTTTTCAAAACCATCAAATCGTTTTTGCTGTTATATGGTATAGAGTTAAAAAGCTTAAAAAAATGACCACTTATACCTTGTAGCTTATGTAATAGCATGTAAATAGGAAAAATGACCACTTATACCTTGTAGCTTATGTAATAGCATGTAAATAGGAAAAATGACCACTTATACCTTGTAGCTTATGTTAATAGGAAAATGCAGGTAAACTATAACTTATCTTTTTTTTCTGGTCAATTTTGGTTTGGCAACCTTGATTATTTGGAATTGACAATAAACTTAAAGCGCTATTACTTCTATCTGCATTTGTTTATTTACAGACAGATTTTCTACATGAATTTTATTTTTCCCCTCAAACTATTTACAGTATCTATTGGTGGTAGCAATAGCGGTAACATATCAAGTGGTAGCAATAGTGGTAACATATCAAAGTGCTAGCAATAGAGGTAAGATATTAAGTGGTAGCAATAGAGTAGATTTAAAACTTTTTTGAAAAAGAATATGTTATTCACATGACACAGTGGGTCAGATTATTTTTTTCCACGGCCATAGGTCCCAAAAAAGTCAATTCATCAAAACCTCTTTTTTTTTTAACATTAGGTTCTTTACTCTATTTAAAAATGTATTCATTTAATTATTAGATATAAAGGAAAGTTGGCTAGAGCCATTCATAATGGCTTTAAAAATGTAAAATTTTTTCAAACTTTTTATTTCTTCATAAATTGTTATCCTTAAAATCTACATAACGTTTTTAAAATAAAAAAGTTTTATTTTATTTTAAATAAATGTATCAATTTCATGCTTATAAAAAGCATATGTTTTAGTATATATTTGTAAGTAATTTATACATAATATGTTCTAGAATTGTTGGTATTTTTATAATTTATAATATAACTTTATAGTATTTTTTACAAAACAATCTTTGATTGTTTTATATTCAATATAAAACAATCTTCGAGTGGCATTAAGAAAGAGGAAGAAGTTGAAGTTTTGTAAAACATCTTAAAAATACCAACAATTCTAAGACAATTATGAATAAATTACTTAAAAATATATAACTAAAACATATTTTTTATAAGCACTAAGTTAATATGTTTATTAAAAAAAAAAATAGTTAAAAGATTTTTCATTTTAAAAAGTTATGTAGATTTTAAGGATAACTATTTATGAAAAGAAAAATTAGCAAAAATTTTACATTTTTAAATCCATTCAAAATGATTCTAGCAAGCTTGCTTTTATATCTAGTACCTAATATATATGGATACAAATAACCAATCTCTTCTGCTTAAACTGGAAAGTTTATTGAAGCAAATTTATTAACAAACTGAAAAGTCTATTGACTACTTTAATAAACAAACTTTGTCATAAATTTTTGATAATATTGTGCAGGTCTTGCAAGTTTTCTTTCTCATTTTCTGTTTTTCTGTTATGTCTTAGACATAAAAAAATGAATGAACTTTTACAAACAATGTAAGTTAGAGATTTAGCAAATTCTCACAAACTTCACTTAATTCTGGATCATTGCAAACTTGTTTATAAAGAAAAAGTACAATATAATTTTTCAACATTGCTCGTATTCCACAATACTTTATATATATAGTATAACTAAAGTCTGAGTATCATCTTCCATAACCCTTCAGCACAGTAAAATTAAAGCCAAATCTCTAAAAAATATATTCAATAAGATATTGTAAACTTTTTCTCTATATTTCTTGATTTCTATATACAGATTCACTAATGTCTGATTTTATATCAGAAAGATTGCTCAACATAACAGATGATATTTTAGAGAGTAGTGTATTACTTAAAGTTATATTGTTGAACTGTGATGCTAGTAAATTTTTGATCAACAGTTCATCCGTACTCTTAATAGTTCTGTACTCTTAATAAAATAAATCATTATTGACTTTAAATTTTTCAAATATTAAAGTTACTATTTTTCTAAAGATGCTCAAAACCATTAATTAATAAATTTAATTTCTGGCACAAGATTTTTGGCAGATGCATGTCTATTTTTAATAAATTTGCAATATCTTTATTTATTCTTTTCAATTTTAGCAGTAACATTTTATTAAAGGAATTCTCTCTCCTATAAATGTTTTTAGAACATTTGCCAAAAGTTTTTAGAATATGCAAAGTCTTGATGCAAAGTCTTGCTTACTTTAGAAACTAATTATACACATGTTATTCAATATAATTATAGACTTTAGAAGCAAAGGAATCTATATCTGTAGCTAAGTTTATGCCTTTGTTTAAAAAACCTCTTCTAACCATACCAAAAAAACATTCCAAATCATTGTTTATCATAAAAGCGTGCCATTTTTAATAAAGTTGTGCAGGTTCGCTGGGTAGTTGCACAGTTTTCAAGTTAAAATCAAAAAACAATGGAAACGGTCTGTGTTTTTACAGACATTCTTATGACTATGATTGAACTATATTTAGTAAAAATAATTTTTGTTCATAAATAAAACTTAACAAGATTTTGAATAAGAAAGAAAAAGACTTAATCCTAATAGTGATGGAGACTTTTGTAAAATCTTAACATTTTTGCGTCATAAATTAGTTTTTTACAAAAGGAAGTAACTATCTCTTTAAAATGTATTGCAAAACCACTTTACATTCCTTCAAGGATAAATTTTTAAAACCATGTTTTATTTTAGTTTTTTATTAAAAAGAAAAGTTATTTAGCTTTTCTTTTTTTTAATTAAAAAAATGAAATTAAAACTAAAACAAATGAGGTTAACATTTTTTTTACAATAATTAATTAAATGTAAACAAACTTAGCATAAATAAAATATCAAAAAACAGTTTAAATATTCCAAAGAAATAAATAACTTTTTAAACATAAATTGCTGTACATATAGGTGAAATCGCCATTTTGTACATAAAATGCATACTGTATAATACATTATAAAAGAACCTCTTTTTTTTTTTTTTTTTTGGACCCGTAGTGACCAAACTGTTGGATATAGCACTGTATATGTCATGTTAGTACATATTAGGCACAAAACTAAAAAAAAATTGATCATTTTTTAGAGGTGGATGTATGAGATAAAGTAAAAAGTTTTACTTTATGTCATATTTTGATATTTTATTTTTCATATATAAAGAATTACTCCTTCAAACTGCAATGTTTTAAATGACCATTTAATACGGTAGTGCAATGTTTTAAAGGAAGATTTTATGGGGTAGTGGTGTAGTGGCAGTGCTCGCGTCAAGCAAAAAGTTCTGTATTTGATCTCCACCCTGTCCAGAGTGGTACTTTGCTCAACTTGTTTCTCCGTGCAGCAGCCTTAATTTTAAAGTGACCTTCAAAACTCATTACATTATCAATTACATTACAAAATAAAAAGGATATTATACTAATAAGCAAAGTTAAATAGTTAAAAAATAACATTAAACATAGATAAAATTTTAAAAGATTCCAGAGATTTTAAAATAAAGTCCTAAAATTTTTTAGATGGTTTTGTTATAATGATGAACCACAGCAAAAATAACAGGAAAAAACCAATAAACCACCCTGAATCCAATAATTTATCAAGCTTAAATTGCCTAACAACTAAAAAACATATATTAGTTGCATCTTCTTTACAATTTTATTTTAAAGACATGTGCAAGAGATTTTTTTAAACTTATGGCGAGTATAAGGAAGTTTGGAAAAAAAAAGCTAGAGCACTTCAATCAGTATAAGGATATAGGTCAATCAATCAGATAGGTTTAGCTTTACATTGATGGCAAAATTGTTAAAATAAAGTTGAGCAAATAAGTCAAAATGTTAAAACTGGAAAAATTTATTTGTCAAACTTTGAATGAACTTGAACCACTTTATGACATTTGAGTGCTAAATGCATATAAATAGCTGCTGATATCATGAAAATGCAAAGGAAAATTTTATAAGAAGAGAAGTTGAAACCATCACATTACCAATAACATTGAATTATTTACTTCAATATTTTTAGAACATTTTAGAAGAAGCAAGACTAAGCAAGAAATTTGAATAAAGGCCAGTCAAAAATCTAAAACTAAGTGACTTTGAGTCAATCAGCTTAATTCTAATGAAAAAGATCAATGAATTACAGGACTTCCTCCTTTAACTTCAAAGCAAACAATATTTTCTATCAGTTCAACAGATGTTATCCGTTCAACAGATGTTATCAGTTCAACAACAACTTTTATTTCAATCTATAAATCAATATCCTCTGTAAAGAAGGAGCTCAACTTAATAGTGTCAACTAAACACAATAAAAACTGATTGGGAGATAAAAAATCCAAAAGAACAATATTGCACTGGGATTCTAAGCTTTTTAAATTAGGCCCTGCTCATAATGAAGAACATATAGCTATATATAGTTCTTATAAGCTGGTCTCATAATATTTTCTATCAGTTCAACAGATGTTATCCGTTCAACAGATGTTATCAGTTCAACAACAACTTTTATTTCAATCTATAAATCAATATCCTTTGTAAAGAAGGAGCTCAACTTAATAGTGTCAACTAAACACAACAAAAACTGATTGGGAGATAAAAAATCCAAAAGAACAATATTGCACTGGGATTCTAAGCTTTTTAAATTAGGCCCTGCTCATAATGAAGAACATATAGCTATATATAGTTCTTATAAGCTGGTCTCATAACAACAACTCCATATATTTTTTATATATTTTAAGTATATTAACTGCTGCTATTTGATTATACATTTTAAGTATATTAACTGCTGCTAAAAACTCAACTTATAATTTGCAGATTAAAATTTATAGCACTTTAAATTAAAGATTTAACTGGTAATATTTATAGGGAAAATATTTGAAACAAATATTGTTGGTATATGCTTCAATATAACAGCCAGCAACACAGACACTAAACCAGGAGCTACAACATTAAACAATCTTATCATATCAAGCTAAACATCAAACATGCTTTTCCTCCATTAAAATGAGATAACAAATGTCCAGAAGAGCCTCTTTTTAAAAGATTTTAAGCTGAATTTTCAAGAATTAATACTGATAACTTTAACTACAACTTTTTTGAGTGAGCTACAACATCAAATCTAAAATAATTAATCAAGCAAATGTAATTCTTAAACAGGCATATCAATGCCTCAGCGAAATAAAATAAATTTCCACAAGAAGACTACCCAAAGTTAATAGAACTAACTCTTATCTACTTTGGAAGACAACTTCAGTCAAGGAAGCTAAAAGCTTATTTATTTTGTTGTTATTACTTTAATTTGTTACAACTCTATAATACTGAAACACCAATTTTTACAAATAAGCCTTTATTAGTTGAGGACAATACTACTAGAGATGTGTTTGGGAACCAAAGTAGTTATTTAAAAAGTAAAGTCTATACCACTACACCATTCATGCATTTTAGACAAAGTTATCATGAAGAAGAGGTTTACACCCTATCAAACTCTTAATTTATTAAATTGACTTATAAGTAACACTGACATAAAAATTTATTAAATTGACTTATAAGTAACACTGACATAAAAATTTATTAAATTGACTTTTAAGTAACACTGACATGTAAATTTATTAAATTGACTTATAAGTAACACTGACATAAAAACTAAAGTTAAGTAAATAAGAAAAAAACTTAGAGTGAAAAAAACTTAGTAAAAACAACTAATATATAAAGTTTTATGAATATCTGATATTAACATAAAAGATATACCTGAGCAATAACAGACAAACATGAGTCAACTGTATTTGATTTTTTTACATCAAAACAGAAATTAGGATTCTTGATAATATTAATCCAGAAACGCAGGGGTAAACTAAAAAATGCAAGGGGTAAACTTACTGTATGAAAATAAAAATAAAAAAACTGCAATGCAGGTTAGTAATTGTAAAAACTGATTCTTATATTAGGAGAAAAAAATTAAAAAAAAAAAACCTGTTATTTTTCCAAATATGATGCACTTCGTTATCCTTAATGTCTAACTTATTGGCTTCTGTATCCAAAAAGTCAAATAAAAACTTTACAGCTAATGGTATTGTACGGACGCCATTCTCTAATCCAAATATTGAAGTGAACAAATCATTTACAAAAGATTGCAGCGTTTCCTACAAATTAAAAATCTTTGTCATTACCATAAGCAAAATATATATTATAATAATTGTGTCAATGACACCATTTTATTTTTATTATAATTCTGTTATCAATGTAAAGACCTGTAAAAATATTAATAATGACTGCTATTTATTTTAATTTTTAACTATTATACCTTGTTAATTATCATAACTTAATAATGCCATTAATAAACCCATTAGTGGCAAAGAATTAAAACATTAAACAGCACATTAAAAAAATTAAAAACCTTAGTCTTTAATAGCCTAGTAAGAAATACTTCTGTAGCTATATTTTGATTCATAGATTTACTATTTCTCTGATCCTCAATGTGTTCTTGTGGATATTCAGTACATTTTACCTAAATTAAAAAAATGTTATTGCAAATTCTTTAGAGTAAAATTAAAAAAAAAAAAATATTAAAAAATATAGTATTTAAACTACCATATGCCAAAGCTTATGCTCCTGTGGATTTTCTTTCACATTTAACAAAGGAGAGCTAGCATGGGATGTTTGAAAAGATGTCGAAAGGAGTTGAGCCGCTGGTATTGAAACAAATTTTTTTTAAAGAAAATGTAAAAAATCTAGCTATTACAAACAGTCTACATGCTAATATAAATCCAGGTAATTTTTTTAAGAAAAAAAATAATTGAAAAATAAAAAGATTAAAAAAAAACTTTTTTTTTGCTGCAATAGAGGTCCTTTATATATAGCACATATCTATTTCAGTATGATACCATTAATGACATTTCATGCAAGGCTAAGCACACACACGCATATATATATATATATATATATATATATATATATATATATATATATATATATATATATATATATATATATATATATATATATATATATATATTTATATATACACACACACATATGTATATTTATATGTGTATATATATATACATATATACATACATACATACATACATACATACATATATACTCTTGCTTGGTCATCTTTAATTTTTACCATAAAATGCAAACTTTGTGTTTTTATGAAAAAAATTGGTTTTGAAGAGTGGAAAAAGTTTGAAAGCTTAAAAAACTTTTTTAATTGATAGATTGCTTGCCAAAACCAGAATCCTCAGTTGATGTAGCAGCACTCCTCACATGTTCTACCTATTTGCTTTTGAGGTTTTTTAAAAACTGATAAAATTTAATTAGTTTCCTCAGTTAAATTTAATGGTTCTTACATATAGTGTACTTAATTTTGTCATTTTTAAAGACAAAGAGTCATGAAGAGCTCTTTTTTATACCATTAACAGAATATATACACAATATAATATATATACACAAATATCATTATGATATCTTACTAAAACAACTATATAAAGAAGTAGGAGGAAGGTTCAGCACATAAATCAACTGAGTTTTCTGATTTGGCCATGCACTAATCAGATGAAAAAAGTATTATTGTTATTCAATGAAAAAAAATGTTTTCTTTTTTTCTTCAGGATTTGACATTTAATCATTTTAATACTTAAAGGTGCAAAATATAATAATTTTTATATATGTGGGTATGTTTATATACACAATATCTACTTATTTTACGCAGACATTCAAAACTATATTGTTTATTTATTAGTGATATTTCGAGACCACTAGACATCAGACTAATATAGTTGTTTTGAATATCTCTGTAAAAAGAATTTTAAAAAATTGTTCAAAAGATCTTTTCATTTTTATTGTGTCACTAATCTTTGCACAGAAACTTAGAACAAGAGAGTAAGAAAAATTAATTGGAATTAAACTATGAATTGGTTTGACATTTAAGCAATGATATCATTTGATATCATTGCTTAAATTGCTTCTGAATGAAGTTTTTTGAAAAACTTTAATATTGTTTACAATAAAAATATGTTTTAGTAAATATATTTTTTCCTTTTTATATGCTTATAAGTATAAGTATTATACTATATAGTATAAGTATAAAACGGAAAATAACTAATAATTTTATAATAAATTATATTAGTTTATATTTTTATATTATATATTATATATAATATAATCTTTTTAAACAATTTATAACCTTCTTTTATAACTTTAAACAGCTTCAATAAAATTTTAAACAAGTGAACTTTGACTTTTAAATAACTGATGTTATAGATAAAATCTGACAATCTTTTGAAAAAATAGATAAAATAATGACAATCTTTTGAAAAGATATTTTTTTTTTTTAATTTTAAGCTTTTATATAATATAATTCAATTTTTTTTATTTTTATAAGTGTATTCATGTTTTCATTTTTAAAAGCATATTCATGTTTTCATTTTTATAAGCATATTCATGTTTTCATTTGTAAATTTATAAGCATATTCATGTTTTCATTTGTAAATTTTAATATTAGTTTTGTCATTAAATAAATTCTATTATAAATTTATTATGTAAACTTTAACAAAATTCATTGTGCTTTAAAACACACAACTTTATTATGACATCAAACATCATAAACAATAAAAAACTGATTTAAACTGATAACCACCTGTAAAAACAGATTGTTCACACAAATAGCTCACTTGGCTTACAATGTCTGTTTTACACATGTTTCTTGCAGAATCATGTACTTATTTATTCCCAATATGTATGTGTGTATTTATAGATATAAATACACACAAACATATTGGAAATGAATAAATTTTTTGCAATATATATGTATGTATGTATGTATGTATGTATGTATATATATATATACATATATATATATATATATATATATATATATATATATATATATATATATATATATATATATATATATATATATATATATATATATATATATTTGTGTGTGTGTATCTTTCTATATATAAAATTATTTAATTTAAGATATATTTTTATAATGGCAATTCAAATTTACAACAACAACAACAACAAAAAATACAATAGTGTAAAATAAAATTATAAAGGCATTAAACATTTCAATAAAATAGATATTAAATAATAAAATAAAAATATTGTTTAATAACTTATTGATAAAATGGTATCATAATTATGCTAATAGTACAAAAAGATAATTTTTTAATGTTTCATACGCTAGAACTTATCTGGGTTTTTTCTATTCAATAAACAAACATTCTTTAATTTGAAGCTTAAATTTATTGGAGAAAGAATATTAAGAAGCATTTATTATTACATTTGGAAAAATAATTGTTGGTTGAAGATGTTTGCAGATGTGTGAGTTTTATGATTTTTTACAGTGTTCATTCATTTGTGTTTTTAACCAAATTAATAGGAATTAAATCCTGAAATGCAAATGATTTGTAACCCATAGAAAATAGATCTTTTAGGTCAAATATATTAATGATTTTGAAAAAAGGGAATACTAAACATTACAATAAAAATACAAAGGTTTCATTTAGTTTTGTTAAAGTTATGAATAAAGCTAACTTTTATGCAAAATACATCTTATATTGTCTCAATGTAATATAATATCTTACAATGTCAAAAGCAACAACATACCTCTCCAAGAAGTTATTGCACCAAAGGAACTTTTGGTTTGAAGGATTTTTGAACAAATGGGGCTCCTATGGGCACCTGTTTTTGCCAATTTATTGGCAAATTTTATTTTTATTTTTTCAAACCAAAAGTTCCTTTGGTGCAATAACTTCTTGGAGAGGTATGCTGTTGCTTTTGACATTGTAAGATATTATATTACAAAATCCCAATCCCAAATATTAAAAATATTAATGGAGCTTACAACACCATTAACCTTAAAATAGAGTCAAGTCAGTGTTTTAGAAACATTATGTTGGTAACATTTTTGTTCCATTTATATCAGAAAATGATGCATATTTATTTCTGTGTGGATTTAAATTTTTAACTATGATATTTCATAAAACAATTTTGTTGCACTTTTTAAAGATTTTCTCTTAGTCAGTATTGAGTTAAACTTCACACGATTTTCTTGTCTTAGCGAGCAATTGTTTGGTGACATTTCACACAATTTTCTTATCTAAACAAGCATTTGTTTGGTGACATTTTACATGATTTTCTTATCTTTGTTTAACATCAGCCTCAAATAATTTCAAAAATTTTTATTATTTGCCATATAAATTTAACAATGGTAATTATTATTAATACGAGAACAAGCTCAATCTGAATCATGAAACAAAAAAAACTTTTTTCGTCAGTGTTTATATATGCAAATAGTTATATACCTCCATATTTCATAACTCAATTTACCTAAGCTTAACATCTCTTTTTGTAACTTTATCATTTTTACATAAAAGATTAATTAAATGTTTAATTGATAGAACTTCTAAATTAATAATATTTTGTCTTCTTCTAACCATTCTGAATTTAAAAACCAAACAGTGTAAAAACAATTTTATTCACAGAAAAACGAAAATTCTGTTCTAACTTAATGTCAACAATAACTGTTTAGTCAAGTATAATAACAATTGGTTCTTGATATTGGATTCTACCTCTAAAAGCTAAAAGCATTTTAACCCCAACAAGGAGAATTCTACCTACAACAAATTCGAAAAAAAAAACATAAAAAAATAAACGACCCAAAAATTAAAAATTAAAAAGACTACTAAGTAGTATAAACATTGTTTCATTAGAAAGCGCATAAAAAATATGTTTTTAAAACTAATGAAAAAAACCCAGATATTAACAGATCAACAATTATAAAATTAATCTTTTTATATAACTAGCAGATATTTGATATAATTTTATGTTTTTAAGCAATTGTTTAAACTACTATTATATTATAAATATATTTTATTTTAAAATTTTAATTTTAATTTTTTATTTTCATTCATGGTAGTGTACATATATAGACAAAGACGCAATGGAGTGTACATATATCAACATATAAGATATAGGCAAAACTGAGAGTTTTGGTTTGACACTCACTTTTTATATTAGTGTTAAATTTTTACTTAATTAAAATATATACAAAACCATAATTTATAACAAATTAAAAACTTAAAGACCATGAAAATTAATGGTAAAAAAATTATTTATTTAAAAATGAATGTTTAAAAATGTTTTAGAGACACAACAAACCTGATCTCTCAAAATCTGCAATTGAATGTGAAGAAATGTTAAATTTTCGTTTAAAGCTCTTCAATGGGCGAATGGATGGACTTTTTGGAGTTGTCAGTTCGAATGTTGGCACTGATGGAACCACTTCAATGGTTCCTGTGCAGAGAGTGGCAAAAATAGAAATGGTTAGTTTGATGGTTTTATGATTCTGCTGTTTATAAAACTTGGTTTTAAATTAAAAAAGAAAAAATTTATGGTTACTTTTGAACATTTTAAAATTAAATCATATATCAGAAAAAACATTTTAATAAACTAACCTGATCCATATTCATATGGAGGTGTTACAGGTGCTGGAGCTAACCGTAAATTAGAATGATCTGGTACCTAAAAAAGTGTTACTGATGTAATTAAACAAGTTAAAACCATACAGGTTAAAATTTCAATTGAAATTTTTGAACCTTATAATGTTCTAAAGTATTCAATCTTTTCCATTCACCAGAAATATCATTAGTGGTATCTTCATCTTGAAGTACTAGAACTGCACCATTGGCTGAGGCAAATCCTGAAGACAGAAAAAAGTTATTAAGAAAAGAAAAACAAAATTAATTAAATTTCAATCTTTTTTTCTTATTATTAATAACATTAAAAAATCATGACTCTGTAGTTATTGTGAATTTAGCATGTAAGATTGTCAAAATAAGTTCCAATTATTTTAAACACTAAGAGAAAGAGTGTTGGGAGTAAATTAGAAGTTTGTCTAATTTACCCCCAACAAAGCTGCAAGGAACCACTGTTTGAGTTTGAAGCTAACAGAAAACAAAGAATATTGTTAAAGAGCAAGAAAATAATAGACAAAATATTTGAAATACTGTAAATTTTATGAGGCAAGAAAACATTAAAACAGGAGAGAGCTCCAAATAATTGATATGGAAAAAAAAAGATAAAAATTTTTTAGGCACTAAGGGACAAATACAATAAAAATATCAAACTTTTTTACAGTACAGTAAAAATATAAATTATTTTTTTCCTTGCTACTCCAACTAATACGCAATAGAACCTTTGTTATAACAGCTAACAATTCAGTTGATGAATGATGTATTAAAATTTGTAAGTCAGCAAGTAAACTGTTAGGCTCAAGTTGAGATTTTAGAAATTTGTTGCTCAAAGAGTTAAAGGTCTTGCTAATAATAGAGAGAAAACCGATTGGTCAATAGCTGGAGGGGTCAGAACTTTCTTTGGAGTTTGAAAAAACTGGAACCAAAAATGTCATTTTCCAGCAGGCAGAAAACCAAGATTTATTTAAGCCCTTTTTAAATAGTTTAGAGAGAATTGAAGAGAGTTCTAAAGAACACTTTTGTAAGTCTATCAAGAATGTTGTCTGGACCACAAGCCATGAGATAGTATTGAGATATGTCAAGAATGTTGTCTGGATAAAAAGCAGTTGAAGACTTTAAGAGAGAAATAAAATTAGCGATTTGCAAATAGTTCTGCCTTATCTTTGGCAGAGGTAATAGTATCAGATCCATGTATCAGAGATGAAATACATGACTGACAGATGTCAATGTTGTTAAAGATTTTCTAAATATCTCTAGAACCTAACTTCTGAGTTAAATTATGAGATTTGGTAAATTAAAGGGATCAGAAAGTGCTGGGACAAGTTATAGCAAGCTTCGACTAAAACTATAAAGTTAGTTTTTCTTGGAATATGTTTATTATTTTGTTTTAATCAAAAAAATTCATTCCAAACATTTTTTTAAAACATTCTCTTCATTATAAAAACAACTTGTTTCAGCACTTTGGGATCCCTTTAAGAATAATGAGGCTTTTTGCATTGATTTGTTGCAATAATAAAAAAAAAAATGTATTCTTAATAGAGTTGTTTTTGTAAAAAAGATGAAAAAAAAAAGATTCTGATTAGAACTAGCAGTTGCACAAGAAGTTAGATACCATGGGTTAGAGTGGGGCTTGACTTGAAACTGATTAAAAGGAATAAAAGCTTTCACGCCTGGCAGAACTTAGGAGATTATGTAGAAGACATAATTATTAACAAGATAAAAAACATCAGCACAATGATGATAGAGTGAAGCTGAAGAAGTGTGATGATAGGATGAGTCTGATGATAGGATGATATGATGATAAGGTGAGTCTGATGATAGAATGATACAATAGGGTGAACTTGATGATAGGATATTATGATGAAAGGGTGAGTCTGATGACAGGAATATATGATGATAGGGTGAGTCTGATGATAGGATGATATGATGATAGGGTGAGTTTGATGATAGAGTGAATTTGATGATAGGATGATGTGATGATAGGGTGAGTCTGATGTAAGGATGATATGATAATAGGATGAGTCTGGTGATAGGATGATATGATGATAGGGTGAGTCTAATGATAGAATGATATGATGATAGGGTGAATCTGATGATAGGATGACATGGTGATGATGATAGGATGATAGGGTGAATTTGATAATAGGATGATATGATGATAGGGTGAATCTGATGATAGGATGATAAGGTATTTCTGAAAAGGTACAAAATAAAATTTATAGAGAGATCATTGCATGGCTTGCAAAGTTAACTATCTCAGTAAGAGATAGAGAAATACAAATATTATAAGCTTTAATTAGTTGTGCTAGAGACTGTTCAGTGTGATGAGCACTTAAGTCAATAATAATATATTGGGTGATGGATAAAGAGAATGGGCAGAGTCAATTTGATCAGAAATAATGTCAAAAAAGGTGCAGTTTTGAGAAGAAAGAGAAAGATAAAGAACAAAAGGAAAGGTGATTGCATGAACAGGTGCTAAATGAAAGCACATAAAAGAATGATCATTGGATTCAAAGCTGATTTCACAACATATAGGTTAGTTTGAATCAAAAGTATATGTTCAGGCTAAGCATGTAACTAGTGAAGTATTTCTGAATAGCCATACACTCAGATCTGAAGATGAAACATAACTATTATGAGTTTATCAGATAAATGATTACTTATTAATGACTTTAATAAATGTTTACTTATCTATTATCAAAATAAATTTCTACATAAAACAAACTGAAACAATAAACTTCTACATAAGATAAACTAAAATAATGAACTACTACATAAAATAACCTGAAATAATAAACTTCTACATAAAATAAACTGAAATAATAAACTTCTACATAAATTTTTTATTTATTTTTATTTTTTTTGTCAATTTTCCTCCTTAAGGCCATGAACGCCACTACAGACGAGGAGGCTATTTAATTGTGGTTATAACTCTCTCTTAACTCTATATCTCCAAAACACGAATCTTGATGAACAAGGCCGCTGCGCAGAGAAACAAGTTGAGAGCGGTACTACTATGGAACATGGTGGGGATCGAACTTGGAACCTCTCGCTTATGAAGCGAGCGCTCTACCACTACACCGCTACCGCATATAAACTGAAATAATAAACTTCTACATAAAATAAACTGAAATAATAAACTTCTACATAAAACAAACTGAAATAATAAACTTCTACATAAAATAAACTGAAGTAATAAACTTCTACATAAAATAAACTGAAATAATTAACTTCTACATAAAATAAACTGAAATAATTAACTTCTACATAAAATAAACTGAAATAATAAACTTCTACATAAAATAAACTGAAATAATAAACTTCTACATAAAACAAACTGAAATAATAAACTTCTACATAAAATAAACTGAAATAATAAACTTCTACATAAAATAAACTAAAATAATAAATTTAAAAAAGTTTACGTTTTCAGTTTTGAAAAGAAAAACTACAACAATGAAGAAGGTTTAAATTATTGCTAAAATAATAATAAATTATTATAAACTATATAAAAAAGGAAATCAAAAAATCATAAAATTTCATAATAATAATAATAATAATAATAATAAAAATGAATACCAAGTGATAACTCTTCCACATTAGGCCATTCTCTATAAGGACAATCCTAAAAAAAAAAAAAATTTGTAACAGTAAATTCATATTTTATTAAAATGTTTTAAATAAGCTACCTACCTTGTATATGTGTTTGATAATTTTCTCTTTTGTTTGTGATATAGTATCGCATGTTAAAACTGAAATTCCTTCATATTTTTTACTTGTACCCTCACAAATATATTCAATGTTTAAAACAATTGTCTAGAATATAAGTAATATAAATTTTTCAAACAAATCATTTTCTTAGACCTCATGGACTAACGATGATGATAAAAATAACAATAATGATATTAAAAAAAAAGGTAATCACTTAAGTAATGATAATGATGATGATGAAAAAAAAGGTTAATGAACTCTAGATTGTATGCAAAAAGATGATAACTAAAGTATGTTGACAAAACTGAATTAAAAATTTACTATTTTTTAACTCAATATATTCATAGATACTAAACTTTAAATTTTGAAGTCTTATAAAAAAACCACTCATTATACTAAACCTTAAATTCAATAGTTTGTCTCAGAAATTTATCTTCACTGAGAGAATTTTTTGCCTCAAATGTTATCGCATCAATTGGTTGTTTTTCTAAGTGAATGTTTATAGCACTAAATAACTTGAACAGTTTTTGTCCAACATGTCCCTAAAAAAAAGTAACTTCATATTCAATAAAGAATTAGTCAAATAACAACAATGATAAAGATTAATTACAAACCATTATAAATAAAGTAAAACCAACATACTTCTAAAAAATCATGTAAGGTGTATGCTAACCAATTAGTTAACAGTTTTTCTGCTACAGATTCAGTTCTGATTTTGTAAATAAAAAAAAAAAAATTAGCTCATAAATCATGTTACTAATCAACTAAAATGTTTAAAGAAAAAAACTTTAAACCTGCGAAGTAAAAGCTTTGGATGCTTTCCATTACTAGCTTTTTGGATTAAATCAAGTAACAACATTGTTAAAATGCTATAATAAAATAAAAATAATTTACGGTTAATCAAAATTACAAAATATAAACACCTGATTTGCTGTGGGAAAAAATTATAACTGAAAAACAATAAAAGTTTTTTTTATTAGAGGGGAGCCAGAGCTGTAGGTTTTCGGAAAAAAGTGGAGCCAGAGTCATTAAAAACCTGCCAGCTTCTCAGCTCCTTTCAGTCTAAATTTTTATCAATTACATAGTAGATTTCTAGAAAAGCCTTCTATCCATTCTATGCCTGTGGTATCTGAGAACTAGCAGCTCATTAAATATATCAAAAATAATGTTTAATTTTATTATGCTTGCCAAAACAAACTTATTGAGATATTGGCAAAAAACATCATTATTTTAATGGCATTATGTTTCATGCCAAGCAAACATTTATTAAGTTTTTTTTTTTTTTATCTCTTCTGATAAATTTTGCTTATGTATACAAAAAAGTATATTTAAAATAACTTATGTATACAAAAAAGTATAACATGAAAGTTAAAAGCTTAATGCTATTTTTGAGTTTTTCCTTTTGCAGTTGATCTTTAAAAATGATAAAAATAGTTAATAAGTGAAAAAAGATTTTTTAATTTTGTAAAAATTTGTAAACTTAAAAGAATATATATAAAATTATTTTTAAAACAGTTGAAGAAATATTACTTAGAAAATGATTTTTAAACTTGGTAAAATTAACTTCAAGTTTATAAAAAAAACAACAACTGATCAACTGGTTTCCATATAAAATACTTTTCTTAAGTAATTAAAAAGCAATATTCTTATAAAGCAGTATTAGAATGAGAAAGCAGTTTCCATGACATTAGGAACTGTTTTTTGACAGCTTTTCAAGTCTTTTAATTAGTAATTATTATTACTAATAAGTATAAACATTAATTTTTAGGGTCAAGAATATTTTAGGTAGGTAAAAATAAACTAATAAATCTGGCAAGAGGGTTACTATTATTGTCATTTAAATTTCTTCTCTAAGAAGTATGAAAAATAATACAATAATATATAACTATTGTATGAATATTCTGGTTTTGCCTCAACATAATCCTGTTTTGCTATTTTTTGCTTATAGACTTTTTTGTCTATAATTAGTTTATCAAAAATATATTTGTTAATATCTTGATAAATAAGTTTTATTTGAGAGAAACACAACCTGCCTCTGCACTTGAGGGTTCCTTTAATAACAAAAAAGTTGATATAAAAGTGCCCTTTTTGGAAAAGGCAATATATATAAAAAAAATAAATGTTTGTACTTGATATGATTTTTATAATAATTTATGCTGCTTTCTTTGTATTCACCAATATAACATAAATTTAAATAAAATAAATTTTTATTTATATTTCATTAAGTTTCAAGTGAGATTATATTTTTGTGCAATAACTATAAAAGTGATGGTTAAATATCCTAATTATATATATGCATTGGTATAGTATTTTGTGAAAACATCTACATACATATGTGTAGTGTACAAACATTTATATAGTGTAGCAAATTGTACGTATATATAGTACCAAATATAGTACTGATGTAAGTGTAATAAATACAGTACTGAGGTAAGTGTACTAAATACAGTACTTAGGTAAGTATACTAAATACAGTATTGAAGTAAGTTTTTATTTTTTACAAACATATTCACTTCCAACAAGACTGCAAGCAACCACTATTAGTAGATTGCAAAAGAGACGCTAGCTCTTTAGCAGCGCCCATTATAGTATTTATAAAAAAGAATAAAAGAAGCAACAATACATGATATGACAATAAATGATATGACAATAAATGTCAATAAATGATATGACAACGGTTGAAGATTGGCTGTAAGCGCAGGTCCAACTATGTTTACAATGTGATTTTGCACCTTGTCTAAAAGAGAAAGAGCATCATTCAAAGATCTGCTCCAGATAAGGCAACAGTATTCAATACAAGGACGGATTTGAGATTTATAGAGATAAAGAATAGAATCTAGAGTAAGAAAGTGGGAGCACAATAAAGAGATGCAACCTTAGAAGATGCTAATTTTGCAATGAATTTGAAATATGGTTTCCACGAAAAATTAGAGGTGAGAGTTAATCCTAGAAGATTAAGGGTAGATGACTCATTGAGTACATTACATTCATAAATAAAGAAAGATTTAGATTGTTAAGATAACGATTAGCTGAAAACAATTGAGTTTATATGAGTTAAAGTTCAGCAGCCACTAAGAGCCCCATGCTGTAGCAGAAGTGAGATCCTTTTCAAGATCAATTGCTCTCTCCAAGCAATCAGAGAATGTTGGCTTCTTATCAAGACAAGTATAATCGGAAGTATCATCAGCAAACAATGCCACCTTAGATAGGAGAATATCTGGGAGATCATTAATGTAAATTAAAAAAAGTATAGGGCCAAGGATAGAACCTTGAGGAACACCTAAATATACAGAAAATGAAGAGGAGTGCTGTCTATCGAGGACAATTTTTATACTGTGATTGGTAAGAAAATTTTCAATAGTCTTAAAGATGTTACCTGATAAATCGGAAGAAGATCAGCATGCCAAACTTTATCAAAGGCTTTAGAAATGTAGAGAGCGATAGCATTAGCCTCTCCACATCTATCTAATGCATGATAAAAATCCATATTGATGATGAGAAAGTAAGTTCTTAGATTCAAGATGAGAGAAAACCCAAAAACTGGTTTTACAGTCTTTTGAAAAATGAACTCTTCATATATATATATATATATATATATATATATATATATATATATATATATATATATATATATATATATATATATATATATATATATATATATATATATATTATGTTAGTGTATTCTACAAACAGAGTGTTCAATGTTCAAAAAGAACAGAGCAATAATAAATTAGTAAAAACACTTATCTAATTTTTGATTACTTCAACACTGTGTTTCACCATCAGCAGGTTCATCAGGAAGAATGTCTAAACATAAAAAAGTTTTCAAATTATAGAAAAATTATTTCACAGGAAGTTGGGAATTGTTATAATTAATTATGTAATAACTGTAGTATTTTGCAACCAGGAAGTTGCATCAACTACATTAGATAATTAAAAAATCATGAAAAGAATTCTTTAGAATTACGATAAATTTGGAATGGGCACTTGTTTTTATAATTTTTTAAAAGGAACTTATTTTCATGTCTGCATTTAGAAATTAATTCTGATTTTTTATTCAGTAAACTTTCTTGATCTAAATGAGTAATAATTTCAGATTTTTCTTTTAAACATAGTATACATTTTTTGGAAATGTTATTATACGCAGGCGCAGTTTTTAGGATAGACCAGTTTAATTTAAAATTAATATTTTTTTCTTTTAGTTGCCAAATATATTTAGACAGCATAGTCTCTTTTGAGTATTTTTTATGTTTAAAAGATTGTTTGAGATTGGCAAATTTAGACTATGTAAACTAACAATGGAACATACATGTAACATAATGTAAACAACATGGAAACTAACAATTTTAATTATTCCCTAAAAAATATTCCAATACCAGACAAAAAAAGTTTTACCATTTCTTTAATTGAAAAAATAGAACACTTTATTAAAAGAATTCGTTGGAAAGCCCATTTTTTCTTAGAATCTGAAAACAAAAAAAGTCCTATAATTAAAAATAACCAAAAAGAAAATTTCGAGTTCAAAACAAAAAACGCCCCACCATTTATTCCTAACCTAGAAAAGTTTGAAAACGATTTATTACACCTGATTAAAACAATAAAATTTTGAAATATTAACAATGATTTCCAAAAGGAACTCAAGTTAGACATTAATAATATAAAATCAAACCCTAATATTTTAGTTTTTTGCTGATAAAAAAAGCAACATATACCAAATTGTGCCAGATAATCACCACAAATTACTGCGCGATAATATTTCTAATAACTACGCAAAAGCCCCGAAAAACTTAGAAAATTCAATTAATTTAGAAGGCCAAAACATTGCTAAAACAATTAATTTAGATGCTAGAATTGAATCAGTCGCACCAGCGCAAGCATTTATCACACTAAAAGATCATAAACCAAATTTTAAAAATAAACTCCCTTGTAGGCTACTAGGGCACGTTAGTAAAATTAAATTAGATAAAATAAATAATATTATTCGGAAAAAATTATATTTGCAACAGTGGAAAAACACCACTGATGTTATAAATTGGTTTTCTAAAATTAGTAATAAAAATGAATGCACGTTTATACAATTTGAAATTAATGATTTTTACCCCTCAATTACAGCAGAAATTTTAGATAAAACAATAGAATTTGGAAAAAACCCACACTGAAATTACAGACGACACTATTCGTCTAATTAAACATTGCAGAAAAACTTTACTCTATTTTAATAACGAGACGTGGAACAAAAAAACCACACACGAATGCTTTGATGTAACAATGGGAAGTTACGACGGAGCAGAAACTTGCGAATTTGTAGGCTTATATATTTTAAATTCCCTAGCTAAAATAGTTTAATCAATTAGGCTTGTACCGCGATGATGGCTTAACAATAATGCAAAAAAAAATCAGGACCTCAACTTGACAAAGTCAGAAAAAATATTATAAATATTTTCAAAAACATTGGTCACATTTAACCTCTCAGAAAATTCTTATAGGCCTTATAAAAAACCTAATGATGAATTATCATATATTAATATAAATTCGAATCATCCCACTCAAATCTTAAAACAAATTCCCATTTCAATTAATAATAGATTTAATCAAAACTCCTCTAATGAAAATATTTTTAACTCTTCCAAACGCGTGCATGAAGATGCTCTTAAAAAAAGCAAATTTAAAAATTTTGAGCTAAAATTTGAAACAAAAATTGCCAAAAAGCGAAATAGAAATAGAAATATAATTTGGTTCAACCCTCTGTGCAGCAAAAATGTTTCAACAAACATTGGAAAAGCGTTTTTAAAATTAGTTGACAAACATTTCCCTCCCTCTAATAAATTGCACAAAATTTTTAACATAAACACTATTAAAGTAAGCTATAGCTGTACAAAAAATATTGAAAGAATTATAAAAGGCCATAATTTTGCATTGATTAATAAAAATGAATTTCTAAAAGAAAAAAATACTGAAAATTGTAACTGCAAGCAAAAACTTGACTGCCCTATGAATGGCAAATGCTTATCAAAAAATATTATTTACAAATGCATTGTCTTCTCGCAAAACAACCCTGATAAACATTATATTGGTTTAACCGAGGGCAAAGGGAAATATCGTTATGCCAATCACAAACAATCTTATAAACATAAAAAATACTCAAAAGAGACTATACTGTCTAAATATATTTGGCAACTAAAAGAATAAAATATTAATTTTAGATTAAACTGGTCTATCCTAAAAACTGCGCCTGCGTATAATAACATTTCCAAAAAATGTATACTATGTTTACAAGAAAAATCTGAAATTATTACTCATTTAGATCAAGAAAATTTACTGAATAAAAAATCAGAATTAATTTCTAAATGCAGACATGAAAATAAGTTCCTTTTAAAAAATTATAAAAACAAGTGCCCATTCCAAATTTATCGTAATTCTAAAGAATTCTTTTCATGATTTTTTAATTATCTGTAGTTGATGCAACTTCCTGGTTGCAAAATACTACAGTTATTACATAATTAATTATAACAATTCCCAACTTCCTGTGAAATAATTTTTCTATAATTTGAAAACTTTTTTATGTTTAGACATTCTTCCTGATGAACCTGCTGATGGTGAAACACAGTGTTGAAGTAATCAAAAATTAGATAAGTGTTTTTACTAATTTATTATTGCTCTGTTCTTTTTGAACATTGAATACTCTGTTTGTAGAATACACTAACATAATTTATATATATATATATATATATATATATATATATATATATATATATATATATATATATATATATATATATATATATATATATATATATATATATATTTATATATATGTATATATATATATATATATATATATATATATATATATATATATATATATATATATATCAGGAATGGCGTGCAGTTGCACTCTGTAACTGACCACGCTAATATATTTTTTTTTAATTTACAATTTGATCACGGCTGTTTTAATGTTTTAACAAATTAAATGCAATAAAAAAATCATTATGTTATGAACAAAAATTAATCGTTGATATTTTTTAAGAATTTTATTTTACGCAAAGGCTTTAAATAAAATGAAAAATTAATTATAAAGATTGTTTAAAAAAACGCAATTTGTGTAAATTAAAAATGTAAATTCTTTTTAGTAGGCATGTATTTTTTATGATAAATTTGAACATTTGAAACTATTTTTTTATGTCTTTCTAAAAATCTTTCATAAGATTACTTTTTTCTTAAAATACTTTAAATTATGAATAAGCTTAATTAAAATCTTCCTGTTGCAATGGAATGATTTAATTGCTTTATTTTTTTTTTGTTTCAAATTTTACAAAGAATTGTTTAAAAGCTTTTTTTTAAACTTGACTTACTAATGAAATGATTAAAAATTACTATATTTAAAAAGACTACTTTATTTTTACAAAAACAAATTTTTTTTTTTGTGACTTCTTCAAAAAAAATGTTTATGCAATTTAAAAATATTGTATATTTTTCATTTCAATAATTTAGTTTCACTTTTTAAATAAACCACAATTTAAATGAAATTTGTTCATTTATTAAACAATTGTTAGAAGTAATTTGTAAACATTTTATAAGTAACTTTAATAAAACGTTTCAAAAGATAAGTTTTAAAGTAATTTATTTCAACCGCAATTGAAAACATAACAAAAAGTAAAATTCGCTTCAAATTTGATTTTTTTGAGTTTTATTCTTAAGCTTACATATTTTCTTTTTAGTGAGGGATTGTTTTTTTTTTCAGTTTTTTTAATTTTTTTTATAGTTTTCAGACTTAAAAAAAAAGACATAAAAATGCTCAGCTAAACTGTTTAGGTTAGCAGTTTTCTTTTTCAGCGCATTTCTAAAATAATTAAATTATCAAAACATCTAAACAGCCGTAGTCAAGTTGACAACAAAAAAAAAATCAATTGCGTGGTCAGCAATAGCATTTGATCGCACGCCATTCCTGTCCAAACCGGATATATATGTATATATATATATGTGATATATATATGTATATATATATATACACACATATATATGCATATATATAAAAATAAATATAAATGTATATATATATGCATATGCATATGTATATATATACCTATATAAATATATATGTATATATATGTGTGTATATATATATATATATATGCATTACATATAAATATATATATATGCATATATATATATATATATATGTATGCATATATATTTATATATAATATATACTTATATATATATATAAATAAATATATATATACATATATAAATATATATTTTAACATCTTTGCTTCCAACAAGGCTGCAAGCAACCACTATTAGAGTTGGAAGTTACTGGAAGAGAAAAGATAAAGATTGTAATGCAAGATAACAATTGACAGACGATTTAAAAGATTGCAAATTACATGAATCAGGAAAGCAAGGGGAAGGAAGCGAATTCCAAATAACTAATGTTTGAGGGAAAAAACTAGAGGAATAAGAGTTTTTGGAGTACTTAGGAACAGTCACAGAAAATGGATGATACTTAATTGAATGACGAGTAACACGAGAATTAACTTTTGTAGATGGCACAAGAGTTAGGCGTTTGACACATTGGCGTTAGACAAAACCTTTTTACAATGGTTTCTAGCAGTAACAAACAGACGTTTGTTTTCTGGACAATTGTTTTGCTGATAGATATGAAAGTAACTATTTCGATTGGAAATTGCAGCAGCATAATGTGATGAAAACCATGGAGAAGAATGAGGCTTGATCTGCAATCATCAAGAGGGAATAAAAGATTCCATGCCAGCCTGAGTGCATGAAGTTATATAAGAAGCACATTTTTCAGCAGAAAGACAAAAGATTTCTACCCAAGAGCCATCATGAAGAAAATCACGGAAAGAGTCCCAGTCAGATTTAAGGTAGTTGTAAGAGGTACGGTGATAGGGGCATTCAGATGATGAAGAAGAATGAGATAATAGTTTTAGAGAGATCAAACCATGATCAGAAACACCTAAGGTTGAATGTGGGGAAACTGAGCACTGACTAGGATCAGAAACAAGACATAAGTCAAGTAGAGAAGGTAAATGATTCGGGTTGTCTACAAAGCGAGCTGGAAAGTTGACTATTTGTGTTTTGATTGAGAAACGTAAAAGTTGTGGGCTTTAATGTCTGCAGAGTCACTGACACTAGAGCCAAGCCATTCAGTGTGATGAGCAATAAAGTCACCAACAACAACGATAATGGCTGATGGATAAAGAAAGAGGGCTTAGTCAATTTGATCAGAAACTACATCAAAAAGAGTGCATTCTTGAGATGAAGGAGAGCGATATAGAACAAAGAGGTGATAGAGTGAAGTGGTGCTAAACAAAAACACATAAAAAAATAGTCTGTGGATTCAAACCTAGTTTTCCGACATATGGGTGAATTCTTAAGAATGTAAATGCCCAGGCCAAGCATGTGACTATTGGAGTCTTTACTAATTAAAGGAAGATAACTATCAACACTAAGATCACAAGATGAGACGGCTGAACTCAAATTAGTCTCACAAAGAGCAAGTAGGTCTGATGAACTTTGCAAGAGATAAGACTTAACAGAAGAAAAGTTACTTTGAAGACCAAGAATATTAGTGAATGATTAGAGAAAGGTTTAGGGAACTTGGTGGTGACAATGGTTTTTTGTGTTTTATAGTTTTTGGTACTTTATTAATTTTGAAATTTGTTAAAGAGCTTGTCTCAAAGCATAGACAGTACTCAGTGCACTGTTTAATAGCCCAAGTAATTGCCTCATTACTTTTAATAAACCCTAAACCTTAACAAAGGGCTCCAGATGTGGCCTTGACAATGCACACTAAAAGTGCAAACAGGCACACATTCAATGCGCAACATGGCACTGTTAGTACTCTGATATATTTTAGCTGTTAATGGAATCAGCCTCTCTGAGAGCTACCACAGAGTTCAGAAAACCTGACTACCAGCCAACCTCAGAACCATAAAACTGAGTTTTAGAGCTGCACCCTCATTAGGAGATAATAGAATGAGTTGCCTAGTCATAAAAACAGAGACACAAGTAAAACCCATGCATTGAGTAAAGAAGATCCAGCATTCAACATCCTAAACTGGAAACAATGTATTATAAATACCTCTGCATTAGCCTAATAGATGAGGAAGGGGTGCGAGACTGATCAACAAATAGAATCTGTTTATCCCTTAAGTCTTTGCCTAGGAGGCCTTCTACAAGACCGTAGCCAGATGCATTTAACATCTGCCCAAGATGAGTTTTTTTATTAAGACACCATCTCTAGCCTTTACTCAACTAAGAGCCCCAAGGCAGGGGGTATTTTAAGTCGGAGTTGGCTTCTCCTAGCCTTTACCTAAGAAAGTATATCCTTTAAGGTAGCAGGACATAAAGCAGATTGTACTGGGTTACATGTTATCAGTAGCAGCATAACCTGACCTGACATATGACATATATTGCATATCTAAATATAAATATTATTACTTACTTGTTGATTCTGACAACATATATATATATATATATATATATATATATATATATATATATATATATATATATATATATATATATATATATATATATATATATATATATATATATATATATATATATATATATAGAACTCTTATATGTTGTCAGAAAGTTTTTCCATATTTTGTTGACAAAAAGTGAAAATTAAAATGCAAGACCGGAAATTTTTTTTTTTATTAATTGATAGACTGCCTGCCCCAACCAAACCCTCAGTCGATGTAGCAACACTCCCTTGCGGGTCAGACTAAAAGATAGTAGATGTAGCAGCACTCTGTTGCGAGTCAGGCTATTTGTCAGTCGATGTAGCAGCACTCCCTTCCGAGTCAGGCTATAAGATAGTCGATGTAGTAACACTCTGTGCATGATTTACAGTAAAAAAAAATAAAAATAAAAACATTTTATTAAAAAAAATTAAAAACAAAAACATTTTATTAAAAAAAATAAAAATAAAAACATTGTTTATATTGTTAAAAACATTCTGAATGTTTTTAAAAACATTCTGGTCATTTGTAATTAAATTAATGGTTTTAACTTTCTGACAACATGCAAATGTTGGACGAAAGTCAAAAGTAATTAAAAGTGACGAATGTGTTGGCGTAAGAATCACTTTTTTCCTTCCGCTCTTCCCAAATGCAACAAACTATAGAACTATATATATATATATATATATATATATATATATATATATATATATATATATATATATATATATATATATATATATACATACACACTATATATACATACTCTAGCGCTATAAGACACACTTTTTCTACTTTAACAAATTTTTTTATGACTTAAAATAGCAACTTCATATATTTTGAGTGCATTTAATAGCACTTCTGCAATAATAAATATATATATATACAGCACTGTGAATAAGTTTTAGACCACTTGTATAATTAGTCATATTTACAATTTTTTTTCTATGTAATTTTTTTAAAGCGTACTTAACTTTAATAATATATAAGAAAAGTTGAAAGAATATATTATTTTGAATAAATAAACAAAATTGATGATGAAACAATGGGGATTCGTTTGTTTATTTATTAAAACGATTTGTCATAACAACTACATCCAAAACAGGATATTCAAAGAATGCTGTTACAGAAATCAGAGAAACTGGCTCCCTTGAAGATAGAAAGAAAAGTGGTAGACCTCCTAAGCTAACAAAAGATGATAATAAATATTTAAAATCCTATCTTTAAAAAATACAAAAAAAGCATCAACTGAGCTGGCAAAAGACATTAACACAACAACTGGGAAAAATGTCAGCTCTTCTTAAATCAGGATTAAGAGGGTGTGTTACAATCCGAAAACCATTTTTATGGTGTGGCAATAAAGAAAAATGACTTAAGTATGCAAAACAACACAAAGATTGGGCCTAGGAAATGTTTAATCGGGTTCTGTACACCGATGAGTACAAATTCAAAATTTTTGGAATGAAAGGACGCCAATATGTTTGAAGAAGAATTAAAGAAGCTTATCAGCCCGAGTTTTTAAACCCCACTATTAAACACAGAGGAGGCTCTTTACAAGTTTGGGGCTGTTTATATTCATCTGGAGTAGGTAATTTGATCAAAATAGGGGGGCAACTCATCGGGGAATGTTATGTGGATATCCTAAGGCACCATGCTGTATCATCCGGAATGAGACTAATAGGTCATAATTTTATTCTGCAGCAGGACAATGAACCAAAACATTGTTCCCGAGTGGCAAAAAATTATTTAAATGAAATAGCAGAGGAAGGAGTACTGGAATTGATGACCTGGCCTCCTCAGAGTCCAGTTTTGAATATAATTGAGCATATTTGGGATTACCTGGAATGTTTTGAAGTACTTCAAAGAGAATGGCACAACATACCCCAGGATTTTATAACTAACTTGTATGAATCTATTCCCTGGCGAATATTGGCTGGGATTGAGGCAAAAGGAGGACATAGTAAATATTAAGAGTTTTTTATGAAGTTTGACATTAAAAAGTTTGTAATTGCTCCATATTTTGTGTGAAATACATGTGTTTTAATAAGTTTATAATTTGGAACTACAAACTTAAATATTAGAGAAGAATTCTCTGGGATTTTTTGAAAAAATGTAAGTGGTCTAAAACTTATTCACTGTACTGCATATATATATACATATATATATATATATATATATATACATATATATATATATATATATATATATATATATATATATATATATATATATATATATATATATATATATATATATATATATCAGGCCTTGTTAAGAAGCAAAAACTTTTATCTTTTAGAATACTTAAATTATCTTTTGATTGTCGTTAACGTGACGTTTATTCAGAAGAAATAAAGTCGTAAGTAAAAGCATTTAACCGCAATTGTAAACTAATAGATTTTTTGTTAAAGAAACAGTTTGTTTCATAATTTTTTTTGTTGTTGTTAAAAATTAGTTAATAAAAACTAAAGTGTTTTAAGTTTTATCTTAAGGAATTAAATATATAAATTCCTTTTAAATATAAAAATTATTTTTAGTCATAATAGTTAAAAAAATGCACGATTTATTTTGATGTAAATATTTTATTAATAAGATATTTTGTTCATTGTTAATTCAATAACATAAAGTTTTAATGACGTTCGTTTAATTTATGAAAATAAATTATGATCACAAATATGTTAACGGTAACTTATAAATAACAAAAAAAAACTCTTTATTGTTTGAAAACATTATTAAAAAGAGTTCACAAATTAAATAAGAAAAAATTTATTAACAGTTAATAAAATAACCAAAAACCAACTGAAAAATTATAAGAAAATAAACAAACATTATTTTACGTTTCATGAAAAAAATATTTTTTTCAAAATAAAATTTAGTCCATAATTGAAAAAAATAATAAAAATGATTTTTTAAATAAGAACTAAGATTTTATTTGTAACTTTTGTTATAGTGAGAAAAAAAAAAACTGTTTGTATGATTTTTAACACGTTAATAAAATAACTTTAATTACAATGCAGTACTTGAAAAGACTCTAGTGACACAATACAACTTCTAACAATGCAAAATATATTTGCTGAGTTGAGTTACTTAGAAATGCGTTACGCGTTTTCGCTAAGCAGCGAAATCTCGTAACAAGGCCTATATATATATATATATATATATATATATATATATATATATATATATATATATATATATATATATATATATATATATATATATATATATATATATATATATATATATTTATATACATACAGTACAGTTACAATTAGTTAGTTACAGTACAGTTTTTTAATTTCTAATTGTGACTTTGCAACTACAAATGCTTTTTTATTTTAAAAAAATTAGCGAGTAACAAATAAAAAAATTACATTAACTTATTTACTTTATTTATTTAAAGTTTATAAGTTTATTATTAAAATTACATTGCTGAATATATCGTTTATTAAAAAATAATCACTGCAATTTAACTTGTGTTATATAAAAAAAAAAGTTTAACTTATGTTGTGTGCAAACTTATGATGCAGCCATTTATTTAAAATTTAACTTTGAGTAAAAAAAAAAAAAGTTTAGGCAGGAAAACCAAAAAAACAATTGCAATAAAAATAAGATTTTTTTTAAGAATAAACAAAATTTAAAAATTGAACAATATTTAGTAATATTTTTAAAAAGATTTGACAGTTAAGTTAAACCCAAGCATTAACTTTAATTTTAATAAACTTGAATATATTTTTTAAATCAAAATTAAATTATATATTTTTGAAATCTAAATTAAATTATATATATTTTCTATTAAAATAAAATCTTTTTATTAAATTAGTTTGAAATTAAAACATATAATTTTTATCAGAATTAAATTATGTTTTTATGATCTTTGCTTCAAGCTTCAAAAATCAATCATTACAATAAAATAAAAACAAAAGAAAAATAAACTTTAAAATTTATTTGAGTTTTTTTCATCAGTAATTATTTACAAATGAAAAATTTATAATTCAAATATATTATTTAAATTTATTGTTAAGAAAACGCTTTTATCAAAGATAATTGTCATTCAAATTTTTGTAACAAATATATTTACATAAACGTCATTCAAAAGTTAATGTGACTTTTTTTTAAACTAATTACTTCTTTTATCTTACTGCTTATAGTAAATGATAAAAAAATAATAATTTTTTTATTATTTTTATTTTTTTCATTTCATTAATTAAATGATAAAAAGTTGCTTAACTGAAATTGCTTACTGTTTACGTAAAAATCGCTTAAGGCGTACATAAATCGCTCTATGCTTAACTCATTAAAACAAGTCCTGTATATATATATATATATATATATATATATATATATATATATATATATATATATATATATATATATATATATATATATATATATATATATATATATATATATATATATATAATATATATATATAATATATATATAAATAATATATATATAATATATATATATATATATATATATATATATAATATATATAATATATATATATATATATATATATATATATATATATATATATATATATATATATATATATATATATATATATATATATATATATATATATATATATATATATATATATATATATAGAGAGAGAGAGAGAGAGAGAGAGAGAGAGAGAGAGAGAGAGGAAGAGAGATTATAATCTACCTTGTTGCAAATTGCAGATCATCTTGCATGGTAACCATTAACAATGAAGCTACTGTACACCTATATACAAATAAACACTTTTAATAAACAAAATTGTTAGAAATACTGAAAAACACTGTAATAACAAATTTTTAATTGAATACCTATTTCTAAAATAAATATCTAACTTTACTTAACCATTACATCAAAACTTGAAACATTGAAAATCAAATTTTGAATAAACACAAAGTTATAAATTTTAAAATGATCATTAGATTACACAGGTAATATCTCTTTATTGAAAAATTACATATTAAAACATAATAAATTTGAGAAATAGCAAAAGTCTTAGCTATAAGCAGACATTAGTTATGAGAGGACACTAGAAGCTAGACACTAAAGCTTAAATATGAGAGGACACTTGTTAGAAGTAACTATAAGTTAGAAGTTGAAGTTATGAGAGGACATTAGTTAGAAGTTACTATTAGTTAGAAGTCAAAGTTATGAATGGACACAATTAAAAATGACACTATAATCCTAATTTCTGCTCACTTATGATATGCCTAAAATAAAATTTAGTTCATCATTGAATTTTGAAATTTTAAAAAACAAAAATAAAAAGTTGTGAAAAACATAGCATAAAAGAAGACTTTACAACATAATTATATAAGAGCAACTCAAAGTTTAGATAATAGCAAATCAGTAGTTATGTAGTAATATTGCATTATTTTAATCTTAAAGTACCTGTCTGTCATTTGGAAACTAGACTGACTTTCCAAAGTTCTAATGAAAGTCAAAGTAAAATCTTGTTCTTTCATAAGTTTGATAAACGAGTGCATGGCACTTTTCCACTCTTCACTTTCATCTTTCTAAATTTCATAAAAACTTTGTCACTAAAACATTTAACTATAAACAAATTTCAAGACATAAGCAAACCAATATCAACATTTTGGAGTAGAAAAAATTGAAGAAAAAGCAAAAAAAGGTTTTGCCATTAATTGCATAAGAAATTGCATTACCAATACCAGAACGGTATTGCATATGTTATTAGGCAAATTTTAATCTAATTATTCTAGCAAATATAATGTGGCATGATATATATGTATAACAAAAATCTATGAAATAATTATGAGGTAAAAATAAAATCAAAATGAGGTTAAATGCAGCAAAAAAAATCTTTTTGAAAACGATTAAATTTTTTTTGGTAAAAATACTATTAAATATAATGAACTTGTAAATCATTTAAATAATAAGGACTATAGTGAACTTGTAAATCATTTCAATAATAAGGACTATAGTGAACTTGTAAATCATTTCAATAATAAGGAATATAGTGAACTTGTAAATCATTTCAATAATAAGGAATATAGTGAACTTGTAAATCATTTTAATAATAAGGAATATAGTGAACTTGTAAATCATTTCGATGATATGGAATATAGCAAACTTGTAAATCATTTCGATGATATGGAATATAGCAAACTTATAAATCATTTCGATGATATGGAATATAGTGAACTTGTAAATCATTTCAATAATAACGAATAGCTCTAAATAAAATCAATGATAACTTAAAAATATTTTTATTTATAAAAAGCTCTCTCATCTGATATTATAGACTAGTGGAAAGAAAGCCAAACTTCAGTTAACAATTAAAAAAGAGTCAGTTTGTCAGTCAAACTTGGTGTAAACCAATCACCAATTGGTTGTCAATTAAAAAAAAACAATGAATATTCAATACAAAAAACATTTTAAAAAATACCCAAAATATACAATCAAACAACATGCAAAAGCAAAAAGAGAAAGTATGTTCATAATACAAAATCACCTTTGATCATCTTTGATGATGAAAAAATAAAAATAAAAATTTTAAATGCTACACAAACAACAAAGAAACATTACCAAAGATTTGTAGAAATCTTTGTTAATGTTAAAAAAAGATCAGTTTGTAGAAAAAGAGAAATTTCCCAACAAATTATTTATATTGACAGCTGTATGTGACTGTTTTATGTTCAAGACAGTGTTCCTTGCCTCTTAGACTATCTGTATACATATATATATATATATATATATATATATATATATATATATATATATATATATATATATATATATATATATTAAAAATAATAGGGGATGGATCCCTGGAGGACCCCACATGTTAGATTCATTAATAACTACAAAGAAGAGTCTTTGATATTAATGAACTGTTAGCAATTACTAAGATTTACTTTTAAACCAGTTTAGGGATTAATTTCTAATGCCATAGAGTTTTAATTTTTTAAATAAAATGTAGTGATGGACAGTATCAAAAGCTTTAGACAAATCGATGAATACCCCTAGGGTATAACGAGAATTTTCAAAAGAACTAAAAATGCTGCATGTTAGTTGGAATATGGGGTGTTCAGTAGAATTGTTTCTCTGAAAGCCAATTTGATTATTGTATAAAAGTTTAGTATCAACAAAATAATTGTAGAAACTGTTATACAATATTCTTACTAATATTCTAGAGAAAACTGGAAGAACCGGACATACATTTATGAATGTTTAACAAAACAACTTGTCCCAGTCACCTACAAGTATCACAGTAACTTTGTATTTTGGGCAGATTTACCAAGGTCTTAACCACAATCATTAATTGAACCTACCAAATATGCATCAAGCATAATCAATAAAACCTACTGGAAACATATGGCTCAGAAGGTTACAAGGAAGATTAACAAGCTTCCTAACATAAATAATTGCACCAAATTAGAAAAAACCCTGTTACAGATTATGGATTTTTTCATATAAAAAATAATTCTTTAATAAATAGATAAATCTTTATTTATAGATACGATATTCAATTTTTTATTTTGTCCAAAAATTAATATGCCATTTGTATAATATTAAACAGCTCAAACCCAAAATCTCAATTGATGTATGTAATGAAGCCTATGAATTTTTTAGAAACCAATTCTAATGCTTTAACATGCTGACCTTATTCTGCTGTCGTGTGAGTGCGTGCGTGCGTGTGTGTATATATATATATACTTTTTTTTTTTTAAGTTAAGTCGTACAAAAATTTTAAAAAGCATCTAGCGCATTTAAAATAAAATATCGCTTTACAAAGTATTATATAATTAGGTAATAATAAAAAAAAAGCATAAAAATGTTTATTCATTAATAAGCTTTTATGAGTAAAAAAGTTCCTTATTGAAGAACTTTTGATGAATGACAATTATTATTAAATAAAGGATAAGTTGAAATGCCATAATAGGTTTTTAAAAAGCTATTTAAATATTTAGTTTATATATTTTTAATTGAAAAATTTTTAAAATTTAACCTATGTAAACTATTTATACTAAATATATATTTATATATTTTCAATTGAAAAATTTTAAAATTTAACCTATGTAAACTATTTATACTAAAAACGAAAGAACTATTTAATATGCAGTTTTTTTACTTAGTTGCGTCTTTTATTTACAATTTCAGTATGACTTTAAGCGAAAATAATAAATACAGGTATATTTAAGAACTTAAAATCTTTTTTAATAAATAGTTGTAGAAATTTGTTCATTTTCATTTCAATGTAACCTAAAAACAACATTAAAAGCGTTGAACTCATTAATTTAAATTTTAATTGCAAATAATTGCTTGGAGTTATTTCAGTGCGATTTTTAAACTTTTCAAATTGAAAAATAAAATAATAGAGTAATAAGTTAACTTTTTAAGTATGAAATTAGGAATAAGAAATGCAAAACAAAATAATAATTATAAAATACTCAATCTTTTTAATAAATAAATGCAATGTACTACTCTGAGTTTAGCTCAGTATGGTACTAATATACTTTGTTTACTTTTTTGCACAATTATTAACACTTGTTTAGGAAAAAAAGCAAAACAAAAATAATGAAAACTTTTTTTTTTTGTCATACATAAATGCTACTTGTCAAAACTCTCATTCATATAGAAACCCTCACCAATGACTGTTCTAATTTGTTGCCATAATGTTTTGTCTGCCACTAATCTGCATTCATTGATGTGTGTATGTGTGTGTGCGCGCATGTGTGTATGTATGTGTGTGTGTGAATATATAAAAATATTACCTAAGAAAAGTCAAAAAATACTTACATCATCTTCCAGTATAGGATGATGAATGAGCCCTGGATATAAAACTCGCATAGCATATTGATGAAAATTAAGAGGAGGCAATTTTAGATTTGCAACATCATTTGTTAAATCAGAGACACCTGTCATATATCCTGCAAAAGCTAAAGAAATAAAAAAAAAATTAAATGAATTATTCAAAATAATAGAGAAACTAATTTTTTTAGAATTTTCATCAAGTTATTGTGAAAACATTGAAGGATATTTTTTGAGATCACTTCTTTTAAAGAGGTTTTATATCTTTGATATCTTTGTTGTTACAAAAATCGAAAGATGAAAACTTTCCGTGTGTTTATTACTGACAACTGAAGTTCCGAGTTTGATCCCCACCCCGTCCCTGGTAGTACCACACTCACTTGTTTCTCCGTGCAGCAGCCTTGTTTGTAGAGGTTCATGTTTTGGAGTTAAAGAGTTGAGAGAGTACTTGGAAACCAAAAAACTCTTTTTAACTCTAGTTGATCTTTATAAAATAAACTGCTTACAAAGATTGAATAAATTTGAAATAATAAATCATAGAAATTTCTCTCTTGTTGTTGAAAATTAAACTAGGAGCCGCTTCAGTTAAAGAGGCTACTTTTTTTATTAGCATTAATTGAGTTTACAATTTACTCGTCACTCTTAAGGTAAGCCATAACAAATAAGCTTGCTATGCGAAGAGACAAGTTCACCAAAACCTGCAGAAATATATTTACATATATATAAATTATTTCATAATTCTTACCTTCTTTACACTCTCTAGCGTAACTTGACTCTATTCGATCCATTTTTACTTGGTACAAAGCCTGATACTCTTTTTGTCTTTTCTGCTTTTTACGATACAAACATGCTAAAACAACAATGACGACAAGTAAAAGAGCTACAGCAACTGAAGCAGCAGTAACATATAAGGTTAATGAACTTTCTTTAGTAGGTTCTACGTAGAATGTTATAGAACCAACATTGAATATTAGTCCAGCTCCTTTTACACCAACATAAACCTAATTAAAAGAAACAAAATTTTGCAACACTTGAATAGAATAGAGTATAATTAAAAACTCAAGAGAAACAAAAATTTTAATTTATTTATCAGGTGCATTTAACTTCTCACCTAGATTCTCAAACATTTAATTTATTTCAAATACTTTCAGTAGAATACTTATTTATAAACATCATTGAAATTTCAAAAAATTTTCATTTAAGACATAATAAAAGTAATGTTTTATATAATTTTAACTATTTATAACTTATCAAATGTTAAATTTGTAAAGTAAAAAACATTACCACAACTGGATAAGTTGGACCCACATTTTTTTCTTTTAACTCTTCCTCAGATGGAAGCTCGCACACCAAGTTCTTTAAAAAGTAAACATTAAATGATTAATTTTTACAAAACATTGTCATAAATATATACTAGGTAATTATTATTTAACCAATTATTAATTTTTGTCACTTACTTCACCAATGTCAGTTACCCTGCACTCACATTCTCCCACAGACACATTCACATCTTTTTTGCTGAGTACACGGAAGCCAGACCCCTTTTAAAATGCAAAAATATTTTAAAACGCTTTTGTTTATTTAAAAAAAAAATTTTATTGAAAAGAAAAATCAAACCGATAAAATAAGTGTTGAAGTCTTTATTTCTAATATATTTGGAAAAGTATTGAAAACTGGATCTGCAAACACTTTAATATATTTAAATGATTTCACATTAACCACACCATCAAGCAAAAAACCAAGCATTACAGTAATGTTATTAGCTGAGCTATCAAAAGCAGATGAAATATTTGGTGCTAAGCAAATCATTTTGGACTGCTCTGTTATGGAAACAAACCGACAATCCTATAAGGTATGAAACTTACTTTTATAAATTACTTATATAATGTATACTTATAACAAATATTTCCACTAGTAAAACTTATACTACTACTACTACTGCTACTACTACTAATTGAATTTACTGTATGTTTTGAATGTTTCATGTCCGTATTAAAAAATAAAAAAATACTTACTGATTTCCTTGTTAAATTGTGACTTTCTGAATAAAAAGTCATTTGGGGCTGTTTTACTATATTTAATCTTTGTCCTTCAACATTTAAAACTTGACCTCCACTAAAAATATATTTATAATAAGAATACAATGTAATTAATATATATATATATATATATATATATATATATATATATATATATATATATATATATATATATATATATATATATATATATATATATATATATATTAATGAAGAAAAAACAACTTTTTCAATGGTACTTAAAGTTTCATGCCTATACGGCAATCATCAGCTATTGAATACAAAATCAAAAACAAAAAAACCGCTAAAAATTACAAAATACTGTATAGTGGGATCTTTACGTCGCTAAAAGACATACTTTATGGCAACCAAAGAAAAAACAAAATAATAGTTAATCACCGGTGTCAAAAAAAGATAAGAGGGATTTATTCTTGTGCCTGCATTTTGAAATCATTTAGTTTCTTTAACAAGTTTTCACTTTTATATGTTAAAATAAGGAATTTTTCGTATAAGCAAAGATTGCAAATTTTTGATGAGGAGTTATAAGGATTGCAACATTTCACAATTTTCAACTTAATTAAGGGTGTAAACATTTGTCTTTTATGTCCCAAATTTCTTTAGACAACTTGGTATCATTTTTATATTTATTAATGTTAAAAGATTTTAGGCGATTAGCATACCCAGATTTGAATAGAGTTTCACATAAGCCAAAATATACTTTTTTTCTGTAGTCAGGTTTATTTGACGACATGGTGGCTTGATAAATGATGTTTTTCATCAAGCACTGGTTGTTCATTGGGCAGATGGATTTGTTGACACAGTTGCATGTTTTTCCCTCATCTTTACTTTGGCTATATAATATCCTGTGATTGTGCAAATTAATGATGGACTTGATGTTTGGCATACATGAGTAGCCTATTTTAATGGTATTTCAATTAAATATCTTGCAAAGTTTGTGACCAACTGGAAAGTGCAGATCTACCATGTTCAAAAAACGATTGCCTATTTTTGTTGCAATATTGGTACTGAAAGGTGGGTTGTTCCAGATTATGTTTCACTTGTGATTTTTGAATGGGATTGGTTTTTTATTTGAATGGTAAGTGAGTTTGCAGATGAAACCTGATTTAAATAATGCATCTTGAAAAGGAGGATTGGATTGTTTAAAAATATTTTCGTTAGAAGAATTGGTTGACAATCTTAGTTCGATAGTTTGAGGAAGACTTTTTAGTATGCTAGGAGGGTGGTTAGAGTCAGCATTTATATAGCTGATGGATCTACCAGGCTTGCACTAAGGTTGGAAAGAACTGTCATTAAGATTTCACGTTAAGTCCAGATAATTAAAAACTTTAAAATTACAGCTTATGGATATAAGAAGGTCACTATTTTTAAACATTTTCACAAAGTGCTTTTTAATTTTTTTAATTTGTTGGCCACTCCGGTTCTTAAACACTGCTAGACCATCATTTCTATGCAATTCGAATTCATCTTTATTGTAAGACTGCGATAATTGAGACAAGATAAATATTCCAACTAACTCACAAATTTCTGCGCCATCAAAGGCTCCCATGGTGACATCAAATAAACCTCCACTTTTTTTAATCCAGGCTTCACCATTGTTAAATGATAATGATTTCCTGGCGTGATGTATTAACTTTTTATCATCTTGTTTTATAACTAAGTATTTTTCAGCAAAGGCTATAGTGTTGTTCAGTAAATTTTCATTAATTGAAGGATAAAAATCAGCTATATCGAAAAATTAAGAACTTGTATAGATGTTTTTCTTTGATACTTTCAAACCAATCTATAACATTCTGTGAGTTTAGCCATTGCTTGATGCAAACTTTTTTTCTAAGATCACTATTTATTTTTGATAGAATAACTTAAGAAATTCTTCCTACTTTGTTTTTTGCAGAATCTAATAGTCGAACTGTAAGGTTGTTTAAAAAATGATCCTTGTGGTCTTTAAGAGTGATAAAACAATTGGAGGTCCCATTTAATTCAATTCTGTTGAAAACAGCATGATTAGTTAAAAAGTGTTTATTTTCAATATTTATTTGATCTTTCAAATTTTGGTCAGTAGGATCTTATTTAGGTCAGTAACGGCATTCTTAAGGTGGTGGTTATACTCTTCTTTGGAAATTCTGTACATATCAGATGTTTTGTTAGCTTGAGTTAAAGTTTTTATTTTTAACTAAATTAATTAAATCATTTTCAAGCATTGCCATTTCTTTTATGTGTGGAAGACATTTTGCAGATTTAATGCCATAGTTTTTGGGTTTAGATGAATTATTTTCGTCAAAAATTTTATTAAGAAAGAACAAAGCTTTCCACCTCATTCTTTTTATAAGTGCTTCAGTCTTCTCCAGTAACTGTAATAAGAATTCTTGCTCCGATGGAAAAGGAATATTTTTGACTGAGTAATTAAAGTCTATTTTCTTTATTGTGTGGACGACTTGGAGTAGAGGGCTAAAATAATGATAAATAACTTTGTGAAAATGTTTAAAAATAATGATCTTCTTATATCAATCAGCTGTAACTTTAAAGTTTTTAATTATCTGGACTTAACGTGAAATCTTAATGACAGTTCTTTCCGACCTTAGTGCAAGCCTGGTAGATCCAGCAGCTATATAAATACTGACTCTAACCACCCTCCTAGCATACTAAAAAGTCTTCCTCAAACTATCGAACTAAGATTGTCAACCAATTCTTCTAACGAAAATATTTTTAAACAATCCAATCCTCCTTATCAAGATGCATTATTTAAATCAGGTTTCATCTGCAAACTCACTTACCATTCAAATAAAAAACCAATCCCATTCAAAAATCACAAGCGAAACATAATCTGGAACAACCCACCTTTCAGTACCAATATTGCAACAAAAATAGGCAATCGTTTTTTGAACATGGTAGATCTGCACTTTCCAGTTGGTCACAAACTTTGCAAGATATTTAATTGAAATACCATTAAAATAGGCTACTCATGTATGCCAAACATCAAGTCCATCATTAATTCGCACAATCACAAGGTATTTCACAAAAAATTCCTTATTTTAACATATAAAGGTGAAAACTTGTTAAATAAACTAAATGAGTTGATTTCAAAATGCAGGTACAAGAATAAATTCCTCTTGTCTTTTTTTGACACCGGTGATTTACTAATATTTTGTTTTTTCTTTGGTTGCCATAAAGTATGTCTTTTAGCGACGTAAAGATCCCACTACACAGTATCTTGTAATTTTTAGCAGTTTTTTTGTTTTTGAATTCAATAGCTGATGATTGCCGTATAGGCATGAAACTTAAAGTACCATTGAAAAAGTTGTTTTTTCTTCATTAATATATATATATATATATATATATATATATATATATATATATATATATATATATATATATACATATATATATATATACATATATATATATATATATATACATATATATATATATATATATATATATATATATATATATATATATATATATATATATATATATATATACTATATATATATATATATATATATATATATATATATATATATATATATATATATATATATATATATATATATATATATATATATATATATATATTAGTAGTAGAAAATCACTTAACAAAAATTTTTTCCATTTAACACTGTGTTTCATCAACAAAGATTCATCAGAAATGGATGATCAAATTAATAAAACTTCAATTTATACCAAAAATTAAATTACAGGAAGTTGCAAATGTCTTAACTACTGTAAATTTTCACACATTTGTGGAATTTGCTGACACTATTATAAAAAGAATTCTTTAGAAATGATTACTTATGCTATTTTTTTAAAATGTTTTTTAAAAAGGGTAGTTAATGTAAATATTATTTGAACTCATTTATTTTTATAGTTTTTTAGGAGAAACTTATTTTCGTGCCTACATTTAGAAATTTATTCCGATCTTTTGTTTAATAAGCATTCTTGATTTGCATGTGTAATTCATTTCTAAAGAATTCTTTTTATAATAGTGTCAGCAAATTCCACAAATGTGTGAAAATTTATAGTAGTTAAGACATTTGCAACTTCCTGTAATTTAATTTTTGGTATAAATTGAAGTTTTATTAATTTGATCATCCATTTCTGATGAATCTTTGTTGATGAAACACAGTGTTAAATGGAAAAAATTTTTGTTAAGTGATTTTCTACTACTAATATAATTGCTCTGTTCTTTTAAGAACATTGAGCACTCTATTGTGTAGAATACTTTTTAAAGTTGTTTAAATATATATATATGTATGTATATACATATATATAAATTATGTTAGTGTATTTTACAAATAGAGTGCTCAATGTTCTTAAAGAACAGAGCAATTATAAATTTTTAAAAACACTCATCTAAATTTCTTCAACAATTTGTTTCATCATCAGTAGGCTCATCAGGAACAATGTCGAAACATCAAAAAATTCAAGTTATAGAAAAAATATTTCACAGGAAGTTGAGAACTGGTTTAATTATTTATGTAATAACTGTAGTTATTTTGTAGCCAAGAAGTTGCCTCAACTACATTAAAATTAAATAATTAATCATGAAAAAAATATTTTAGAATTAGGATAATTAAAAGTCTGCTCATTGGTTTTCATAAATTTTTAAAAGGTACTAGTTTTCATGTCTGCATTTAGAAATTAATTCAGATTTTTTGTTTAGTAAATTTTCTTGATCCAATTGAGTAATAATTTCAAATGTTTAATAGATCGTTTGTGGTAAGCATAACATTTTTTCCATTCAGGGTTCAGGGTTGTTTTGGCAGGAAACAATGCATTTGTAAATAATATTTTTTACAAATAATTGAAATAAAATTTGCAAATTGCAATAAATGAAACAAAAATTGCAAAAAAGTGAAATAGAAATATAATTTAGTTCAACTCTACGTACAGCAAAAATGCTTCAACAAATATTAGAAAGCATTTTTAAAATTAATTGACAAACATTTCCCTCCCTATAATGAATTACACAAAATTTTTAACAGAAACACTATTAAAGTAAGCTATAGCTGTACAAAAAATGTTGAAAGAATTGTAAAAGGCCATAATTTTGCATTTATTATTAAAAATTAATTTCTAAAAAAAAAAAATAGTGCATTGTTTCCTCACAAAACAACCCTGATAAACAATATATTGGTTTAACCAAAGGCAAATGGAAAAAAATTATGCTAACCACAAACAATCTTTTAAACATAGAAAATACTTAAAAGAGACTATGCTGTCAAAATATATTTGGCAACTAAAAGAAAAAATTATTAATTTTAAATCAAACTGATCTATTCTAAAAACTGCGCCTGCTTATAATAACATTTCCAAAAAATGTATACTATGTTTACAAGAAAAATTTGAAATTATTACTCATTTGGATCAAGAAAATTTACTAAACAAAAAATCTGAATTAATTTTTAAATGCAAACATGAAAATAAGTACCTTTTAAAAAATTATAAAAACAAATGACCAGAATGAAACTATCCTAATTCTAAAGAATTTTTTTCATGATAAATTATTTAATTTTAATGTAGTTGATGCAACTTCCTGGTTGCAAAATAACTGCAGTTATTACAGTTATTACATAAATAATTAAACCAATTCTCAACTTCCTGTGAAATATTTTTTTTATAACTTGAATTTTTTGATGTTTAGACATACTTCCTGATGAGCCTACTGATGGCGAAACAAATTGTTGAAGAAATTTAGATAAGTGTTTTTACTAATTTATATACATATATATACATAAAAGTTAAAAATTATTATAGATGTTCTCATCCCTTGCAGATCAAATTAAACTAATGCTTTCTAACTACATTTAAAGTACATTTTGGAACCTTAACTATTAGACAAATGAAATCATTTGAAAACCCAATTCCGGTATAACAGTATTCTATACAAAGATAGATAAGAGATTAATAGAGTTGGATTAATAAAGGTGATTAATAGAGAATGGAGTAAGAAAATGGGATGCATTATAATGAGATGCAATCTTAGCATGTGCTACATGCAATTAACAAGATTTCCATCAGAGATCAATAGTAAAAGATAATTCTAGAAGATTTAAATAGAGTACTTAATAAAAGTATTGCTATCCATCAATATAATAACTTGGCAGTAATAAAGTCTTTAAGTAAACATCTAAATTTTTTTTTGAGATAAAGCTTTGTATCCATTGCAAGCTTCAAGTTGTCTTAGAAGAGAGTTCACATCAGCTGTCTCGAAGCTATCTTCTCATTACTTCTTTTAAGCCTTATACCTGGCTCAAATGATCTTTTAAAGATTCTTTTAACTTTTATACAAAACAAATGCTTAAAAAAAAATAACTTTATTATTTAGATTTCCAACATTTTTATATCATGTCACTTAACATTTTTGATGCTTTAATTAGAAACAATTGGAAGATGCAATTTTGCAGCTGATAGGAAATCAAGATTCAGATAAAAAACTTGTTAAATAGATTAGAGAGTAATAAAATGGTTATGGAAAACACTTTTGTAAGACTGAAGTAGGAATGTTGTTTGGACCACGCTGTAGAAGAGTTTAAATGGGAATTAACTTTAGAAACAGAAGCAAAAGTGATTTGAATGTTTAACAGTGAATTGAGTTGTTTCTTTGAGATGGCAAGAGGTCTGTGGTCATTAGATTTATGAGATGAGTTAGAGGATACGTTCTTTTGATACCCAAAGAAATAACATATTAGCATCAACATGTGAAGCTTTATATCATTAATATATTTATGTAAATGTCAGCTGTCACGTCTGTTACTAAGTGACCAGATAGCAAGAATTCCCACACAACATGCCTCCTCCACATTTAGTAAAGTGCAGTATAATATTACTTAAAACTATAGTTGAACACATAAAAAAAGCAAAACTTGTTAAAGAACAGCTTTGTCTTTAATTTGTTTGATACATTTTTATAGAATGGTAACAAAAAATAACCTTTTATTTTAAACTAAAATAATAAAACTATAAAATACTAATCTGTGATTTTGTAAATTTTTTACTTTATTATTATTTCAAGAATCATCAAATAAACTTTATAAAACTGAAAATTAAAGATTTTAAATAATAAAATGTTTTATTATTGCTATAATATTTAAAATAATCACAACAAACTTTAGAAAGAAACCTTGCAAATGTCTCAAGAACAATAGATTCCTTGTAAGTGTATATCTGAGTTACTAGTGGATCCGTTTTATATTCAAACTTAACATTGTCTGGTACTTTAAGTTTAAAATTATCAATTTCAACCACCACTGAAGCCATTGAAGCCACATCTCTTTTTTTGCGTTTTGTATTTGACTGTTGTTCGCAGTTTGCTTCTTTTGTTATTTGTAAACAACCAGGAGCAGAAGTGCAATTTATAACCGTTTTAGATCTGGAAGCAAACAAAGTTTAAATAAAACTTGAAAACATTTAAAAAAAAACCAATATAACAAATTTTAGAAATGTATATAATTTTGGATGAAACAATGCCATTTCTCTCAATTTTATTTGAAAACTACAGCCCCAAATATTACCAACAAAGAAGTTTTTCAAAAGCAGGTTAACCTGGGTCTCAAAAAAAGATAAATGGATAAAGATTTTGAAAAAAATAATTAAAAAAAAAACAACCCTTTTTTCAGGAAATTTTAAAAAATATCAATTGTTTTTAGATTTTCTAAATAACTTTTTTTTTTCAAAACTCATATTTAATTTTGCTGTTTTTGAAAACCAACATGTCATACACAACCTTCGAAATAAGGAAAAATGAGGTCAGCAATAAATTGTTAACCTCAAACTGTTAGGGGTCGGCATGAGGTCGGCAAAAAAAATTTGACACAAAAGGGCTACCATAAAACATAGAAACGAGGTCAACAAATCTTTGTCAACCTAAAAGCCTTAAACGCTTTTAGATTGGCAGTTAGGTCGACATTGCCGAATGTTGACCCTAATTCCGAGGGTTGCATAAATAGAAATTTTTTTTGTAATTTGGTAAGCATGAGTAATTTTTTTGCGTATGTCTCAATTTCTTTATATTATTTGTTTCCACATTATATTTATATTATTTGTACATATATACAACTTTATATTATTTGTTTCTAGATTATCGTACTCATCACCCTTATCATCATCATCATCATCATCATCATCATCATCATCATCATCATCATCATCATCATCATCATCATCATCATCATCATCATCATCATCATCATCATCATCATCATCATCATCATCATCATCATCATCATCATCATCATCATCATCATCACCATCATAGCCATTACAACACCATCAATGCTACTTTGAGTACCATCAGCACCAAAAAAATTCTAATACCTTTTAATTTTGCTGCAAGTCACCCCGGCTACTTTAACCACAGCATTGTTTCCTATATCTAAATCTTTCCCTTCTATAGAGATAACTGTTTCCCCAGAACATGGTCCAACTTCAGGCGAATTTTTAAAAACTAAAGGCTCCTGTTTTAAAGAATTGCTAACAATATAAAATACAGATATTAATATATAAATATTATTAAAATAAAAAATCAATAAATACTAAATTCTTATTAAAACTAACAAATATGAAAATTAAAAGAATTAAAAAACGTAAGCAAACGTGGCACAAATGTGTTTTTTTTATTTGCTAAATATCAATCTTATAAAATATCAACTTTTTATCAATGTTACAATAATATTATTAAGAGTTCAATTTTAATAAAAAAATTTTCAAAAAATCAAATTTCAAACCCAAGTTTATTATAAAATAGAAAATAACTTTTTCATCCAAAATGATCAAGGGACCAAATTTTATGTGTATATCAAATAAACATTCAGCTTGACAGAATGTATTATGAAACATGTATTACATAAACATATAAACTTCATTTATATTAGATAAATACAAATTCCAGAATAAATGTAACTTTTATTAAGTATATTATTATATTGTTAAATGAAAATATTATCACAATTGCTTCAGTAAATGCAGAAGAAAAAACTTCATCTAATGATTCTAAAATACAAAGTATTAAAACCACTTAAACCAAAAGTTATCAATTTGGAGATGCCCATGAAGAGACAAACTGGAGTCTTATTTAACATACATGAAGATACAATAACATATGGATCACATTGAAGATGCAATAACATATGCAACACATTAAAGTACAACAACCGCAATTATTTATCACAACATGTTTTCATTTGGAATCCGGACAAAGTTTCAATCACTGCATAACATAATTTATTTATTAAAATTTAATTACACTGTATACTAATAAAATGCTTTAATATTGGTGTGTTTTAAATATATGTTTAGATTTTTCACTTTTCGAGAGCTAGTGCAGTAGTTCTATTTATAAAAGAAACATTAAGGTTAAAAATAAGAACATTTAGAAAATTTTTTATAATTTTATAATTACAAAATCAACTATATATAGCATGATGGATATTCAATATGAAAATACTTTCAATTCAGAAAAATGTTATTACAGCTTAAATTTATACTAATCTCTAAAGCTTAAGAGATTAGCATTAGTATTCCCTCAGTCAGATAAATTAAAGTTAACCACTGCATCAGAGGTATTTGCTAACAAAACATTAAAGCTATTTGCTAACTATAACATTTAAGCTATTTGCTAACCATAACATTAAATATTAACTTGGCTAACCATGATGTTAAAGCTATTTGCTATCCAAAACCACGGATGTGGAGTTCAAAAATAACTTTAAATCTTAGTTTTTTCTTGGTCTCTGGCATCCAGAAGCTGTAAAAGTGTTGAGTGATTTTAGATCTGCAATAATAAAAATTTTATTGAGATTTTATGACTTGTAATCAATTATTTTTTAGCCTGGAATCCTGTTCCATCGTAGTCCTTACCACCTATATACATAAGAATTTACAGTTCAAAACTTAATTGTTCCTCTCACCAATAAGTCTTTTCTATTTTTCCTAAAAGTAGTTCATAAACCTCTTAACATTTTTGGAGCTCCTGGGTACCAAAAACAAAGAAAAAATAATTATTTTGTGACTTTTAAATCTGGAATCCTCTCCGTAAGACTCTGCATCCCTGACCACAACATTAAAGTTTTTGGCTAACCACGACATTAGTGTATAATTGTTTTATATAATAAATTTTTAAAAACACAGTTCTGGCTAAATTTTAATTTTACTATTTATTTATATTTATTCTTTATTTATTACATATTTTATTTCTAAACTCCAATTGAATAAATTTCATATAAATTAAACCAGATACAATATTAGCCATAGTGGTTTGATTTTTGTCAAAGTACTTTACTTTCTGATACATAAATTGGTGTAAACAGTTATTACATCTTTTTATGTTAATCTATCCATTTATATGTCTTAAAAAACATATAAACAAATAAGACCACTTTACCCTAAATAGAATAATTCATTTTTGAAAAAAATGTTACTCAAAAAAAGTGAAAATATGTGACTTCAGAATGCTAACAATATGTGTACATCAATTGCCAATGAAAAAATGAAATAACACAAATATAAGAAAATAACAGCTATTTGGATGTTTTAATCTATTCTAATGAGATTTTCTTTTTTTTAAATTTTCATTCTCCCTTGCAATTTAATATCAGAATAGACAAACCTGAAAATAAAACTTAGAATTCCATTTTACTATATGTAAAGTGGTTGAATTGATTTCAACTGTAACAGTGCCATCTGTAGGATAAACTGGACCATAGAGTTCGCAAACAACCCTAAAAACCAAAATAATAAAATTTCTTTAGATTTAAGATTCAAAATGCAAAAATTTAATTTTAATAAAACATCAAGCTACTTTTGATAAATTAAATTCTAACAAGTTAATCAATTTAATCCATAAGTAAAAAATAAAACTGGATATAAGTAAAAAATAAAATTATTTATGGTAAGATAAATTGTGTTCAAGGAAAGGTGGTAGGGAGAAGAGGGAGAGGAGAAGAGGGAGAGGAGAAGAGGGAGAGTAAAGAACTCCAAAATAAAATATTTGTGTTTTAAAAGTGTTCCTGATTCAATTCTTTTGATTTTCCACTTATTTCTGTCTGTTTTTATTTTAAATAAATTTATTATAGTTATAATTTATAGTTATAATTAAAATCCCTCAATAATCTTTTAAATAACTTTTTAAAACAGATGAGTGTAATGTTTTAAAACAAGTTTTATTTAAAACTTTTTTAAAACAGATGAGTGTAATGTTTTAAAACAAGTTTTATTTAAAACTTTTTTAAAACAGATGAGTATAATGTTTTTAAACAAGTTTTATTTAATAAACAATTACAAATTAACTTCAAAAAATTATCCTCAATTTTATTTTGTTGAGATATTTAACAAAATGCACAAACTTAATACGCAAAATAAACTTTTTTAAAAATTCTTTCTTTTGTTTTTTAAACACAAATACTTTGTTTTTGAACTGCTTTTATTTATCTTTAAAGCTTTTTATGGAAAGATTTTATATCAAGAACTACACAAGTCTCCAAAAGATCAAACCTAGAGATATTGCTGAAATCACATAAATAAAAACAATCCTGTTGATATAGCCACAAATAAAACAGAAAATAACAGCATGTCAGTAAAAAACAGTGTTTTTAATGTTACCAACAAATTTAAGAAAATAACTAAAATCGAATTTAAAAAATTTAAGTTACTTTTACAACCTCAACTTTTTTTAAAACAATTCTTTAAAAACAATTTGATGCAAAAATAAATCTAAATTATTGCTAAATATCCTGGTGTGTACAAACTTGTGTACACTTGTAATAGAGAAAAAAACAAGAGTATTTTATAAAGAAGTCTCCATATCAATCTTTTTGGAAAATAAAACCAGACATGAAAAAAACAGCATAAAAAATAATTGGAATGCTTTGGGAACAAAAAAAATACTGCAATCATTGTCACAATATATTTAATTGAATGCACATCAATTGTAATTAATTCTAACTACATAGGTAAGCTTTTACTCTTAAATTTTAGGAACAAAGAATTTTCAGGCACATTACAAAATAAAATTTTTAAAAACCTAAAAAACCTATATTTTTAACACTAGTAAAATTTAATATTATAATATGTTATAAAACAAAAATATTGCATTCTTTCAATAAAAATATATCTTTGAAAATCTTCTTAAAATCTAATTGACCTGGATTAAACAACAATAGCAATTAATTTTTCACCATGGTAATTGTTTTTTTAACAAACCTTATTAGGGTTTTATTAATTTTTTTCATTTTTATGCGATGCTTTGAATGCTTGTTCTGATGTAACACCAAGCTGGATCTTCTGCTTACTGAGATAATTCTTGAAGTGAAATCTAACTATCTAAAACCTCTATTCACATGAAATCTTTTTTGCAAATAGATCATAGACAAAGTGTTTCAAGAAAGCATGGATTCTGCAAAACTTATCTATTTTCTTTTTGTATAATATATCAAATTTCATCCCTGTTTTAAAGATGAAATCTTTAAAGATCCCTGTTCATTAGAGAACAGGGATCTTTAAAGATTTCATCTTCATGATAATCTTTAAAGATCCCTGTTTCTATCAATACCAACACATACAACAGAACTATTTCCTTTTATTATCATCTTATTTCCTGAAGGAACTTTACTAGCATAAATAGTTTAGTACAATAAATAATATCTATTTAAAAAAGAATTCACATTTCTTGAATTGACATTTTTTAACGTGGTAAAACTTATCCAAAGAGTGCAGTGTGTAAACTAGCCTATATTTAGTAAGGTGAGTTTGTAGTTGTCAATTGTTCTACTGGAACGGAATAGGAAAAGGAAAAAAAAATTAAATGAACATGCGAAGTTTAAATTTAAATTTTCTTATAGCAAAAACATGAATGCTCACATGATTATGTTCTCTTTCTATTTTATGTTCCATAGAAACATGAAATAGGGCAAAAATAATTAGCATTAAAAAACTTAATACTTAACAAGTTAAAAAAAACTATTTAATGACATTAAACTCGAGTTCGCATGCCTTCTTTGCACAACTTGTTCTAAACAACAGGGAGGGAAATTTTACCGTTACTTTTTTTTCTTTTTGTAACTACCACTTAAACTACAACAATGAATGTGATTAATTTTTTTAAATGAAGAGCAATACAATTTATATCCCAGTTTACATCCTGCAGTGTAACACCCTATTTGTAACATATAACAACGCAAGTGTTTTAATCTATTTTGGATCTTCCAACAACTTGTCTTATCTCCATAAATATTCCTAACACCACGCAATCTGGGTCATAATTTACCATCAAGTTCAAGATGATTTCACTTCTAACCTGCTATGTTTCTGCTCACTTTAACTGGAAGAGCATTTTCTTCTGTTGCAAGTTTATACATGTACTGTTACCAAGAACAAATATCTCTTTTAGCGCAAAAGAAAAAACTCTGTCAGCAACATTTAGATTCTTTGAAGTATTCAAGACAGAGAGTTTTGAAAATTTTTTAATCATATTAGTGACAAATACCAGGACCAACTGTTTGACAGGATTCTGAGCTCAATAAACTCTTTTTTTTAATCGAGTTTTTCCTGTAGGTATAATCGAGTTGTTCCTGTAGGTAAAATTTAGGTAAAATATTTTTAGCATTCTATTCAAGAAATGCAGTTGTAAACTTTTTGTTAAATTTTTAACCAGATCATTCAACTAGAAAACTTCACTAGTCTACAGTATTACAGGTACCTTTCAGTTTAAAATATAGACTTGTCTTGCAGGTTTCGCAAATTCCAGAACATAAATTCTCATCCATTCAGAAGAGTGGATAAGTTTAAACTAAATTGAGATTTTGAGATTTACTATTTTTATCATTTAACAATTGCATAAAAACAACAACAATGAATTAAGTAAGATATTGTTATAAAATATTGCTATTAGATATAATTAAGTTAAGATATAACAATAAAAAAATTACAGCAAAATTTATAGCACATAAATATCTCAAAAAGTTAGTTTTCAGACTTAAACCACTTTGGTTTTCATTTGCCCATTTCATATTAAAAATAAAAAAAATTACTTACTTTGAAGAGATTTGATACAATTCATTTCTTAACAGACATTTTACACCAGCAACATTTACAGATATTATATCTGAAAAAGTTGAACCAAGATCTTTGCCAAATATTGATAGACGGGTAAACCCTTTTATTGGTGCTTTCATTGGATCTAACTATGATCAATATTAATAGAAAAATTAGTATAAAATTGTGTTTAATGTTAATCCTAAATTTAAATTTCAAAGTATGTATATTGGAAAGCAAGTTATATACTTTTAAAATAACTATTACTATGTTAATATACTACAGGTTTTTAAAAATAAAAAGCAAAATACACATAAACTGTTGTTTTGTCTTTTTTTTCTACCATCTTCACTTCCAACAAGGCTGCAAGCAACCACTATTGGAGTTGAAACAGTCACAGTAAAAGGATGAAACCTAATTGAATGACGAGTAAGATAAGAATGATTTTTAGTAGATGGCACAAGATACGCTAGCACTTTAAAGTATTTATAGAAAAGAGAAAGAGCAGCAATATTATGACGATGGGAGAATGATTGAAGGCTGCAAGTACAGGTCCAACTATGTTTCAATCGTTTTTGCACCTTTTCTATAAGAGAAAGGACATCATTCGAAGATCGGATCCAAATATGGCAACAGTATTCCATACAAGGTAGATTTGAGATTTATAGAGATAAAAAATAGAATTCTGAGTAAGAATATGGCAAGCACGATAAAGAGATGCAATCTTAGCAGATGCTATATTTGAAATCAATTTGATATATGTTTTCCAAGAAAGACCAGAAGTAAGAGTTAATCCTTGAAGACAAAGGGCAGATAACTCATCGAGTGAATTTCCATTCATAAATATAGGATGATCAAGATTGTTGCGATAACAATTAGCCGGAAAAAAAATTTAGTTTTATCTGGGTTAAAGTTCACCGGCCACTGAGAGCCCCTTGCTGTAGCAGAAGTGAGATCTTTTTCAAGCTTAAATACCCCTTCCAAGCAATGAGAGAGTGTTGGCTTCATATCAAGACAGAAATAGATGGTAGTATCATCAACGAACATTGCAACCCTATATGTGAGAATTTAAAAGAGATCATTAATGTAAATTAAAAAAAGTATACGACCAAGAATAGAACCTTGAGGAACCCCTAAAGTCACAAGAAATGAAGAAAAGTGCTGCCCATCAAGGACAACTTTTATACTACAATTGGTAATGAAGGATTCAATAACCTTAAAGATGTTACCTGATACACATTAAGAAAAGAGCTTATCAAAGACTTTAGAAATGTCAAGAGTAATAGTCTTAGCCTCTCCATGGCTATCTAATGCACAATAAAACCTATCAGTTATTACCGTTAACAAATCAGCAGTAGAAAGAGAAGGTCGAAATCCATATTGATGATCAGAAAGTAAGTTATTAGATTCAAGATGATAGATTAAGTGTTTGATAATTAAAGACTCAAAAAACCTTTTTATGATAGGAAGAATGGGATGGTAATTAGACGAGTCAGATTGCTCTCCAGAATTTTCGAAAATAGGGATAACAGGAAATATTCCATGGGTATTCCATAGATTTCCATGGAAACCCCACGGAATTCTATGAGTAAACCACGGTTTTCCCATAGAAATTGAAATCCCATAGAAATTCTATGATTTTTTTTTTAACCTAACCTAACCATGATTTTTTTTTTCATAACTCATGTTGCCTCATGGTTTTACAAATGCGTGTTTAAAGATGTTGTTGTATACAAGTTACAACGTAGATTTTCAAAAGTTACAAATGATTATAACTCATAATCATTTGTAATTTGAGTAAATAGTATTTTTTCATTCTTCCCGAGACATCTCGAGACTCATATTTAACTTTCTTGGTCTTGGACTTGAAGTTGGATTCTTGGTATAAATCATGGTATTGAATCATAATGTCTCGGTCTCGGCCTTACTGTCTTTACATCTCTGGATATTATCATATTATGATGCGTTATAAAATGCATATATTTATCTTATTCCAGCTAGTGCAAATAGCTTTGCTTATTTTGCATAACTTGCAATAGTATAGCAAGTATGTCAAGTGAATCAGTTTGACTTTTAATATTTATTTGGTTTACTACAAATATTTTAGTTTTAATGTACATTAGATAACCAGTGTATAAGGTAAGCAGTGTATTAGATACGCTTAGGTAAGCAGTGTATTAGATAAGCTTAGGTAAGCAGTGTATTAGATAAGCTTAGGTAAGCAGTGTATTAGATAAGCTTAGGTAAGCAGTGTATAGATAACTAATGTACAAAAGATAATTTGTTCTATCGAAAAAATATAAGTGTAACCTCAGTGGAGAAATATAAGCGTAACCTTAGTTCTATATAAATGTTACCAACATACAGGTAACATTTATATATTTACATATATCTTTTCATTTTAACTTTGTCAATTTATTTAAATTACTACATTACCAGCAGGCAGGTTTGACTGGCAATATAAATGACATAGTACATCATGACGATAGCTCAGACAAAGAAGTAAGTTTTTTTTTTAACTACAATTTATAAGTAATACTATATTTGCTGCTGCCTTGTTCTATATAAATGTTACTAACATGCAGGTAAAATTTATATATGTATTAGTTTGTGTATAAATCTTTTTATTTCAACTTAATCATTTTATTTAAATTACTACATTATAAGCAGGAAGGTTTGACTGGAAATATAAACGATGTACACCATCCAGATGGCTTGGGCAAAAAAGGGGTAATAATCTTATAATTATTATTTATAAATAATGATATATTCATTGCTACTTTTTTCTGTAAAAATGTTACCCAACATTTGGCAACATTTATGTTGAACATTTAAAAGGTTGTGTGTTGATCTGTAATTATAAAGTAAATTATAATAGATAATAATTATAAGTATAAATAATTAGGTAAATAAAGAAAATTAACTAGTATGTATATATTAATTTTATGATGCATTGTCTAGATTATTGAAATGGACAATGATACTAACTGTGGTGAAAACAATAATGAATATAAAAATGTGAATGGTAGTTTGTTTGACGATTACCTGGTTCTGCAATGTTCATGATCAATGGCAAAATGGTTTCTGCTATTGGGGGTGCAATACCACTTATAAATGGCCTTTTTTGGATTGAATAACGGGTGATGCGGAAGTTATCGGACAAAATAAAAACGTCAATAACTTATTTATAAATAAAAAAACAAACTACTATTATATTTTTTTAAAATAAAGCATTTATCTTTTAATAAAAATATATTATTTTTTATATGAAAAAACACCATCTGCAATTGATCTCAATTTTGCTCTGACGCCTTTCATATGCGACTGTAAAAAGTTTAAATCAATTTCTTGTAGTTTTAGTTTAAACCGATCAATCAAAACTTGCTCTGTTGAAGCTTGCCAATCTCCCTCGTAAACCTTCTGTGCCAAATGTCCCCAAAAATTTTCAATTGGTCGTGCTTGAGACACATTTGGGGGATTGGATTCTTTATCAACGTAATAGACATATTGGTCCATTCAATTTAGAGAATCTTTAGAATGAGAGCTTGCTAAATCTGGCCAAAATAAATAGTAAAAGTCTCCATGATACTTGTGAATAAATGGAAGAAGTCGTTTTTCTAAACATTCATTAATATAGATTGATGAATTAATCGCTGACTAGAAGCGATCGTCATCGATGACTAGAAGCGATTTTGTGTTATAGAGTTGGTTAACTAGTTTCCTGCTTCTTTTCTTTGCCTTTATTTGTTGTTCTATAGTGTATTTTGGAGTCTTTTCACGTTTTTTATATTTAATATTCATTTTTTTTAACTGACGAACAATTGTCGATTGATTTACACCGAATTTAATACCTATTTTTCTCTGACTGACCCCTTTTCGATTGTTGACAAGTCTCGTTAACTCAGCTTTTTTTTCTCTAGTCCAGGATGTCAGACGACCAGGGTGCTTTCTATCAAAAAACGATTGAACAGTTTCAAGTCTTTTTAGGTTATCATATATTGTACTTCGAGCAAATCCTTCCTTTTCAAAATGATTTACGATTTTTTTTTTATATAATAGGTTTATTTACAAAAAACATTTTTAGTCGCTTTCGAAAAGATTCTTGTTCAGCTGCATTTAACCTCATTTTAAATAATTATAGAACGTTTATGCCTACGCATAAAACCACAAAAACTAATTATTATGCTCAAATAATGAAATTAGGATTTGTCCGATAACTTCCGCATCACCCGTTATGTTGTATTGATGATTCTTTTTAATTTGTTGAAGCTTGAAGTTAATTATTATCAAGTTTATATGTCAGAGGCGTGGTGGCCCTAGAGGCTATGCGGGATTCCCGCATGGGCTTTTCACTTTTTCATCTAAATTTGAGCCTTTTGGCAAATTTTAATTTTTTCAAAATTTTATAGAAATTCCACAATTATTTACAATATTTCTGTTTATTTCTGTTTAATCACTTGATATAAATTCTTCAGCTTTGAGCGCAATTATATTAGCATTTTGCATAATAATAATATTGCTCTGAAAACAAAGTAGATGTTTTAAGACGTATTATGATATATTTTTTTCATAAGAAAAATTATGAACCCATAAATGGTTTTTAACGATCGTAATATTGACGAAATAAATTTAAATAAGTCCACATACCCAACAATAATAATAGCTATTGTTATATAATTAAATTAACTTAAATTAACTTAATTTAAAAATTTAACTTCAAAACATTTTTCTTTAATAAATTAAATCGCAATACAATTACAATATATTAATTGTATAGCGTTTTAATTCATTTAAGAAAAATGTTTTGTTGTTAAGTTTTAAATTAAGTTTTATATAAATAAGTATCGAACTCATGTTTTGCATTTTTATAACGTTTCGAAACAGATATAAACTTGTTTTATGATAAATAAAGTTTTTTATTTTTATACAGTTTATATTATTGTATGTTAAATAAAGAATTCACTCCGTAATATCCTGTCCTCAGACAGATTAAAAAAAAGAATACATATTTAAATATAGAATATATATTAAAAAAAACTATCCGAGTAGAAGGCGTCGTCGTTCATGGCTTCCTGCTGCAAATATATTAACAATTTCATCTAAAGGGATTTCCTCTAAAATATCCGCATTGTAGTAACATAGTAACGTATCTCGCGTATGTTCCTGGGTCAATTTGTTTCTTAACTTGTTTTTTACATGTTTAAGAGCGGAAAAAACTCTCTCGCACTCATCAATATCAACACTTATCATCAAAATATGGTGATATATATGAAACGTATTTTTCATTGCCAAAGATCCGCCTAATGCTCTCCGTTGCAGAATATATCTAAAGTATGGAAAAATAACCATAATTAATTTTAAAATATAATAAATAACTGAACACATAATAAAATATGATAAACTTACTTGTAAGTGCATACAAGACATTGGTGCACAAGATGATTCTTTTCTTTATGAGCTCCTGTTTTGTAGTCATTTTCTGCCAATACCCGTTCTTCGTTATCTGAATTTTCTGCTTCGCTATCTTCCATTTCATTGTCGTCATTTAGTATCCCGATTCGACATGAGCCAAGAGCTTTCAAATAGAGTCGAAGTATTTTGAGTTCTTGTCCAAGACTAACACAATCAATGTTGTTCAATGAGGGGAATTTTGCAATATATGTATTGAAATTGTACGCATCAATTTCTTAGTCAGTCTTACAAATCAGCATATTTGGACATACAATTGAACACAAAGTATTCAAATCTTCGCATCCTTTATCACTAAATCTAGCACGCATCTCTGTCAATATATTACCGAATATTAAAGAACGTATTTCTTGAAATGTTGATCTCGGAAACGCATATAGCTGTTTCATACGGACACTGCCACCACCGTTCCCGTATGCTATACTTAAACGTTCTAAATCATTTTTCAACTCTGAGTTTTCAGGATCTAATTTCATGATACCATATATATTTCTTTGAAGTACCTATAAATATAATAGTTAACATGCAAATATTTTAACATTAAAATGTATATGTATCAAAATATTCTTTTAACAAGGTTAAATAATTATGAAGCAATCAAACAAGATAATTCAAAGTAATTTAATATTGATATTATTACCTTGCAATATGAATCAGCATATCTCCAGAGGTGGTCAAATTGTTTTCCAGTTTCTTCCAATTTCAACAGGGTTGCAGAGATTAATTGATTCACGCTGGAATAATCGCTATCTCGAAACTGCATTATTGCCATTAACTCATCCACATGAGACATCATCTGGGAATATAATATAGCTAAAATTATACTCTCTTTTCGTAGAACTTGTTGAAGAAAGTAAAGGCAGTTCCTCGCGTTTCCACATCGAAATCAGAGTCAGCGGCAATTAAATCCAAAGTAGAGATTAATTGAACAACTAATCCATCGTTAACTTGCTTCTCGGCATCCTCACTGTTAAATCTACCTATTAAACTAGTTACAGCCTTGCATCTTCCTTGCCACTTATGCGTAAGGAACTTAGCCAGCTTTCTACTTCCACCTTGATTATGCTTGCTTCCGTTGACTGTATTCACAAATACTGCACATCTCTTGTAACCTGCGTTTACAAAGTTAAATAGGTTTTGAAGCATAGAGAACAGCTGCTGAATTGAAGGATGATCAATGAGGCTACAATGGTCAACAACAGCAAGACTAAGACAATGAGAATGACACCAAATGTGTTGATTCACATTTTGAGTAGCTTCACAAAAATGGTCTGCAAGCTTTGTCATCACTGATGCACCGTCGAAACAGTGCGCAATGCAATTCGCTTTCCAGTCAAGGTTTGTTTTGTCCAACATATTAGATATGTCTGTAAATAAATTTGTTGCTCTTCCACGAGTTATTTCACACATATCAATCAACCTCTCTTCAATGACATTGTGTAATGGAATGTAAGAAACGTATTCATCGATTTCCACTTGGTGTTGCTTCTGAATGGTACAAATTACAAGACACATCTGGTTGCACAGAGCTATATCTGTTGTTGAATCAGCTTGTATACTAAAAACACAATTTTTATTTATTAGGCTAATAATTCGCTTTTGTATTTGAGTAGTGAAAACTTTCAGTAGTGCATCAAAGGTGTCGTTACTAAGCCAGGTAATTTTTGATCCTCTGCCGACTGCACCATATTTTTTACCAAACTTACATTTTTGCGATGTCTTTTCGTTGGCTGAAAGCTGCCTCAAGTGTTCATTAAGCATTGGATCCACTGTTATAAGAAGTTTTAACAAGGCTTGAATGTTTCCATGCCGCAAATAAGGTTCCAAAATGGCGGTAGCATTTTCGTTTCGGTGCCCACGCCATGGTAGACCTTGCATAACAAGAGTGCGAAATGCTTTTATTATGCTTTTAAGAACAAAACGGTTTTGGTCTACAACTGTTTTAATCCCTTGGTCTAGAAGGTGACGAGTGGATTTTCCTGCTTTAGAGATAAAGAATGCGTCTAATGCTGCAGAGTGGGCAACTGATAGCTCATGTCTATTAATGTTGTGTAGATAGTGTGATCTTCCGGTTGGGTCTAACGGACATCCAGTCACGAAAATGTTGTTAGCATCACCATTAAAACATATACATACACTGCAAAAATATTTCTCTCTCTTCTGGTTAAAGCTGAGCTATGTACGTACAGTTTCATCTTGTTCGTTATCAATATTGCGTTTATAACCTCTGGATACTGTATTCTTTACAGAGCTTGGTTGAATTGGATGGGTACAAGTTATAAAACTTACCTCTTGTCCCGTTGCTGGCCTTTGCCAAAGTTTAATTGAATCACCTATGTTATCCAATGTTTGGAGGGATTGAATACTAATATGGTCTGACGTTTTCGAAATTGAAAAGTCAACTGAATTAATGTGACTAGAAACCTCGTCTGTAATTGCTTCAAAGGTATCATTGGAATCAGATGGTATAGGAGTAGTTGATGATGATGCAAAGAATCCAGGGAGAGTTTTTTGTCCCGATTGCAATATCTTTAACTCAGCTTGAACTTTTTCTTTCTTCTTTTCCCATCCGGATTTCTGTTTTTTCATATTTTTCTGGAAAAAAAATTTTCAAAATGATAAATCACACACTAATACACACGTAATTAAAATTGAACAAAATTTAGAATACATTAACAATTATAAATGAACAAAAAAAAAAAAGTACCTTTTAAGTGCTTTGTTCGAATCTTTGTTGAAATATTATAATAAAAAAAATATCTTATTAGTAAATCTGTTACTCATATCATTTTACAGATGAATCTGTTACTCATACATTTTACTCATGAAAATTGACTCACAGAGTCAATTTTCATGAGTATTTATACATGTCAATAACAATTAAGATAACCATAAATTACTCCCCGCTATCAATTAAAATAACTTGCACAAGTTTTTAATATGTAACTCCCACGAGTTTAAAAATATGTATAACATAAATAACCTTTTAAAAATAGCGTAAAACCATATTATTTAACGAACTTATTTTAATTGAGGTGTGGGAGTACCGCAAATATTTTAAAATAAAATTTGATATTACAACTATACACTTTATATATTTACGACACATTTTTATTACTATTATTAATAGGTAAGTTTAAAATGAATTATAAAGATTCCATGGCTTTAAATTTTTTTTTTTCATTTTTTTTTTTTTTTTTTTTTTCAAATGAAAAAAAAATAAAATAGCATTTTTTTAAAAATATGAAATACTTTTCAATTAAGTAACTGCTAAATAAAACTACGTTATAAAAACTTTTATGTTTAAATTATGTCAATAACGACACCATTTTTAGAGCGGCATTTTTGCTGTTGTGAGTTTATGCGAAAATGTTAAGAAAGGTTAAAACACCGAACTAAACAAAAGCATAAACTATCTATAAAAAGAATTTCTTATTTTTCAAGATTTTCAATATTTAATTTAAAATAAAATTATGTATAATTTAAAAAAATTTATATTATTATACAATAAAATATATATCATTATATAATAATAGAAAAATTAAAATCTTTGATTTTTAATTTTATGTTGGGCTATGTTCTTCAAACAATAAAATACTAATCGTATTTGCTTGCGGTAAAGTTGTGTTTTAAGAAAATCAACACAAAAACATGGTCGCTACATCGTGTGGTAGCCATTTTTTATTTTGAAGTATTACAAACAATGCTATTAATTACAAATAGTATTATCTCAACTTGTTAGTTTGTATTAATGATTTATTAGAATAAGGTCAGTTCTTATATATATATATATATATATATATATATATATATATATATATATATATATATATATATATATATATATATATATATATATATATATATATATAATATATATATATATATATATATATATATATATATATATATATATATATATATATATATATATATATATGTATATATATGTATATTTTTTTTTCGTATGGGCCTTTACATCAAGCATATATGGCATAATCCCGCATATATAGGCCTTTTAAAAAAAATCCCTGCATGGGCTTTTTAGAGCCACCACGCCCCTGTTATATGTACTGTTTTTGTCAAAAAGTTTATATAAAATAAGAAACATAAATTGTTATACTTTCTGTAAAAATTGTTTTCTTAATCTATTTCAATTGTTTATCACTTTATGTTTATCACTTATAGTATAATATTACTTGTAGTTTTTATTTTATTTATTTTCAGTATGCCTATGCATACATTGAATATTGTGGTGAAGTCAAACTTTAATGTCTTATGTGCACTATAGCTATTATTTTTCAAAGATTTGTAGGATTCAGCAAGAATTAAATTTTATTTTGTTTATTGATTTTATTCTGCGAAAGCGATATAAATCCCATAGATTAAAAGAACTCAATAATATAAGTGAATTGTGTGATAAAATTTGCGTTTATGGTTTATATGACAATTGAAATAATATTAGCTTTCAAAAAACTTGAAAACAAAACATGCTATTTTACCATGGAACTACTAAACATGCTATTTTACCATGGAACTTCTATTGCTATTTGGAACACCTTTCCATGGAAAACTCATGGATTTTCCATAAAAAACCCTTGGTTTTTTAATTGAAATACCATGGTTTTTTCCATGGAAACATGTTCCAAATACCCATGGAAATTCCATGGGTTTTTTCATAGATTTTCCATAGAAATTTTTTGTGTGAGAAATGTTGTACGCTTTCTAGCAGACTGAAAAACAAGACTGCGATAAACACTTGTCAAATAGTTAAGAAAGTATAGACGAGAGCTCCGGAGATCACTTCTGCAAGACTATAACAGGCATGTATAACATCTTCTACCTCTATAAATCTCTTATTTGCCTCCTAATAATTATTTATTGTTTTTATATTGATGATTGGCAATACTTTTATTCCTCTATACATTAGAGGACACTGAGCCCTCTACCTTATGTCTTCTCTGAGTGTCATTCACCACTGACCACACATGGAAATCAAATATAATACAATAAAGCAACAACTATTAGCAGATAAATTTGATGGCACGCTAAACTATATCAAAAGTCAATTATATGTCAAGACCAATTGTTTTCACTGCTTCCATCTAATCCACAATAAAACTTTTCTGTTGCAACTTTTAATTTATTCAGCAGAAAACAAAAAAATAACCATTACCAAGGAGGCAGAAGCAAAAATCTATGAGAAGTGTCAAAAAAAATATAGACAGGAAACAATGTAACACAGACTTACAATTAAACCAACCTAATAGATAAAAAAAGGGGTGAGAGTTCAGTTAACAAAGATTTACTGCCAACCTCTAATACATCATCTCAGACTAAACTCAACCAAGAACCAAATGTAGGAGTTAACTTCTGACGCCTTTATTTTAAGTCAGAGTTAACTTCTCATGCCTTGCCAAAAACAGTAAACCCTAGAAATCAGATTGTACTGACATGAGGCAGATTGTACTAGATGGTTGTTTTGAGTTACTGCTGTTATCAGTAGGATGATCATGAAGAACATAAACCTAACCTGATTTTACTGCAACATTTTACTGGATTAAAAGAAATTGATGCAAATATTACTTAAAAATGAAAGTACTGGAACCAAAAATCCAAAGATAATGCAAAATATAAAAACCATTAAAAATAAATGCAAAAATACTATAAAAACAAAATAATAATAAAAGTATAAAAACACTTTTAGTGTTTTTATACTTTTATTAAGTATATGGTGTATAAAACATTGTTATTGTGTATACAAACAAAAAGTATATGGTGTATACAACAAAGTTGAGAAATAATAATAAACTAATAATAAAATTTAGTATACCATATAAATAATATAGCATCATAGATTGATAGTTGACCAAAACTGTCAATTTTCAAATATATGAATTTAAATATGAATGAATAAAAATTTAAATATGAAATTTAATAACTATTATCATTAATAAAAATTACATTATAAAATTATTTCAAAACAAGAGCACTCAAAAATAGATTAAAATAAAAACATCATCTGTTATGTTTAAAAAAAATTTTGAAATCTTCGAATTCATATAAACAAATATTATTTACTTATTATTACATCCCAAACAAAATTTAAATAAAGAAATAAAAGCAAAATATTAAAATTCTCCAAATAAATAGTTTCCTTAATTTTATCAACAACAAAAAATAAATTAATAAGAAATATAAAAAAAAAAACTAAAAAACCTTTGAAATAACTGGAAGAGGACAGCTTTGCTCAGTTGGCAAAAAACCACATTTATCAGTAGTTACACAAGTTTGTTTACTTTCACACCAAACACAATTCCATATTTTAGGATTATTTTTACATAATGTACAATCAGTATCACCAAAGCTGCATTTAAAAATATCAACTAAAAATAATTGTGAAAATATTTTTAAAAATAATGAAATGTCACAACTATTGCTTTTAATTGATTTGAAAATTTTATCAAACATTAATTACAGTTAAAATATCGAAAGTGTAATTTTTATCAAATTCACTATCAAGTGAGTTACTTGATAATTAAAGAGCAAAAAAACAGTTGAAAAAGGAATTAAACAGCTGTATATTGCGAGAGTTTGGAAAATATGAAAGTGGAAGATCTTTAAGAAGAACAGATGTTCACAGAAAAAAAATCAATTAATACCTTGAGCAAGAAACAGTACAAAGATTCAATTTTGCTGAATGACGAGTCACACAAGATTGAATTTTGGTTCATACATATAAAACACATAAAATGAAAACAAGTTGTGTGTGTGTGTGTGTGTGTGTGTGTTTGTGTGTGTGTGTGTGTGTGTGTGTGTGTGTGTGTGTGTGTGTGTGTGTGTGTGTGTGTGTGTGTGTGTGTGTGTGTGTGTGTGAGGGAGAGAGAGAGAGAAAGATTGATGCATTTAAAATGCTTACTTGTAAACTTTTATTTTCTTGATAATTTAAATTCAAACCAAATAAATTTTATAATTCAAAGTCAAATCAAATAATCTTGATAATTCAAATTTAAACCGAATAAAAACAAATTATGCTTTAATATCAAGTATATTTTAACATCATGATATCTGATATAAAAATGCTTAACTAATATCCTTGTACATTGTATATGAAAAAGAAAAAAAGTTCTATAATTAATATAAGAAAAGAGGTGAGTTCTAAAAAATCCACAAACTAATTGGCAAGCAAAATTTCTATAGCCTCTGATGATTCAGAATGATTAAAATTAACTATTTCACTGGAAAAGTTGTGATGTGTAAATAAGTGAGCTATTATATTAAAATTTTAAATTAAGGTAATGTTATTTAAACAGAAATGTAAATTTACCTGTCGCCATACCAACATCTATTGGGGACTCGCCCATAAGAACAGAAAGATTTGCAGTTTTAAAAGAAACAGCTTCTTGATAGTAAAGCTAAAAAGAAAAAAAATTTAAATTAATCAGCATTATTATTTTTAAAACCATATATTATTTTTGTAAAATTGTCTAAGTTATACTATTATAATTTTAAAAAAGACAATTAAAATGCACATTAAAAGATGTCATAATTTAGCACCACATAATATTAAATAGAATCAAGATATCTGACACTGGGGCAGAAAGGAAAAATTGCAATGACTATACATTTTTTTTAAAAAAAAGGTCTGTTTTAAAATATTGTTTAATTTTTAAGGTTCAGTTAAGCTAGGCATTCTAACTTTTTTTACTAACATTTTTTTTACAACCATCTAAAAACAAATGATAACATGTTTTAACCAAATTAAAAATAAACTTATTTTAAGTACTATATTAAGAATGGACAACTAATTTTTTTAAACTCGCTTTTTAAGTCCATAAAAAAATACTTTGGTTGCTTTTTTAGGCTTTATTAATTTTGATATTAATAAGTTTTTAAATTATTTAAGTGCACTACTGTTAAACTTCTGTAAAAATTATAAAAATTGTTAATATCTATTATTTAAAAGTTGTAAAAATTTTCAAATAGCGTGTAACTGTAAATATTTACAAATAGTGTGTAACTGCATTTGAAAATTGTGTCACGCAAATATTTACAAATACCAAGCTACATATTTTTCTTTTTGTAATTTCATTTTGAAGACTATAACTATCATTAACATAATTTATAACTATAACTTAAATCTATAAATAAAAGTATAATTTTTAATTATTAGAATATTATTATGCTGTCAATGTAGCACCAACTTCCTTGCATGTTTTTAAATGGTAATTTTTAATGGTTTTTACATAAAGTGACTTGATTTTGACACTTTTAAATACAAAGAGTTGTTAAGAGCCATTTTTCAATACAAACAATAAATTTAGATGTCAAACTATAGGAATATATATATATTAAACTTATATTACTATATGAGTACTGAAGCAATTACAGCTGCTTAAACCAGATTTGTGATCTGGATGTGCTTTTAAATTTGGCTGTGTGTTTTTTTTTAACTTTTCCGTATTAAGATTATTACAACAAAGTAATGATAAACAAAAATTTTTCTATACAAAAAAATAATCACTTCTGTACTTTATGAAACTTAAAAAGGTTGTGAACTATATAAACAGGTTATAAAGTAACTATTTATAAAGTATCTATTTACACCAGAAGAGACAAACGTGTACACATGCATGTATGCCCATGTATTAAAATAAATAATTTTAATGTTTAGAAATAATACAACGCAAATAGAAAATAGTAATCAATAATTATGAGTAACTATATAATTATGAGTTTCTTTTATGGCTGAAATGTGTCTTATAAATATAATAAGTAAATACCACTCATAAGCATCGAAACTAAATTAAGATGGTTTGCGGTTAGTACAAAAGTAGTAAGTAGAAAATGTGGTAACTTCAACAGTATGAGAAATATATTTCTTGCCTAATAAGTAGAGACAATAGCTATAACACAAAGCGGACTCAGATTAATTAAAAAATAATTAGCCAGAGATAAAAAAATACAGACATATAATCAGTAGGCAGAGAATAGAGAGAAAATAAACAGATGAGACAATAAATGCGATTTTTTATAAATAGGTAACACACTTTATAAAGTGACTAATAAAACAAAAACCTCAGTTGAATCACAGACAATCTGTGTTTCACTTATCCATCGAGCTGATGATCTAATGTTTTTTTCAGAAGTCATTTTAAAATCACATTGATAATTCTTACCATCCTAAACAATAAAAAAAAAAAGTCATGAAAAATTAAATTGATGTTGAAGAATGTGAATGTTTTGATGAATAAATAAGTTGATGTTAATCAATGTGAATATTGGGACAATTCTAAAAGATAACTGACTCAAATTTGCAAAAAAAATTACCTCTGGTTTAAGAAGGTATTGACCAGTCAAATAAATATCACTATTTGAACCATTAGAATATAATGAATTTT
>NC_088931.1:18645000-18732500 GCF_038396675.1 Hydra vulgaris
AGGGCTTCCTCAAGGTTTAATCCTTGGCTCTATACTCTTTTTAACTTAGATTAAGGATCTACCTAAAATTCTCACATCTAAGGTGGCATTGTTCGCTGATGATATTTGCCTTGATAAGAAGCCAACACTCTCAGATTGCTTGGAGGGAGCATTTGAGCTTGAAAAGGATCTTACTTCGGCTACAGCATGGGACTCTCAGCGGCTGGTGAACTGTATACTTAGATAAAACTCAATCTTTTTCAACTAATCCTTATTGTAGCAATCTAGATCCTCCTATATTTATGAACAATAATGTACTCGATGAGTCATGTACCGTTTGTATTCTAGGATTAAGTCTTATTTCCAATTTTTCTTGGAAACCATATATCATACCATTGCAAAACTAGCATCTGCTAATATTGCATCTCTTTATAGTGCTTGCCACTTTCTTACTCTGGATTCTATTCTTTATTTCTATAAATCTCAAATCGGCCCTTGTATGGAATATTGTTGCTATATCTGGAGCAGATCTTTGAATGATACCCTTTGATTTTTAAACAAGGCGAAAAACGGATTGTAAATATAGTTTATCTTCAACCATTGTCACGCCATAGCCAACCTTCAACAATTGTCAGGTCATCATAATGTTGCTTTTCTTTTCTATAAATACTATAATAAACACTGCTTTAAAGAGCTAGCGCCTCTTATGCAATCTACTGTGACTGTTCCTAAGTGCTCCAAAAATTCTTATCAGCCTAGTTTTTTTAGAAACTGATAGTTTTCAGCATTAATAGGAATGCTTAAGTAACCCCTTGGGTCAAGAATCAAACAAAAGTTGGCAGAATGTCTTACATGATGAATCTTTCACAATTACATGAAATAGAATCAAACAAAGCAAACCCTAAATTAAAAGAGTAATTCTAAAAATAAAAAAGAAGTGTACCAATACATTAGATGTCAATAGATCTAAAAATTGACACTTGCAAAATGTTAAAATCCACATCTAACAATGTTGCATAATGTTGGTAAAAAAAACATCAAAAACCGAAAATGTAAAAATTATGTCATTGTTTCTGAAATTAAATCGAACACTAAAAAATTTGTAAGGAAGAAATCCAACAAAAAATTACAGTACTGCAGGATTTCGTAGTAATCAGATATTGAGTCATTAATGTGATGTAGAGCTTAATAGTTTGACAATTCTTAGAGAAAAAAATTTTAATCATAAATTAACATACATTTATATATATATATATATATATATATATATATATATATATATATATATATATATATATATATATGTATATATATATATATATATATATATATATATATATATATATATATATATATGTATATATATATATATATATGTATATATATATATATATATATATATATATATATATATATATATATATATATATATATATATATATATATATATATATATATATATATATGTATTTATATATATATATATATATATTATATATATATATATACACATCAATTTATAATTGTTATAAATTTTTAGCCTTCGACATCAATGACTTCTACCCTGATTTCTGACTTCTATTCATCAATCTCCGAAAATCTTCTAACAGAGGCAATTACTTTTGCATGTATTTGTAAGCAATAAACAAATACATGCAAAAAAATTTATACAGTATGCAAGAAAATGTTTACATTTTAACAACAGAATAACATGGATTAAAAACGGAGCTGGTTTATTTAATGTCTCATGGGCACATTGGATGTTGTAAAGGTATGCAAACAAGTTAGTATTTTCATTTTGTTTTAGCTTTCACAATTTTATAAGAAGAACCATTTTGGTCTATAAAGAGATGACAGTTTGGCTTTTTTTAATAATAGTGGACAACAAATGGAAAAAATTAAAAAACATTTTGTTCAAATTTTCAAAATTCATAACCTCATTTCTATAAATTGCTTTCTGAAAATCATAAATTATCTTGATGTAACCCTAAATCTTTTTGACAATTCATTCCAACCTTACAGTAAACCCGATAATACCCTTAATTACATACATTTTGATTCCAACCATCCACCTAACAATATAAAGTTTGCCACGATCCATCAAGTAAAGACTGTCTGCCACATCATCAAGTAAAGTTACTTTTAAGAATCCTGTTCCTGCTTGAAATGATGCATTAAAAAAATCTGAATACAATAGCACACTCGCGTACCAACCAAACATAAAACCAATGCAAAAAAAAAGCGCAACAATATCATATGGTTCAACCCATCATTTAGCAAAAACATCACTACAAAAATCAGTAAACACTTTCTAACCCTAGTTGAGCATCATTTTTCGATCAACCACAGCCTGCAACAAAATATTTAACAAATCTAATTAAGATCAGTAATTCTTGTATGTCAAACATCAAATCCATAATTAGTCCTTTCAATAGAAATATTTTATACAATGATAATAACATAGTAAAAAAAAAATTGTAATTGCGTTAATAAATCTGCCTGCCCATTGAGCAACAAATGTCCATCTAAAAACATTGTATACCAAGGAACAATATGTTCTAATAAACCTGAATACAAAGACAAAGTATATATTAGTTTAAGTGCAATCTCTTTTAAAATTCGTTACGCAAACCATTTAAAATCATTTAACAATAATAAATATAAACAGGAACAGATCTTTCCAGAAATAAGGGAGTTAAAAAAAAGTAATTTTGTACCATTTATTAAATGGAAAGTTATTAGGCGTTGCAGGCCATACAACCTTGTTTCAAAAATTATTGTTTGTTAAAATGAAAATTTGAAATCTTATTTTATAATAGCATTAACTTATTTAACAAACAGGGCAAAGTGGTTTCTATGTGCAGACACAAAAATAAATTTCTGTTGTCTTCCGACAACACTGGTGACTAGACAACCATTATTATATTTTTTCTTTCGTTAGATCTAACATTGCTTTAGAGATGTCAAAACTTGTTCCATTGTGTTTGTAATTTTATGGCTAATGATTGCCTACAAGGCATGAAACTTCAGTTCCTATAAATTATTGTTTTTCTTCATTTGAATTATATTATCATTTAAAAATTAAATTAAATTTCTAAATTATTGAGCACTTTTCTACAATACAATATCAAACTACACTGATTTCTCATATACAAAATATAAAAGTTGAAACTTGCAGAAATTTTTCATTTGAGTAATTAGACTTGGTAGCCGCCGCCTCTATTCATCCGCTGTCACTAATTTAGTTAATATCCAACTACCGCCAGTTTTTTATTAAAAGCCACTAATAGCCGCTATTTTATTCAAAATGCAGCCGCCGCTAAAATACAGCTCAAATGGTCAGTTTTTGTTTTTTAAAACTATAATGTTACGCTCAATCCTTTTTTTTTCTCTGATTTTTATGAATTTTGTTGTGCTTACTTCATTTTTGCGCTTATTTTTCATTTGACCATGGCAATATAATAATTTTTACTTCCATGGTTTGACTCGGTTTATAATTTGATAACAAATATTTCTTATTTACCATTGCATTAGGAGCAAACTGCATATAAAAGAAATTTCCTTTTCTTCCAGGTACATTTACTTTTTGGTAGAGATTTAATACAAAAAGATCAATAAATAATACATCATTATCTTGTCGCGAACCAAATGAAAACTCATCAATAAAATATTTGCAGATAAGATTGTGTAGCACCTTTAAAAAAAAATGTGCTTCACTTGTTTGGAATTATTATGGAGAATTAGTAGCTGAAGATGGTCAAAATCTCAATAAAAGCAATTATAATTGCAAACCATGTTTGGAAATTGAAAAAGCCAAATTAGATAATAAAAAGCCTGCCCATTTGTCGAAAATTCATTTAGTAAAACGTTCTACATCAAGTGGAAACACGAAAAATCATTTGTTTTTAGTACACAAAATTATTACTGATAAAGTATCTACTGAAGAATAAAATAACAACATCTTAAAAAATTAGTGCAGCGTTAGCGGTTCATCATCGAAAGCAAAATTTTATATTACTCCTGACATTGCACTTTGGTTTTGTACCGATTTGCTATCTTTTAATCTTGTTGAAAGAACTGGTTTTATAAATTTTTTTGAAAAAATTTAGGTATAGTCACTCGATCAAGCTCATCTTTGGCATGCGGGGCTTTAATTGATATGTTCAAAGCTGTCAAAAGCAGTGTCAAAAATGTTTTAAAATATTCCATTGCTGCTTCTTTACTCTTTGATGGCTGGACAGATAAATACAAAAAACTGTCATATATAGGTGTAAAGTGTTCAGTAATAACCAGTGAATGGGATAGAAAAATTTTTACTTTAGCTTGTACACCACTGGAAAACCACACAGCAGAAAATATTGCAGATTTTATGAAGAATGTTATTAAAGATATGTTTAGTAAGCAGTATGGAGAGTTACATTTGCATAATGTTCACGATGGTGCTGCAAATATGATGAAGACTTTTAGTTTCTGGGTTGTGAAGAGCCACAACATTGCTTAGCTCATGTGCTGAATTTACTTCTGATTTCTGATGGTCTTAACAAATGTTCCGAAGTCTTAAAATTGCTCAAGAAATGTCAAAATATTGTTACATGTTTGAGCTTCAAATCTACTGTTCTAATTAACGAATTTTTGTGTACAAATGATGATGTGGATGTTTATAATAAATTACGAAAAATTGCTGAAGTAAAAGAACTTGTTAATCTTGATGAACAATTCCCAATTAAACTAATATCGAATGAGAATCAATTAAACCCAAATGACAATCTGGTTATTGTAGATAGTGAGGATGAATATGAAAAAAATGATAATCTATTTGAAGAGAACTCAAAATACAAATCTAAACAACATCAACAAAATGCAAATCTAAACAAGTTTAAAACTCCAAGTATGTAGTCAATGGAACAGTGCACTTTTTATGACAGCGTCTATTGAACAGTTATATAATGGTGTAAAAAAACTTTAAAAAAAAATTGGAAAAAGAGAATTGTGTCTAGATGAATTTGATCTAAAATTATTAAGCGAACTTAAAAGTTCGTAAAGTTCCTTACTCGTTAACTCATAAAGTTCCTTAAACCATTTCAAAACTTGACAGAAGTTGTGAGTGGGGGTAACTCTCTCTCTCTATTTTGCCATTGGTCAAGCATAAAGTTGCATCACTCCTCCAGGTATCTTCTAACAATTTACCTGTGATAAAAAAGCTTAAATTAGCTCGTAGCTCAAAATTAGAACAGCGTCTGAAACTGTCAAAAACAGCCAAATTATCATGTTTGTTAGATCCAGAAGTTAAATCCATCTTTCTAAATAATGATGCAACTGATATACTCTTAGAGACTTTATCAAGTTTTACAGAAAGTTCAAATTCAAATTCAGCAATTAACAATGATAAAAATTGACAATAAACTACTAAAAGATAGTAAGCTAAATAATATAAAATAAGATGGTAAGCTAAATTAATAAAAGTTATGATATAAATAAAATAAAAATGTTAAATAATAAAACTAATTTTAATTAATCAAATATTAAACAAACATTCAACTGACCAAAAATGTTGTTCAAATAAATATTTATGTTGTTCATTTAAAACCATTATGATGTTCAATTAAAATCATTATGTTTTAGAAAATCATCCAACTGCGAAGAAATTACTGCTTCTAGAAATAAAAACTACGCTACCAAATCATGATCAAAGTAAACATCAAACACTAGCAAGGGAAGTAAATAATTATGTTAATTGTCTGCCAACAGAAGAAGAAAAAGATCCTGTGATGTTTTGGAAAAATAACCATAAAAAATTTCCCTATCTGACACGTTTGGCGAATGATTATTTATGTATTCCATCAAGTAGTGTAGCATTAGAATCCATGTTTTCAACTGCTGGATTGATTGTTAATTCTCGCAGAAGTTTACTGGACCCAACTAATATGAATATGATTATTTTTATACACGAAAACATTAATTTGCTGTGAAATAATTTAGGGGTGTGTTATAAATTTAGTAATAACTAAAAACAAGAGAGGATATTTTCCACTTTCAGCCGGCTAGCCAGCCTCATTCTTTATAAGCCAGCTGCAGCTAGTTTTGTGTTTTTTTTAAGTGGTTAACTGGCTGTCCAGCCACTTGAACTTGTGAGCCAGCCACCTGTTCTATTTACCAATGGCTTGCAAGTCTACGAGTAATGCAACTATGTTACTAGTAGTTTTACTATATACATACATACATAAATACAATCATACATACATACATACATACATACATACATACATACATACATACATACATACATACATACATACATACATACATACATACATACATAAAAACAAAACATCAAAACTTGAAAATGTAAAAGTTATGTTGTTGTTTCCATAATAAGGTTTGCAGATCAAGATTCTTATTGTAATACAAACACTATAAAAATTACCATCCAAGGTTTATGAATCTAAACTTTCCCACAATTAAATTAGGAACTTTACAAACATACAAAACATTTTTTTTTTCTAAAGCCTAAGCTGATACTATTTTAAATCTGAACTTGTTAAAAACATATCCAATAAAAAATTATTTAACCTATAATTGCTTTACAAGTGACTTTTATTGTAATCAAAACGTTCAGCATTTATTCAATTTTTAAACATTTAGCTTTGTCTTAACTGTTAACAACAAACTTTTATACTTATGTTTAGAATATTAATTAGTTAAAAATATTAAAAGCTGTTTTTTAAACAATAGATTTACTTAATTTAAAACTTGTACCCCAATATGAGGAAGCCATTCTTGCTTCCTAGGACAATTTTCTTCTTTGTCTACACATTTCATATCTTTAACACACCAGCCACAAGAATTTGCACCAGTAATACACTTTGTACACCTATAAAACAAGAAAAATGTCACAGAATAAAAACTTTTTTGAATTTAATTTTAAATTCAAAAGAAGTTTTAATTATAAATTATAAAAATACTTTTAATAAAAAAAAAACTCAGAAAAATCCCCTTAATCTGCCCTTGATTATATTTCACACTCTTTAGAAAAATAAAATAAATTTTCGCAAACATAGCTTAAAAAACAAAATTATAATTACATTTTAAAAGATGCACAAATAAATACAGTGAAGTTTTTATCAACAACACTCTTAACATTTTGTTTTAATGGTTCTTCTGTAACAATAGCTAAGTTCACTGTGCCAATGCCTGAAATAAAAAATATAAAAATAAAGTTGTATTTATTTTCAAATTATAAACTTGATAGAACAAAAATATACATATATTATAACAACATATCATAAACTTGATAGAACAACAATATACAACCAGCACATATATACAATACAATAGCCTAGATATATATATATATATATATATATATATATATATATATATATATATATATATATATAATATATATATATATATATATATATATATATATATATATATATATATATATATATATATATATATATATATATATATATTAGGGTGTCCAAAAAAAAATATTTTTAGAGGTTTATCAAGACCCTTGAACATTTAACAAGTTTCTAATATTTTCAAAAAAAAAAGTTCTTCAAAAGTGCATTATGTTGGGTTTCAAATTAGGCAAAATTATTATTATATTATGAAAAACTTGTTGAACAAAAATATTGTTATCGTTTTTGAAATTTTCATATAATTTCGTCTCATTTGAGACCCAACATAATACACTTTTAATAAATTTTTTTGATAATATTAGTAACTTGTTAAATGTTCAAGGGTCTTGATGGACCCCTAAAAATATTTTTTTTTTCAAAAAATTTTTAAATTCAGTATTTTTTTTTATCATATAGAACACATTAATGTGGAGGCAATATATATTTTTCAAAAATGTTATTTTCTGGGACACCTAAACATATATATATATATATATATATATATATATATATATATATATATATATATATATATATATATATATATATATATATATATATATATATATATATATATATACATATATATATACATATATATATACATATATATATACATATATATATACATATATATATACATATATATTAGGGTGGTTTTTTTTTAGATGAAAAAAAAATTTTTTTTCAATTTTAAATAGCACAACCTCTTATTTGGTGAGGTCTGATTTAAAAGTATATAGTTAAAATTTTTTTCCAAAATGAGAATGGGAAGTGGTCCCCCAAACCCTATTTTGGAACCCTAAATTGACCAAAATTTGTCTAATACCTTAATCTTGTAATACTATTTTTATTTCATACAAAATACTGCTATAAATTGATCTAAAAAAAAATAATATAAAGTATTAGAATGTTACAACATAGATAGTTCACAGAAGACTGGAAAGTACAACCAAATCTAGATTTACCCCCTCAGCATTATTTACCAAAAATCGCTCCTAAATGCATATTTTGATTTCATTATTGAAAAATGTAGGGAAAATATATTGTTGAGAGAATATGTCCAACTACAAATGTTTGGCTAGTTGGACATATTCTCTCAACAATAGATGGGCAGAGTCTGTTGCCAACAAGTGGTTTTGCCCTATGTAGAGTTTTTTATGAAATGATAATCAAAAAGTCAACTCTTTCAATATCCTGCAACACGGTTTGTTTTTTTTTGTTTGTTTTTTTTAAACATCTTCGCTTCCAACAAGGCTGCAAACAGCCACTAATTAAAGTTGGAAGTTACTGAAAGAAAAAAGATGAAAATTGTAGAGCAAGATTACGACTGATGGTAGACTTAAAGGATTGTAAATTATATGAATCAGAAAAGTAAGATGAAGGAAGCGAATTCCAAAGAACTGATGTTTGAGGAAAAAAACTAGAAGAATAAGCGTTTTTGGAGCACTTAGAAAAAGTCACAGAAAAAGGATGATACTTAATTGTAAGACGAGTAACACGAGAATTAACTTTACTAGATGGCACAAGAGACACTAGCTCTTTAGAGCAATGCCCATTATAGTATTTGTAGAAAATAGAAAGAGAAGCAACATTACGACGATGTGATAACGGTTGGAGGTTGGCTGCAAGAGCAGATCCAACTATGTTTACAACGCATTTTTGCACCTTGTCTAAAAGAGAAAGGGCATCATTAGAAGATTCGCCCCAGATATGGCAACAGTATTCCATACAAGGCCGGATTTGAGATTTATATAGATAGAGAATAGAATCCGAAATAAGAAAGTAACGAGCTCGATAAAGAGATCCAACCTTAGCAGATGCTAATTTTGCAACTGATTTGATATATGGTTTTCAAGAAAGATTGGAAGTAAGAGTTAATCCTAGAAGATGAAGAGTAAATGACTCATCGAGTACATCACTGTTCATAAATATAGGAAGATCTAAATTATTGCAATAACAATTGGCTGAAAAAAATTGAGTTTTATCTGAATTAAAGTTCACCAGCTACTGTGAGCCCCATGCTGAAGTAGAAGTGGATTCTTTTCAAGCTCAATTGCCCCCTCCAAGCAATCAGAGGGTGTTGGTTTCTTATCATGACAAGATATCATCAGCAAACAATGCCACCTTAGAGGTGAGAAGATCTGGAAGATCATTAATGTAAACTAAAAAGAGTATAGGGCCAAGGATAGAACCTTGAGGAACCCCTGAAGTTACAGAATAAAAAGAAGAGTGCTGTCCATCAAGGACAACTTTTATGCTACGATTGGAAAGGAAGGATTCAATAATCTTAAAGATGTTGCCAGATACACCATAAGAAGAAAGCTTATAGGAGAAGACCAGCATGCCAAACTTTATCAAAAGCTTTTGAAATGTCAAGAGCGATGGCCTTAACTTCTCCACCTTTATCTAATGCACGATAAAATCCATCAGTTTTTACTGTTAGCAAATCAGTTGTAGAACAAGAAGATCGAAATCCATATTGATAGTCAGAAAGTAAGTTATTAGATTCAAGATGAGAAATTAAGTGTTTGTTAATTAAAGATTCAAAAGCCTTGCTAATGATAGGAAGACAACTAATGGGTCGGTAGTTAGACAAATCAGATCGCTCTCCAGAATTTTTAAAGATAACAGATACTGCTTTCCAGCAGGCTGGAAAACAAGACTCTGATAAGCACTTGTTGAATAGTTTTGAGAGTATAGACGACAGCTCCGGAGAACACTTCTGCAAGACAATAACAGGTATGTTGTCCGGGCCACAAGCTGTAGAAGAGTCTAGGCAGGAAATCACTTTAGATACAGAAGCTGGAGTGATACGAATGTCAAGCAATGGACCAACCTATTTGTTGGCAATATCAGGTATAACGCAATTAGTGGAATCAAGAGATGATATTGATGAAAAGTTTTTAGCAAACAATTCAGCTTTATCTTTAGGTGAGGTGACAAAGTCTGAACCATACAAGAGAAGTGGAATTAAAGATTTGCCCTTATTATTGATATTAATAAAGATTCTCCAGAAGTCACAAGAGCCTAATTTTTGAGATGAGATACGAGATTTCATGACCTGAGAATAGCGGGTTTTGGCGTTAGACAGAACCTTTTTACAATTGTTTCTAGCAGTAATAAACAGACGCCTGTTTTCTGGAGAATTGTTTTGCTGATAAATATGGAAGTATCGGTTTCGATTGGTAATCGCAGCAGCACAGTGTGAGGAAAACCATGGAGGAGAGTGGGGCTTGACCTGGAATCGCCGAGAGGGAAAAAAAGATTCCATGCCAGCCTGAATCCACGAAGTTATGTAAGAAGCACATTTGTCGACAGGAAGACAAAAGATTTTTACCCAAGGGCCATCACAAAGAAAATCACGGAAAGAATCCCAGTCAGCTTTACTGTAGTTGTAAGAGGTTCGATAATAGGGGGATTCAGGTGATGAAAAAGAATGAGATTAGTTTTAGAGAGATCAAACTGTGATCAGAAGCACCTAACGGTGAATGTGGAGAAACTGAGCACTGACTAGGATCAGAAACAAGACATAAGCCGAGTAGAGAAGGTAGATGATTCAGGTTGTCAGAAAAGCGAGTTGGAAAGTTGACTATTTGAGTTTAGGATTGAGAAATACAAAAGTTGTGGGCTTTAATGCCTGCAGAGTCACTAACACTAGAGCCAAGTCATTCGGAGTGGTGAGCATTAAAGCCACCGACAACAACTATATTAGCTGATGGATAAAGAGAGAAGGCTTGGTCAATATGATCAGAAATAAAATCAAAAAGAGTGCAGTCTTGAAATGAAGGAGAGCGATATAGAACAAAGAGAAAAGCAATAGAGTGAAGTGGTGCTAAACGAATGCACATGAAAGAATAGTCTGTGGATTCAAACCTAGTTTCACGACAAATGGGTGAATTCTTAAGAATGTAAATGCCCAGGTTAAGCATGTGACTATTGGAGTCTTTACTAATTAAAGGAAGATAACCATCAACACTAAGATCACAAGATGAGACAGCTGAACTCAAATTAGTCTGACAAAGAGCAAGTAGGTCTGGTGAACTTTGCAAGAGTTAAGACTCAACAGAAGAAAAGTTACTTCGAAGACCACGAATATTAGTGAATGATAGGTTTAGAGAACTTGGTGATGATGATGGTTTTTTGTGCTTTATAGTTTTTAGTACTTTATTCATTTTAAAATTAGATAAAAGAACTTGACTTAAAGCATAGATAGTACTCAGAACACCGTTTAATAGCCCAAGCAATTGCCTCATTACTACTAATAAACCCTAAGCCGTGAAAAAGGGCTCCAAATGTGGCCCCGCAATGCACACCAAAAGTACAAACAGGGACACCATCCATGCGCAACATGGCACTGGTAATACTTTGATATTTTTCAGCTGTTGATGGAATCAACCTCTCTGAGAGCTACCACAGAGTTTGGGAAACCTGACTACCAGCCGGCCTCAGAACCATAAAACTGAGTTTTAGAGCTGTACCCTCATTAGGAGATAATAGAATGAGTTGCCTAGTCATAAAAACAGAGACACAAGCAAAACCCATGCATTGAGTCAAGAAGATCCAGCATTCTACATCCTAAACTGAAAACAATGTATTGTAAATACATCTGCACCAGCCTAATAGATGAAGAAGGGGTGCAAGGCTGGTCAACAGATAGAATCTGTTTACCCCTTAGTTGCAGATGAAGTTATGATTTTCTGGTTTAAAGCTAATATTCCATCTATAGCAAAGCCTCATGTAGTTGCTAAACTAAAGAGTATCCACAAGCAACATGTCCAAGTTTCTAAGCACAGAAGTAGAAAATCAGCTACTCAACATAGCTATCAAGAAAAATTCACTGCCAAGATGAATACACTTTTTGATATTGCCCATGGTAAATGGGATTGTCTCATCAAGATAAATGAAGATAAACAATTTCTGATAGACCAGAGAGGTCCCCGAAATATGTTAATGACATCAGAAGACTTAATGTATAAGAAAGCAGTTGTAAAATACAGAAAAATCAAGCTTGAAGAAAAAAGATGCTTTGAACAACATAAAGAAAGTAAGATTATATCTACAGATACATTAATGGATTGCAACCCAGATTACTCTTTGGATGAAAATTCTGACTGCGATATGTCAATTCAAACACAAAAAGCTTTTAATCGTCCAAATAATTCAAAACATTCTACTATGGGCACTAGTCATCTCTCGATTACAATACCCAAATGTTGTATTCTTGACAATCAACTCTTTCATGCAGCATTAGACCGAACAAAAATAAAACCACGACAAGCAATGATGGTTGTCTAGCTGCAATCGGTATTGATGTAAATAAACTAACATTTTCACGTTCCACTCTAATGGAAGCTTGAAGTACAACCCATGAATCTCTTGCAAAAGCAGTAAGAAAAAATTTTCAACCCTTGGTTCCACTAGTTGCTCATTTTGACGGTAAAATGTTGTTGAATGTTGTTAGAACCAGACGTGAATGTCTGCCAATTGTTGTATCTGGCTTGGATATTGAGAAATTATTAGGGATCCCTGAGATACCTGCTGGTACTGGCGCTCTAATGGGACAAAAGGTAGTTGAGTTCATTCATGAATGGCCTGGCATTGAGGAGCATCATGCAAGTCTTTGCTTTGACACAACTGCAAGTAATACAGGAAATCATAATGGGGCAATAACTCTCATACAGAAGCCAATGAATCGAAGAGTTTTGTTTTTACCCTGTCAACATCATATTCTTGAAATCTGTGCAAATGCAGTGTTTAATTCGCTTATTGTTTCAAAAGGACCAAACATTGAACTTTTTGGTAGAGTGAAGTGGGAGCTAATAGAAAAAACAAAGTTTGAACCAGTTGAAAGTGATAAAAGCGGAGCTGAATGCCTTACAAAGTTTGAAAAAGAGTGGCTTGCATCTCGAAAATCCAATGTGGTGGAAAATTTGAAAAAAATACTTAAAGGAAACGCAACCGTGTAATGATTATAAAGAATTCGGAAGACTAGCTCTTCTCTTTTTGGGAGAAAATAATGATACAACAACTATTTGCATTCCTGGGGCGTACCGTCGTGCAAGATGGATGGCTAAAGGCATGTTTCTGGTTTTCAGCACCTCTCACAACAGAAGCACCAATAAATGATCTCCTTCTTTTAAAAGTAATTGAAAACTATTGTCAAGTTGACAGCAAAGTTGGAAATGTTGCAAAAAATAAAATTAAACTTCAGTTATGGTATTTAAGTGAAGATCTAGCTGCTCTCCCATTATTCAGTGATAAAATTTCTGTTGAAGAGAAAATGGATATTGTAAATGCCTTACAAAAAGAACCATTACCAGGTGACAATAGAAGACTTGCTCCAAACAAGATTTATACATTCTCTAAACTTTCTATAGCTAACTTTTTTACACGACGCTCAATGAACTTGTTTGACTCTCTTAATCTACCAAAAGAATTCTTGACATCGTCTCCTAAAACTTGGGCTAATCATGATGACTACAAGTCTGCTTGTAAGATAATTTGTGCCATGAAAGTGGTTAATGACTGTGCAGAACGGGCAGTTAAAATAGCCCCTGACTTTAATGAAGTTTTGACAAAAAATGACAATCAACCCCAGCTTCTCTACCAAGTAGTTGAGTATCATAGAAAATATTTTTCAACTGAAGCTACAAAAAAACAGTTAAGCCATAATTATTCCAAATAACAACAATTTAATGTATTCAAATATGCATATATATATATATATATATATATATATATATATATATATATATAATATGAACTAAATATATAGTTAAATACATTATAATAATATTAATATATGGCTATTGTTTTTCTGTTATAGTTTAATTTAGTTATATGTCAAGGTTTGATTAAATTATGTGTTATTTCATCCAAATAATTTTAAAATTTATTATTTGTAATATGTTTTCTTGAACGCATAAGAAAAATTTTAATTCTTTTAAAAGTTTCATTTACAATATTTTTTGTTATTTTTAAATTTATATATTTCAATTATGGCAGAGGTAGAAATGGCTGGCAGAGGGACACTATTTGGGGTATATGGGCCACTGGTACTTACAATTTAAAAAACTGAAGAAATGTTAAAAAAAGGACCTTTTTTAAGTACTTATAACAGCTTTTTGTATCTTTACCCCCTTCCCCTTGCCCCAAGTTACCCCCACTATATACATTCATACACTTGTCATCACCCTTAAAGTAAAACTGGTGCACGTAACACTGGCAATAGTTTGTTTTAACACATTTCAGAAATTTATCATTTAAAAAAAAAACGACAAGACAAAAACGGGGTTCTGAAGAGGTTAAAAAGCAGGTGTTTGCAAAAAAAGTTATCTGTGAACTTTTATTATTGAGCCTCACCAAATAAAAGGGTGTGCGATATCAAATTCAAAAAAAAAAAACCACCCTATTATATATGTACATATATACACATATATATATATATATACAAATATATATATATATATACAAATATATATATATATATACAAATATATATATATACACATATATATATATACACACATATATAAATACAGACATACATACATACATACATACATACATACATACATACATACATACATACATACATACATACATACATACATACATACATACATACAAACATACATACATACATACAATACAATAATCTACAAATGTTTAGAAATCATGTTTTTACAATTTTCAAAACTTATATCATGCAGATTTTAAACTATTTTACAGATTTCAAAGAGAAATGAATATAAAGGGTCAAAACCTAATAAATAATGGTGCAAAAACTTAGTGAACACCCAATTTTCTCTGAGCTATTTTGTAACTGACCAATATCCTGAACTATATTATTTGCACAAAAATATAAATAAAAAATATAACTCTTGTTTTTTTAAAACTATTTAAGATTTATTCAAAATGAAACAATAAAAAACAATTATATATATTTTTTAATGTTACCGTCTTCAATTTTGAGATTCGGAATTGTTTCCATGTCAATTGAAGAACAAATAAAGACAGTATTATATCTTTCCAATGAAGTAATCAACCCATTAAACGAACATTTGTAGTTTACATCAATAGGAACACCCAAAACTGTTAAGTTGATCTAAAATAATACCTTTTTGAAAAATTTTCTTTTAAAAAAAAAAAGCAAAACTACTGTAAACACAAAAATAGCATTGCTTTAAAAAATAAAGAAATATCATATTAGTTTGTTATATAAAATAAAATTGTATAAAAAAATCATTTTTTACAAAAATTTCAAAAAACATTCTTACCTTTACTTTTGATGTAATTTCTACAACATCAGGAACAATATTTATTACAGATGGGCAGGTATCACTAGTTTCATTAATGAATCGCAGAGGTTCCAAGTTGTTTGGACATTCATTTTGAAGTGTACACCTAAATACAAATCAAAATTATTGATAAAATACATTTATGGTTTCTTTTTGTTAATTGGGTTTATTACATCAAAGAGTAAATTAAAATTTGTTTTGTTAATAAGTGGCTATGATTATTTTAATTTATTTTAATGTGTGTCATAGTGGGCCACAGAAAAACAAACAACTACTTAAAACAAATACATACTTTTCAAGATAACATAACATTCAACTTAATAAAAAAAGGATATTTTGTAAATGTTGTAAATAAAGAATTTTTATTATGGAAAAAGATTAATTTGATTTTTCAATACATGTTACTATTAGTAATGACAAGGGTCAATTGTCACTAATAATAGGGTTTAATGTATATATATAAATGTAATATATTATGCTATTATGCATATAATATACATTAGGGTGCAGTGAGTTTTCATTTTTTTCAAATTAATTTAGCCTGGGTGTGCTAAAGTCCATTCATTTCTTAAATACTTTGAAAAAATATCAATGCTCTAGGAAATTATCTCAAGATTTAATGGGTCCCTATTATTATAAAAAATTTTTTTTCAAAAGTTTGTCATGTTGGGTCTTAAATGAAGCGAAACTATATTAAATTTCAAAAATAATAATCATTTTACAAAAAAATAATTACTTTTGATTTTACTGCATAAAAAATGAGATATTTTTACTAAAAAAGAAAAATCTGCATTTTTGCATTTCTAATAATTTTTTTAATTTGTTTTTTATTAAATGATTATTATTTTTTAAATTTTATATTTCACTTTATTTGAGATCCAACATGACATACTTTTGAGAAAACTTTTATCTATAATAATAGGGACCCATTAAATTTTTAAATGTCTTGGGGCACCTCAAGATAATTTCCTAGAGCAATGATATTTTTCCAGAGTATTTCTGAAATGAATAGACAACTTTTGCACACCTAGGCTAAATGAATTCTAAAAAAATTCAAAGTCACGGCACCCTAATATACATATATATACGTATAAAATATAAACTTTTTGGTAAAAAAATGTTGAGTATGTTGATGTTTATTATTTTGTTATTCTTTAAAAACTTCTCACATGATATAACTTCAACATGGATCACAAACTTCAAGTTTTAAACCATTTATTTTTTAAATAAAATTAACTACATAAGTCTTTTTTTAAAATTTGCCACTATCCGATTATTAAATAAATATAAAAATAATAACTTAAAAATTAATTTAAACAAAAAATCTTAAAATAAAACAAAAATAAATTTTTTAAATGTCTGTTTTTCTAACTTTATCACTAAAAAAAATGAATACTATCCCTGGAATAAAGAAAGAACAAGTAACCGGCGAGTTCATTTTAGATGGGCCATTCATAGCTCCCACACTTATTTGCTCCTGCCTATATATATATATATATATATATATATATATATATATATATATATATATATATATATATATATATATATATATATATATATATATATATATATATATATATATATATATATATATATATATATACATATTATATATATATACATATTATATATATGTACATATTATATATATACATATTATATATATATACATATTATATATATATATATATACATTTATATATATATACATCAGAGATGTATATATATATAACACTCCTGGTTGCCTGATGGTACAAGTCATTTTGTTTCAAGAATTCTATAAAAAGAAATGTAGCTAAAATAATAAAACTTTTAAAAGTGTCAAAGTTTGTGTTATGCATTTACTATTATTAATTAGAACAGAAGAAAATTGTACGAGCGTTTAAATGTATTTATTAAATACTTTTTAAATAAAAACTAAAATGTTTTATTGAATATTGAAATTAACTTTATAATATTGTTTAAAAAATTTAATTTTAAAAGACTGTAAATTAAAAAATGATTCTAAAAATTAAAACTTAGCTTTAAAGGAATGTAAAATAGTAAAACGTTTAATAGTAAAACGTTGCATGTAAAAGTTAGTTTCAAATGCAATTAAAATAGTTTTGCAATTTTTATTTAAGAAGTCTTTTTCTCATTGTGTGCTAACTAATTCATTACATAAAACATAAGTCTCTTCATCATACAGAGGAAGCGAGAGCTCTCTCCACACTTCCCTAAAATGGTTGACAGGAGTAACTTACGGCTCTCGCAAAAGTATAACTTTTTCTCTCAAAAGTATAATTTTCATTGCAAATAAAATGAAAAACACAAAGTCATTTTTATAAAAAAAAAAAAAAAAAAACTACAATGCTTTTTAAAGGCATGGTTGTAAAAAAATTTTATTGCAGTAAAATTATTATGCAATAATTTACAACATGGTTATAAAGTATTGCATAATAATTTTTATTTTATGTAATGAATTATATATTACTTACTTGAATATATTATTCACTTTTATTGTGGATTTTTTAATTGTTATTATAATTCTTAAAATGTATGAGAATGCTGCCTGCATTCTATTACAATAAAAAAATTTAAAACATTTTTTATAAGCTGTAAAAACTTTTATAGCTTTTTGTCAAGATTTTTATCAAATAAGTAATATTGTTAATAAATAAATGGATAGCTAGTGTGAAAACCTGAAGACAAACATGCTTGTAACAAGTTTAAAACCAAATTATGTATTTAATAAGCAATTTTTTTAGTGAAAAAACAGATAGCTCGTGCAAAAGTCAAAAGCTCTTGTAAGAAACTGTTTGGAGGAGCAGCTCGCATGGTATATTGGTGCAAACTGGCATAAGTACAAAGCAGTTGCAAAAACTAGAATAAGTGCGAATTGGCATAAGTGCGAACTGGCATAAGTGCACCAAAAAAATTTGCAATCATTGACATAAGTGCGAACTGTCATAAATGCAAACTAGCATAATAGCTAAATGTCAACTTGCACTTATGTTAATATTTACAATTTTATTTGGAGCACTTAGGCCAATTTTTGTAACTGCTTTGCACTTATGCCAATGTTTGCAAATTTTTATGTGCACTTATGCCTATTTGTAAAAGTGCACTTATGCCTATTTGCACTTTTACAAAGTCAGAGTGTACAAACCAGTGTGTATATGTATGTATATATATGTATATATATATATATATGTGTGTGTGTGTGTGTGTGTGTGTGTGTGTGTGTGTGTGTGTGTGTGTGTGTGTGTGTGTGTGTGTGTGTGTGTGTGTGTGTATATATATAGATTTATATATATATATATATATACATATATATATATATATATATATATATATATATATATATATATATATATATATATATATGTATGTATGTATATATATATATATATATATTGAGTATTTTATTTTAGACAACTTGGTCATGGTCATTTGCAAGTTTTCTATATTAAGAGTTAAAAAAGAAAAAAAAAGTTTCAAAAACAAAGAAAGCAAAACTAATAAACTAAGACATTAAAATTTATTTTTTGGTACATGTCTTAATAGGGTAGTCAAAAAATAAAAGTTTTAAAAATACATGCTTTGAAGCATTTTTTTATAATAAACAAACCTTTTTGAATTTCTTTATAGTTAAAATGATAAGTTCCTAATATTATCAACAAACTAAAATGTGGGGTCAAAAAAAGTAAAACTATGTAAATACTAAAAATATTTACACTGTTTTACTTATTTAATATTTAAAGAAATTCTAAAAAATATTTTACTTGTTACTTTTACATGTTTTTTTATGCAATAAAATCTAAGATAATTTTTTCTTTATATATAAAAATATATAAGAAACTCATTAAATAGTCAAAGAGGTTGCAAGACCCTAAGAATAATTTTTATAGGTTAGTATTTATAAATCAGTGTGAAATTTTAAAATCTAGTGTGAGTTTAAATCCAGAGTGATTTTTTTTAAACGGAACACATATCAAGAACAACACTGGTCAAAATTAATATTTTAGAAAAGCGCTTTTTTTTGGACCACTCTTATACTTATATAAGATAGTACTAATATAATGCAATAAAAATTACCGATTCTGAAGAGTACACCATCCACATAATGATCCACTTAAACATGCCAAACAAGTTTTGCGTCGTGTGCAGTTATTGATTGATACACGAGCTATCTATATATACAAATCTTCATATACAATTTTTACAGTTAATTTATCTTAAAGCATTTTTAAAAAATTGTCGGATCTTCTGAAAAAAAGGAAGAAAATCTTTTCAAAGATTAAGCACAAAAGTAACAAATTTTGAATTTGTTTTTATAGATGATGTTAATTATAAAGATTAGGTGCTTGGTAATATACTTTTTCAGTTAAATATCAAAGATAAAATTTTGACCCGTATTGTGATGTTTTAAATTTACCTTTATTCTGTTAAGGGTATTTTATATAGAATTTTTTAACTACTCTTAAATGAGATTTTATATCTACTTTTAAGTGCATCAAGTGTTTTAAGTGCATTAAGTAAGAGATTTTTTATCTACTTTAAAGTGCATTAAGTATTATTATATTTCATATTTTAATATTTACTTCATATTCATACAATGTAATGTATTTTATTAAAAATCAATTTGATACACTGTACATATTTTATAAAAACCGGGTGTTTAATGCAATAACTGTAAAACTGGTTATAAAAACTAATTACAGGTGCTACAACAAATCATGTGACACATGAATAAAATCAATTGAATATTATTACATATTATTATTATATAAAATTAAGAAAATTATTTTACAAACTATAAAATGCCTAAATACTTAGTAAAATAATTAAAATAGAATTCCAATTCTTTATGAGAAGGTTTATTTTAATGGTAAAATTCATACAACTTAGTTAATTTATATAAATCAATATGTAAAATTCAAATAAAAAACTTACAAATTTGCTTCCAGAAAAATAAAGATGATCTTCATAAGCAACAACATTTTTAAATATATGCTGACCATTAATAGGAAACTCAACTTCTGCATATTTGTATAAACTGTTTTCTTGCACAGCAAACTAAAAACAAAATGTTTGAACAATAAAAATGAAATTATTAACGTCAGAATCTATATAACTGCTGAATATGTGCTTATAATGTGTTATAATCTCAGATAAGACTAGTTGAAAATCTAAAATTAAAAATTTCCAGACGAGCTGTACAAAAAAGACTTAATTCAAATGTTTTGATAAACCTTCTTCAGAAAAGTAAACCCCTCATTTGTGGTATAAACAAAAAAATACATATATTTACTGATGTAAATAATATGATGTATATTTACTGATGTAAATAATTTTGGTTTTTTTGTTAGTTTCGATTTTATCAACTGTATATATATATATTAGCCTCATTGAGCCTTTCCAAAGCTTCAAAGGGGGACATAACAACATATTAATAAAAAAATATATTTATTTTGCTAACTGTTAAACTTTTGACAGTGAAAGGACATTTTCTGGTAGTTGTTTTCCGAACTGTTTCGTTTGACAAGAGATAGACTGAGGGGATTTTGACAGCCAGATTTATTGATTAAGCTTCCTTTTACTGTAACAAGTTCTTGTTTATCTGTATTAATAAATTTCCAAGCATTAAATGACGCTCTGGCCAGTGCTTCTGGATGCTGTTGAGCTAATTATCACTCTGGCTAATTATCATTCTGGATGCTATTTATCATTCTGGGCTAATTCTCGAGCTAATTATCATTTTGGATGCTGTTGAGCTATTATCAAAAATTCTTTTCTTACCACATAAAAAATGGCTCGAGGCTCAAGTATAATTTCCTAAATTCCACTTGAGCTTCAAGCCATGTTTTCTCATTTCTGATAAGTCTGACATGACAGTGTCTGACAGTTTCTGTTGAAGTTTTCAAATTTACTTTTTAAATTTGAAACTATCTTATTAACAGTTTGTTTAAAACCTTTAATTTTAAAATATAGATTATTTTCTTTTGCTAAATAACTATCCACTATAAGTTTAAATGTTTGACAATTCTTTTTATAGAAGTTGCATTTTATTGTTATATACAGAATACTATAAATGTTCATATTTTTGTTTATCTAATTTATGCAATATAATATTTATCATTAAATAAATTTTTATGTATAAATTTTAAATAAATTTATTGTGTTTTAAAATTGCATTAATATATGATGATATTGCATTAAATATGGTATTTAAAGCACAATACAAAATTAATGTCCCTAATTGTTGTCATCGATAAGTAAAAAAACTTATTCAAATTAGTTTTTAGATGAATAAAAATTTACTAGCCATTTTTATTTCATATGAAACTAACGAGAATCAACTGAGGCAATCATCTTGGGTCAAAAATCTAAGGTGATTGCTTAAATTTTTCTGTGTACTGTAAGTTAAACAGTATTTTCCGTTTTAAGTTCGCCATTCTTTTGTCAGACTCAAATCTTTTTAGCTTATTTCATTCTTTAGACTAACAGCTTTTATAAATAATTGCTAAAGATTAACTTTTGCTAAAGATAAAGTTTGTTGCGCTCAAAATGTAAATTAACCATGGATATATATATATATAATAAATAATATATATATAATAAATAATACATATATAATAAATAATATATATATAATAAATAATATATATATATAATAAATAATATATATATACACATACATATATACATGTGTGTGTGTTTATATATATATAAGCATACATGATTATAAATATATTTATAAAAATAATATACAAATATATATAACTATTTCTCTCTCTCTCTCTCTCTCTCTCTCTCTCTCTCTCTCTCTCTATATATATATATATATATATATATATATATATATATATATATATATATATATATATATATATATATATATATATATATATATATATATATATATATATGAAGACCTCAGTGGCAAAAACGGCGTTGTCACATTTAAAAAGTATTGAGAAAGTATTTATTGATCATTAATAAAAGTCTTTATTTAAAGCAAATGAAACTAAGCAATTTAAAAAAATTTATATTATAATTATTTCATTTAAAATTTATTCAAAACAAAACATTTTGTAATTTTTTATACAAAAATTTTTTTTCCTTTGCTTTAAATAAAGACATTTATTAATGATCAACAAATACTTTCTCAATACTTTTTAAATGTGACAACGCCGGTTTTTCCACTGAGGTCTTCATATATATATATATATATATATATATATATAGAGAGAGAGAGAGAGAGAGAAATAATTCTCTCTCTCTCTCTCTCTCTCTCTCTCTCTCTCTCTCTCTCTATATATATATATATATATATATATATATATATAAGAGAGAGAGAGAGAGAGAGAGAGAGAGAGAGAGAGAATTATTTCTCTCTCTCTCTCTATATATATATATATATATATATATATATATCTATATATATATATATATATATATATATATATATATATATATATATATATATATATATATATATATATATATATATATATATATATATATATATATATATATATATAAAGAGAGAGAGAGAGAGAGAGAGAGAGAGAGAGTGAGAGAGAGAAGTATTTAGATATATAGATATATATAAAAATTCAAAATATTTAAATGTTAAACTCAGAAACAAACCTCATATACAGAAGATAGACTCGATAAAAATAAAGTGATTCCTCGTTCATGAGGTAGTGCATATAAAGTCCTATGGGGAACTCCATTACTTTCATACAATAATGTACCTTTAATTATATTTTCTGAAGATAAATAGACTTGAACAGGGTCATCTGATTGCTGAAAAATAATAATAAAGTTGAATTTAGCATTATAATTTGATGTAATCACAAATAATTTATATAACCATTCTTTCTAGAATTTAAATGTAATTTCTCAAAATTTTATGGTAAATTTTCTACGAATTTTAAATTATAATATATTATCTCATATTGTGCAATGTCTTGCTAAGTTTGGTAGTTAATGGTAGTTGCTATTATTTTGCTGAAATCACATATTTTTGAACTAACTTGAAAGTTTAAAAATATGTCAACTAGCTAACTTGAAATAGATTCCAGAACAGAGAAGGTGCTCCTGAGATATCTAAACTATTTTTGAAAGAGTTGCTTATACCGAATTTAATGGTGCAAAGGAACTAAAGGGGTTTACAAAATGTTTACAAAAAAACTTGAGTCATCTAACTTTCAAAAAATGTTTTGACTAGCTTTCAAAAATGAACCACCATGGTTGCATCTTATAGTTGTGTAAAGCAAATATTGTTTCCCTCACATTGTATAAAAGCATGCATTATATTTTTAGGTTTCAAGAGTGCACCAAGAGACAGAATGGACAGAAAAGTTACTTATAGAAAATGCATGAAAGAAGTGTCGACAAAATATCATCTGCTGTTAGAAGTATTTCTATAAATTGCCCGATAAATATTTCAAAGCTTTACAACAAAAATGTTCCAGTAGGTTTGATATTTTGTCACAATCACCTAATAATAAGAGCGCTATCTAGCTCAAAATAAAACAAGTAGGCTAGTAGAAGATTTAGTAGAACACACAAATTTTTTGTTTTTTCGCCTCATAAAATTTTACTTTCTGAAAGAAAAAGTTGAAGAAGCTAGATCTTATAGTAAAAACTTATCAGAAGCATTTCATATCAGCCCTTTTAAGTTTCAGATAGAGAACAAAAAGATATCAGACATCAACAAAGAACCAAAGATAATTTAAGAAGAAAATCTGTATTGCTAAAGTACAGCTTGCAAAGAGGCTTGCTGAAGTAATCACCCCAGATCAGAGCAAAGACTTTATCTCAATTGTTTTAGATCTCTTTAAACTTCAGACAATGATTCAGAACCTAATGATCTAAAAAAATTGGTTGAAATTTATAAAGAAAGTGACTCCGTGGGTAAACATATAGTTTTGTTTTTGGTTGAACATGAAATGTTTACCAAGGAGTTACTTATAAAAGTTTTTGGATGCTCCTAATACAAATTATATCAGGCACGAAAAATGAAGAATACAAGCATAGGTATATAACTATTCCTATTAAAAAAGAAATTACTCCATATAGACAAGAACAGAAAAAAGCAGAACATTTTCTCAATTTCATATTTTACACTAGTCTGTTCCAAGATGTTGCATATGGAATGACAAAAATTAAACTTGACTCAAATGATGCACATAAAATATCCCATGCATTTATCTGACAGCTAAAATGAGTCATAGAACTGCATTTTATAATGAAGTTTGCAGAAGTTAGAATTACTCTCCTTTATCTGATAGCAGTTTGTGGCAAATAACTCATGTCTTTAAGCCATCTTAACAAAAATATTTAGCAGGACTCTATGACACAAAAGATTAACAAAAACTAACTTTCAGTTCAACTGCACTGCAACATACCCTAATTCAATTTCACAGTCCATTATTTGGATCGGGTGATTAAACCAACAAGAAATTGGAACAGATTTAAACAGTACCTAATAATCAGTGAAATTCAAATCCTTAATTGAATTAAAAAGATTAGCTTTAAATAATTTAGCTGATGAGGATAGTTTTTATAAGAAAACTACTGAAAAAAGTTAAATATAAAAATCATTGAATATAAATAATATTTCATGTGGGAATTTCTGCAGTAAAAAAGCCAAAACTTTTGCTTTTGAAAGTCTTGATGAAGAATCTGGATTTTGGTGGAAAAACTATAATTATAATCAAATACAGTTTAAACGCTAATATAGATGATCCTAAAAATATTTTTAAAATCCAAAAAATTGTTTGGGTAGAATATCCGGAAAAAATCCGGAATATGTTTTCCTCTTAACTTTGCTTTTAGCTGAGTTGTTACCAACTTATTTTTACATACTTACACTTGCATACTTTAATACATACTTTAACTTGCGTGTATGGAAAACTTTTTAGCTGAGTTGTTCCCAACTTATTTTTGCATACTTACACTTGCATACTTTAATACATACTTTAACTTGCATGTATGGAAAACTTTTTAACTGAGTTGTTCCCAACTTATTTTTTAAACTTATTTTAATTTTGTAAGAGTGCGGAGTGAAAAAGTTCAAAAAAAGATATATATTACAAAAATACATACTTTAACTTGCGTGTCTGGAAAACTTTTTGGATATCTGGAAAAAATAAAAATTGAGAAAAATATCTGGATTTCCGGAAAAATCCAGAAAAAGATAATCCATGCGCTAAAAAGCGCCAATTTGTTATGAATCATTCAGCATATCAGAAGAATAAGAAGAACACATGATAAAAGCACTTCAAAAGCACTTCGGGGCAGTTGGAAAAGGGTTAAATAAAATAACAAAAAACTATCAGTTTTGCCATAAAAAAGCTGCATAGCATGATGATTTATTTACTTTTAAAATATAAAATATTAGACAATAGTTCAGAAACCAATATGTTTTATTCCTATTACTTTTTTTTCGAAATATTCATCAGCCTTTCTTTTTCTGTACTTTTTTGCATGATCAATAATAGATTCTTTAACTATTTTGCACCCTTCAGTGGAGGCAATAGTTTTCAATTAACAAAAGGAGAATGAAAAAAAAATTGATTCCAAGCTAAGAAGAAAAAACACAAATCAAGGTAATTAAAACAAAAATTGTGGCTTTATAAAACATAAGTGGTCATTTGCAAACTGCAAGCAAACACTATATCAAAAAAATGAAATTGCAACAGAAAAACAAAAAAAAGTTTAAGGTTCTTCCAATATAAATTCAATGCAGTATTGAATTTATATTAAAAAAACATTCTTAAACTTTTCTCTTTTTCTGTTGTGATTCCATTTTTTTTAATATAGCGTTTGTTTGCAGTTTGCAAATGACCAGTTATGTTTTTATTAACTGGGTCATGCAATATATCTTGTTTCTTAAAGTACTCTGGCGCTGCACACTTATTTTACTAATAATTGATACTAAACAGTCCATGAAAGTATCAAGACAGTTAACTATGGTGTTCATTATGCTAAATGATTGCTCAACATGAGGACTACTGAATGTATTTAGGCACGCCTTGATAATTATACTAAGCTCAAATATTTTCTACACTTTAAAACTTTTTCCTACCAATAATTAAGCAAATACAAATGGAAACGCTATAGTTGCATAACTTCTTATTTACATACTATTTATTTAAATCTGCAGCGGGAAAGAAAGTTAAGAGTTTTTTTAAGATTCTCTCTGTAATTTCGTAACCTTGAGAGATTGTGATAATTGCAGAGAGGTATTTTTATAAAGGGTTGTTAAAAGGAAATTTATTAAGTAAACTGATGATTCAAGGTAAGCTTTTAGCATGATTAAAAAACGATTTGAAGTCAGAAATTCAAATAATTATTTTTAACAAATATTTTTAAGCATTACTTCCAAGGTATATGTGCTTCGAATTTTTATCTTTTCTGGCTTAATAAAAGTAAAATTGTTTTTACCAGTTCAATTTGCTAATCATAAATTTAATGGACTAACCCTAAAGAGTAGGTTGGAAAAACATACTTTTAACAGCTTTAGCTTTTCTTTCTGCACCTGGTTTCGTTAGCTTTTTCTGCAGCATTTGACGTTTTCTTTTTTTTAGTTTTTCACTTTTATTTGACAGCCTCAGTAAATTTTATCACTTTTATCTTTATACAGAAAAAGTCCTGTTTTGATAACCACCAAGAATAAATTAAGTGAAAGCAGGCATCATCTCAAGCAAAGGAAGAGTGCAATTTAAAATAGACAATCACTGATCAGAAATCCTTTGCTTTCGAGAGTTGTATGTGACATGTTATCTGTGATTTGAAAAAAATTTTCCAGAAATGAATGATGATATGGGCTGAACTTAAAATCAAAGTAGATATCATTCAGTAAATTTTCAACAACCTTGCTGAAAAAAAAAGTAGATTTTTTGACAACATTGTGACATAATGACAAATATCACCAGAGGAACCACTTTTCCTAATCTTGTTTTAAACTAACTGATTTTTCCCTTCATATAATTGGTAGAATCTGATAAATTGTAAACTAGATTACTTAATAAAATTGTGTTTTTGTTAAATAAATGATAAACAGCATTAAAAAGACTTTCGAGGTTTACGGTAACAAAGCCCTAATGACCAAGCTTTCACAGAAAGATGTGCGATCAGGCACATGTCATTATATGACCAGGCAAATAACACTTTGCTTAGACAATTTGACTGCGGCTATTTTAAAAAACATTTCAAAAACGCACTGAATGAATTATACCTCAGAGAAATAAATGACATTAAAACTTTTATCTTTACTAATTTTTTTATATTAACCAAATGCTTTAAAATAAAGTAACATTTTACTAATAATGATTTTTGTTTAAAGTATCAGTGAATTTTGTGTATAACTTTTTTAACTATGATATAAATAAGTATGCACTTTTATAATAAACTTCATTAAAAAAAAAAATTTTTTTTTGTTTTTATAAACGCCAGCTTTCTTAGACAACGACATTCTCTTTAATGAACTTTATATAAGAATCACACATAAAAAGAAAAAAAAAATTAGTTAAAAGAATGACAAATATTTTTGAAAACGGTTACAATTAAATAAGTTTGATCTTTAATGCTTTTATATTATTGAAACACTTTTTAATGAAGTATCAAAACAATGCTAATGATTTTTTATATAAAGTATTGATGAATATTATATATAGTTTTTTTTATTTGTATAATTATGGATTTTTTATGATAAATGATTATCTTTCAAAACAAATTGAAAAAACAAAAACAAAAAAAATGTATAACTGTTTAAACAAAGCATGAAATGATTTTTAATACGTAATTATTTACTAATGTGTATTCACAAGGAAACTTATATTTTTAAATTAATAAAAAAAACACTATAATTTAAATTAGGTGTGAATATTTTTTAAACAATCATTAGAAGTAAATTGCTTCTTTATTCAAGGGTTTCCTAAAATATTATATTAACATTAGTAAAGATAAAAGATTCAAAGTTAAAAACATGATTTAACTAAACTTAGCTTTTTACTTTGTTCAGATTTCTTTTAGTACAATTATAATGCAATAATTATAATTATTTTATACAATTATAATGCAGTTACATATTTCAGTGTTCAATTAAGGAATAAACTTATCATTTGGGTTTTATCTAATTTTCTTATATAGCCTGAATAATACTCTTTATTAAAATCTTTCTCTTAAAACCAATTGCAGTGAAACTTGTTTTTGATATTTTTTACAATCTCAGCAATGTCAGGTAAACTTTTAACTTTCATTTTATAGTTTTCGCGATATCTTTCTACCAATACTTTTTTTTTTTGAAATAAAAAAACTTTTTGAAAACTTTTAAAATGGAATTTACATTAATTAAATTCTTTCAAAAAGGAATTTCTAATACTTGAAATAGTTAATTTAAATGAATTAAAATTCCATGACAATTTTTTTTAATTGTTGCAAAATTGATGTCATGAAAATTTCAGTTATACAGTTCGCGCCAAACAAATAGCACACTATAAATATAATATTTTATTCATTTTATACTGTTTTAAACATCAAAATATCTTAAAATAGTCATAATCAGAGAAGTAATAAGAAACATCATTTTTTGGCGCTAAATGTTTTCCCACTTCAAAATATGGCAGACCATATGATATTTTGTGGTAACAAACGGATAGCACATGTCATTTATGGCCATCCATCCAGATGAAATGGAACAAAATCCCCCAATCTTTGCCTGAAACGCTCATTTCCTCCATGCCTAAGCATTGCATTCAGGTGATTATGAAGAAAGGTAAGAAGATTGACTATAAGGTACGTTTCTAAGAAAGGACTATAGAAAACATAGTTGCTGAAATGTAAAAAATGCCGTATTTAAAATTTATATAATTTTATCACAAATAAATACCAAAAAACATCTGGAAATTTCCAGAAACAGGAGTTTTAAGTAAATTTGCAGAATTCTGGGAATACTTGGGAAAAAGTCATCAAACTCTTTATGGAAAACGAAGTATCTGGAAAACAAGTTAAGCCCAGAGCAGGTGGATCTTTTAATAAGAAAAGAACTTTAACTCTTAGAACATGTAACAACTCAGCAAATAAGATCACTCTTTTCACGTTTGAGCAGACTAAAAAAAGTTGAATGAACCAATTGATTTTCATAGCACCAATGTTGATGATGAAGGAGAAGAAGAGATAGCAGCTAATCAAGATATTAAATTTTTAATCCACTCTCTCTAATTTAGATTTTAATGCAAGTTTTTTAAGTACTTTTTACATGAATGATCAAATAATAGAAATATACCTACTGTGATGATAATTATTATTGTTTCAGATTTCTCAGATTTGAGAAATTGATTTAAATGTTTGTTTTTTTTTTAAATAATCTAGTTAGTATTTATGCAGTAGGTTCCAATATTTGTATATAATTTTTTATATTTTTCTTTCTGTAGATTGAGAAAATATAGCAAATGAAGAACTTGAAAAAGCATTTTTAAACATTGCAATAGATCTACCTTGTGCATGGCAAGAAACAGATTGGATTAATGTTGTTTAAATGGGCATTTGGCATCATGGGATAATCATGGTCTTTAAGTTTGGGCATTAAAATGGGCATTGGGCCCCCTGGGATAATCAGGTATTTAATTTTATTCAATTTTTAAAATTAAAACTTTTTAAGCATTGTTTGATGATTTTGATTACAAAAATTTATTTAAAGTTTACTTTTGTCAAATAAGTATCATATTTTGTCAAATGAGCATCCCAAAGTATCTTTAAAAAAATCATTCCTGGTTTATCAGATTGTCAGTGATGGTTACATGGTGAGCTGAATGAAGTATGTTTCTGGAGCAAAGAACCATTTTAAGTGGCCAGCTTTCCCTGTTATTTTTATGTTATAAAGTACAAAGACCGCAAAATCATTTGTAGAGTTCTAACAGCACTGAGACTATAAGTTTATAGATAAACAGTTTTAAAAAGCCTAAAAAGAATATCAAGCAATGATGCAATCAAAGACATATAAGGATATGTAAAACTGGTTTACAACTCAACCAGTTATATAATAAGATAAAGACATAATCGTTAATCATTATCTTGCTCTATAAACTTCTTCCAGTAACTTCCAACTCTAATAGTGATTTCTTGCAGCCTAGCTGAAAGTGAAATTGTTGAAAAATTGAGTAATTTTACTAAACATTTTTTGAGAGTTTAATGACTCACAAATTTTTTTTTTAAACAATATCCTTTCAATTTCTTTGCACAATTAAAAATAACAATTAGCAAATCTTTTCGAAAAAGATAAGATTAGAGGTGTGCTGGAATTCTCTTTCAGCTGGAATTCTCTTTCAGCTGGAATTCTCTTTCAGCTGGAATTCTCTTTCAGCTGGAATTCTCTTTCAGCTGGAATTCTCTTTCAGCTGGAATTCTCTTTCAGCTGGAATTCTCTTTCAGCTGGAATTCTCTTTCAGCTGGAATTCTCTTTCAGCTGGAATTCTCTTTCAGCTGGAATTCTCTTTCAGCTGGAATTCTCTTTCAGCTGGAATTCTCTTTCAGCTGGAATTCTCTTTCAGCTGGAATTCTCTTTCAGCTGGAATTCTCTTTCAGCTGGAATTCTCTTTCAGCTGGAATTCTCTTTCAGCTGGAATTCTCTTTCAGCTGGAATTCTCTTTCAGCTGGAATTCTCTTTCAGCTGGAATTCTCTTTCAGCTGGAATTCTCTTTCAGCTGGAATTCTCTTTCAGCTGGAATTCTCTTTCAGCTGGAATTCTCTTTCAGCTGGAATTCTCTTTCAGCTGGAATTCTCTTTCAGCTGGAATTCTCTTTCAGCTGGAATTCTCTTTCAGCTGGAATTCTCTTTCAGCTGGAATTCTCTTTCAGCTGGAATTCTCTTTCAGCTGGAATTCTCTTTCAACTGGAATTCCCGCATTGTGATCTTAGTTCATTCCAGTTTCAGCTGGAATTACAATAATTCAGGCCAGAATGCCGCAACTTATTTCTTACCTTGGGGTCTTCCATAAAGTACGTATGCAGTAAAAACTTTATTGATTGGTGAGGAATTAGCACATTTGGAGGAAGATGAATCAGTTTCTACCATATTAGTCATACTAGTCTCTTTTTGTGGTATCATTTGATCTTTTATCTCAAACAAAAGCCAACTTTTAGCCAAATGTTTTTGCTGATCAGGGAAAAGTGACAGTTATACCTTAAATCAACAAAACATGTACTTTACTCATTAGTGTATTAAAGTGACATTTTAATGGAACATTACTCATAAATCTTCAATACTCTCTTAGCACCTTCTTCATCTGCAAAGCTTCCAAGAAAGTTATGTAATGCACAAATATGGTTAATTACTGATGACAACATTGATTTTGATTAACGAACTTTTACAACATCATAAAAAATGGTTGTAAAAGTTCCAATACATTTTCAATAATGTCCTATTCCATCTTGTTGGAAAATCTTGGGTTAATAATAAAGGTGTTGAAATTTTGGAATCTATGTTTTTCTCTATTTTTTTAATTTGGTGCAAGTCTTAAATGGTACTAACTTGAATAGTGCAAACTCGAATGGTTAGAATAAATGCAGATGCTTCTGCATTTCTTTATCATGTTATCATGTTATCTTTATCATGTTATCATGTTTCCATTATAAACTATTTTTATCTTTGATAATTAGCTGAAGTTGATGAAAAAAAAAAAAAAAAATTGTGGACTCCGTCAAATCAATTCCAAGTTGCATTTTATAAGCACTCGAAGTCTTGAAGAATTATATGTATTTTCTTTTTTCAAAATATCCTAATCAAATAAGATTGCATCAAATAAATTTGAAATATATATTCCAGTGTGGGACCCTGGAAAATACTTACAGTGTAAAACACAATTCTTTCTTATAAAATTATCTTCGATCCAACACACAGTCAATGATATAATTGCATCATCACTATGGGTATTTGTACAAAAGGTTCTAAACGAAATATGATCAGCTGCAGAAATGTCATTAAACACTATGGTTTTTAATTTTGCATATAATAATGGTAGCATTGTTTCCTTAAAAAACTTTCTACTTAGAATTAGGCGTTATGGTTGCAAGTGAGCAATCAATTTAATGAACCCCTGATATTCAATTACAGAAAAAGGTTGATTTTTCACAATAAAATTTATTATTCTTTGATCAACTTTAGAGGAGTGCAAGTTTTTTATATTTCAAACTTTTTTAGGAACTAAATCATTCATGCTAATTTGTGTCTTCTTTTTTTTTTCTCTCATGATATTTTAGCTTTCGATTTTTTTCCCTTTTCTGTTCTGCTTGTTTGACTTTGTCATGTTTCCAAATGATATTTTTTTTTATATCATTTGGATGCATATGATGAATATACTATATAGCCATGATGCTGAGGTGCAGGCTTCCACTTTAGTCATGAAGGTAAAAAAATAATATAAACATAATTCTTGTTCATATATATATATATATATATATATATATATATATATATATATATATATATATATATATATATATATAAAATTTATTATTCTTTATATATATATGTATACAAATATATATATATATATACATATATATATATTTATATATATATGTATACATATTAATATATATATATATATATATATATATATTATACATATTAATATATATATATGTATACGTATTTATATATATATATATATATATATATATATATATATATATATATATATACATGTTAATATATATATGTATATAAATATATATATATATATCTACATACATATAAATATCAGGGATGCGGAGTCCCAAAAGGACTCCAGCTTTATATCTCTACTTTTTCTAAGTCTGTAGTGTCCAGAAGCTCTAAACATGTTTGTTGAGTTATTATCTATTATAATAAAAAAAATTCATGAGATTTAATGACTTGAAACTTATTGTTTTTAAGCCCAGAGTCTCAGAGTCGTTGCCGCCATTATACCTAAGCACTCCGGGCTTAAAAAACGATTGTTCCAATAACCTAAAAGTCTTAATTTTTTTTCTATTAGTAGTAAATAAACTTATTTATATTTTCAGAGCTCCTGGTTACCAAAAACTAGAATAAAGTAATCTTTTTGTGACTTTCAAATCCGGAGTCCTTTTTGGGACTCCGCATCCCTGAACATATAAATATATATATATATATATATATATATATATATATATATATATATATATATATATATATATATATATATTTATATACATATATATTTATGTACATATATATATAAAGAATAATAAATTTTATTGTGAAAATCAACCTTTTTTTGTAATTGAATATAAGGGGTTCATTAAATTGATTGATCATTTAAATTATTAAAAACACTTATCTAATTTTCTTCCAGGAGTTGTTTCAGCATCAGTATGTTCATCAGGAAGAATGCCTAAACATCAGACATGCTTCCTGATGAACCTACTGATGGTGAAACAACATGTTGAAGAAAATTAGATAAGTGTTTTTACTAATTTATTATTGCTCTGTTTTTTAATAACATTGAGCACTCTATTTGTAGAATACACCAACATGATTTATAAATAAAAAAAATAACATAGATATATATATACACACATTTATATATATAGATATATATATATATATATATATATATATATTTATTTATATATATATATATATTTATTTATATATATATATATATATATATATATATATATATATATATATATATATATATATATATATATATATATATATATATATATACAATCCTTAGAATTAGGGTCGGCATTCGGCAATGCCGACCTGAAAATATTCGAGATCGGCAAAAAATTGCCGACCACATTTCTATGTTTTATGGTTAGACTTTTGTATCAAATAATTTTTGCTGACCTGATGCCGACCTCAAAAAGATTGAGGTCGGCAAATTATTGCCGACCTCATTTTTCCTTATTCCGAGGGTTGTATATATATATATATATATATATATATATATATATATATATATATATATATATATATATATATATATATATATATATATATATATATATATATATATATATATATATATATTACAGGTAATAATTATATATTATATAGCAATGATGATGAGTTGCAGGCTTTAAAAAATAATATAATTCTTGTTCTGGCAGGTACTTTTTCAAATTTTTGTTAGATAAAATATCTTGCACCTTTTAAGTTTTGAGAACTTAAAAACTCTATTTTAATTAAACCATGCATTCAAAAATGTGTGATTTCGGCTTACTTTTAGACAGAGAAAGTTTTTTCTTTCCTTTTCAAAGATTCTACCTATACCTCCATTATATGAAAAGAAACTTAGGGTGCAGAGAACTCATTGCCATTAAATTTAGTTTAAAAATCACAAACAAGATGTTTGGTTATTTCTTTTTAAAACATTCTTTCAAAATTAACTTTTTTAAGTAGAGTTATTTCAACAATGTAATATTACCTCCTAAGTTCTTTTGTTCTGTTTTTTTGCAATAAAGGAATGATAACATGTGTAACAGAAAATATTTACAGTCAACCTTGTGATCTTTCTCAATTCCCATGGCTGATTTTTATACGCTAGTTAAAACACTTTTAAAAATATGATCACTCAAAAGTTTTTTTGTAAACTAAACTCCTCAGATTCTTTGTACCATTAAAATCAATATTATCAACTCTTTCAAAAATTGTAAAGATGAGTTATCTTTTTATCTATGATTTTACTCAGGATTTTTTTTTTCCCAAAGTTCTAACTATACTTTGATAATATGAAGAGAAACTTAGGGTACAATGGTTTCATTGCATTTAAACTTAGTTTAAAAGCCATAAAACATTAATAGCAACTTTCCAATTATAAAAAAAAACTTTAGGTTTGACTGACCATAACTCAAATTTAAATAGACAAATTTAATTTACAAGCTTCTTTTTCACTCTATAAGCATTACTATATATATAAAAATTTGAGCGCAATTGAAGGGTATCACTTTTGAGTCAACACTACTTTTGCTTGTTTTTCTTAGAAAATGACTCTTAAAAAATCAATTAAAAGAAGCACCAAGCATTAGAAATAACAATAAAAAAGTACCTAGACGAAAATAATATTATAAAAAGCTATTTAGATATTATAAAAGTTTATTATATATATAAGAGCTAAATAAATAATATAAAAGCTATTTGCAAATATGTAATTAAATATTTAAAAGACTTTTAAACGAACAATTTTATATACATAAGACAAACATGAAAAACTAAATAATTCTTACCTTAAACCAAAAAGCTTTAGTTGAATTTTCAGAAGATAAACTAACTTCAATCGAGTTTTTAATATTTTTTACATGAAAATAACACACAGCAAAATCTGAGGTAACAGTCTTAAACAAGCCAAAAACTACATATTCATCTTCTTTGCTTTTGAAAATTTTGGCTGCTTGAATTGTTAACTTGACAAATGCAATTGATTTTAAAATTTTATAATCTTTGCCATTTTTACTACATTGGAAAGGTTTCTCAATATAAAAACCAAAATCATTTTCAGATATAGTCATGCGTATTATTTTTGTTATTGGGGCAGCATTATTATTTTGGTAAACACTAAAAAAATATGTTAAATCTCCAAACTGCATGATTGAAATAAATTTATACTGATGTTCAATGTCTTTACTGACTTTATTTTTATCGTAACTAAGAGAATAATCGATTTTATTTTTTTTTTTATAAGTGTTAAGAAAATATTCATTTCCAATAAACACAACACGAATTATTTCCTTCATGTTATCTTGATATTTAACTAAGGTTCTTGCTGCTACTAGTACTTTGGAACTTCCAAGCGTCATAACCTGACCAACAAAAGTACCTCCAATTTCATTAGATACTAAATTCACTGGGGGGAGTTGTAGTTTTGGCTTTGCTAAACTAGTTGCATTAAAAAACTGACACTGACCCTGTAAAGAATTTCCACAGGTCATTAACATATCTCCTAAATCATTTGTTTGAATTAAAAGTAAAAACTGGTTTTCATTTGATCTTTTATCATAATACCTCTTTCCTAAGTCATCTGTGCAGTAGTCATCAGCATCTCTAAATTGTGTACAAGAAACATCATCAGAAAAAGGTCCTGTTTCTATAGTTCCTGTAGTTATAAAATTTGAATCTAATTTCAAAATTTTATTTGTTGCACCAACATATATTACCCCATTACTTATAAGAATATTTTGAATTTGCTCAATTTGTTCTAATTCAATAAAATCTACATTACAGTTTGAAAAGGTGAAAGATAATAACCATGACAATAATAAAAAAACTTTTTCAGCCATTCCTAGTTGGAGTCCAAATTTACTTGATTCAAATTAGGCTATCTGATATCTGGTCACAAAACATATAAATTAAAATGTTCTAAAAATATTAAGAGTTTATTTGTGTGTATGTGTGTGTGTCAATATATATATATATATATATATATATATATATATATATATATATATATATATATATATACATATTTATATATATATATATATATATATGTATATATATATATATATCTATATGTATGTATATATATATATTTATGTATATATATATATATATATGTATATATATATATATATATATGTATATATATATATATATATATTATATATATATATATATATATATATATATATATATATATATATATATATATATATATATATGTTTTGAAAAAAGTAACTACTTTTAAAAATATTTAAGTAGTTTAGAAAATTTTTTAATTAAATTACTATTTATTTTGGTATCATATATGGTATGATTTAACAAATTTTAATAATTAAATTTTAATTAAGAAAACATTTAAATTATAAAAAAATTATTTAATTTACATGAAAAACAGGAAATATTTGACTTAAATAAAGATAAATATGACATATCTAGTTCCAGGCTGTTTTGTTACCCTACGATACCCAATTTATAAATAAAGTTTTTTCACATATGTAAAAAAATTTTCGCGATAAAGACATCAAAGTTTCTTATTTATGCCATCTTTAATTTAATTAGGTGAAAAAATTTCCATAAATGAGCAAAAAATAATTTTCTTAAATATTAAATATATCATTTAACTCGGTTTCTCAACGCTTACAACTCATTTACGATAAGACTGAGGAAAAAAATTAGTCCACCGGAATAACGTCAAAAAAAATCTTTTCAAAATCTTAAAAATAGTTTTTTTGACAAAATAAAATTTAAGAAAGTAACTTTTAGCTTCAAGAGTTTATTTTTACACTGCGTAGATTAAAATAAGGGGGGAAACTATTGTTAAGCGGCCTAAAATAATTTTATTGTTTTGCTTGTTGCGTGTCGCCAGTGGAGGCTTTTTAAACATAAGGAATATTTATTGGCTTACATCATACATACATACATCAACTATTTTATAACCTGCTGCTGCAATGGAGTTAGCTGCTGCATCTACTAAAGGTTCGGCTCATTTAATGTATATGCACTCAATACACGTCTAAATTAGAGTTCGACAATTTCAGTAACTTCACTTTTAGTTACCGGTAACTGCGGTAATTTGAGCGCAACCTAAGGAAACTTGAGTGTAACTTATGGTAACATTGGGTAAGTTATAATTTGAAAAAAGTAACTTAAAAAAAATTGACAACTATTATTGATAGAATGTGAGAAGAGTTCTTACATTATCAATAACACTCGCGTAGATTTCATTTAAATCGTTTGCATACAAATATTTAAAAGCATTTTCAGTAAAAAAAAAGAAGAAAAAAAAAAAGAGAGAGCGAGAGAGAAAATCACAAATTTGTCCCTTGCTAGCAGGACCGGCGCTAGGCACTAGGCAACTGCCTATAAAATGTAAAAATCTAACTCAAGTAAAATTATAATTTTAGAATATATTATATATAACGATGAGAAATTTTCTATATCTCGTAATTGAGCATAAACTGCAAGGCAAATTAGCGTAGCACTCGCAGGCTATAGGCAAAGACAATATGTAGTGTTGTTATGTTATTAGATAGTGGCTTCTGCTTCTTGTTTCTCGTCTATGTTTATATTAATAAAATGAGAGATAATAAACAACTTGAGTTACGTTTTCCAAATAAAGCAAATATTTTCTTTTTAAATTATAAATACAAAAAACAAATTGTATATTATCTGTTCTATATTTCTCATGTTCCCTCTATCGCCCTCATATTTAATCAGTTACATCACATTCATTCGCTTGCGTTTGGTTAACAGAGTACAAGATATGTCTTCTGTCTTTCTCCGATTCTTTGAATAAATATCAATATTACTCTTTCCCTACCGCAAGCCGCTGATAGCGGCTTTTGATTTTTTTTTATGACCGCAAGCCGCTGGTAGCGGCTTTCGAGTATGTTTCACAATTTATCCTGTTTTTAACATATTTATCCTGTTTTGAGCAATTTTCATTCTAGACACATATAAATTGTTTTTTCTTAGGTTTTAATTAGTTCTCTACATAATCAAGTACAAATATGAGCCATAATGTGTAATTATAATTAGTTATCACTTGACTAAGTTAAAAAATCTTGAGTAATCCTTGATAAAAAAAAAATTAATTTAGTTCGTAATTAGTAAAATAAAGCAGCTTTAACATTGTAAAATTTAACTTGTAGAAGCGTACGAGTATTTAGCGAAGTAATTACAAAGGTCTTTTGAAGAAAAACGTTGTTTTTATACATTAAATGAGTTTTGTTTTGGACTTAACGTTTTAGTTACTACTTACAAAAACAACGTTCTTAGCATTTATTATTGTTCAATGGTGCGTGTTAAAAACTTATTTAATTAAAAAGTTCATTTGTTTAGCTTTCTATTGATATATAATTTGTTATGCTTTTAAAGAAGATATACTATTCGAATTTTTATTAGTTTAAGAATTTTAATCCAAACTTTATTCCAAAAAACAAGCGGTCGCAGCGAAAAGATTTTTGTTAAAACGGCGGTGACGAAACAGTTAACTGTTTAGTCACTAAACAGTTAACTGTTTCGTCACCGCCGTTTCAAAAATAAAATATAATAGACAAGCACTAAACTTCAGTGCTTGTCTATTATATTTTGTTTATAATAAGTATTTAACTGACAATATTCTCATCGATTTAAAAAGTAGTGTATTACTTCAACTCTACTATTTTACGCTAGCAAGTAATAAGTAAATATTACACATTTCTAACGTTTTTTAACCATGTCTCAGAAAAAAGACTATCCTTCAAGTCGGAAAATCACGTGATCAAAATTCGCGATTGGAAGGCATTATGATTTAGGGGAAAACAAACTTTGTGGCTAGCGCTTTCTTTTATATAAATATTGCATTTATTAGTTTATTTTTAGCATTATGGAATCTATTTATGAATATTTTGAAAATCTAGATACAACATCTAAAGAAAGATATAATGAAAAGTTATAATTTTTTATTATGCATCATTTTTTATTATTGTTTAAAAGATTATGAGCAATAAGAGATTATGTTTGATAATAATAAGCATAATTAGTATTATATCTTTTATAACTTATAATCATAATTAATAATCATATATGTTATGTATGATTTATAATAAATCATACATAACATATTCGATTTTTTCAAATTATTGTTAAAAGGTTAATTAAAGGTTAAACTATAACAATTGTCAAATGTTTATTGGTATTAATAATTTAATATTAAAACTTTCAATATTAAATTAGTATTAATTTTAAAGAAAAGTAAAGTTCTCTAAACTATAAGTTCTGAATAAACATTCAGTTTACTTTTTTAACTTAATATTTAATATTATAATAGATTATTCAAGCCTAATTTTTTTATAAGATTTAGTGTTTAATGTATTATAAATCTTATAAGAAAATTAAAAAAAAACTTTTTATTTTTTAAAGCATGCTTGACTACTTGATTTTACTATTTACTCTTACTGTTTTTTTAGGATTAAGTTTACTCTTACTGTTTTTTCAGGTTTAAGTCAATGTCCTTACAAGTTTCCAGCAGACAATTGGATTGACAACCCTAATGAATGGCCACAACTGACTTATCATCATTTGTATCACTACCTTATCAAGACTCTGTGTAAGTTGGTCTTAATATTTTTTCAAGTTTAATCAATTCTTAAGGTTTCATGATTTTATTTAGTGTTTTTTTTAAGTTATAGGTGTTTATTTCCCAGAGGCGATGGAAAATTTTAAATCACTGGATGCGTGGAAATTTTTTATATCAGGCTGGGTTCAAACAACTGTTCATTTCAAATTAGAAAGTGGTGTATATATTATGCGTGCTGATGTGAGACCATCTTATCGGACTACTGATGAATGTCACAAGCCATGGGTAGCTCTTAAATCGGATGGGACTGTCCTGGCAGGTCATTGCAATTGTATGGCTGGGTAAATAGTTCATATTTTATACAGGGGCAGATCTAGGGTGTATCCTATGATGCCCAGAATTCACCTATAATATTTTAACAAATTCTGAATAAATTCGTTTCATAATATGAAAAAATCTAAATTTAAATTTATAGTATAATAATTTTTATATATAAGTTGGTAACCTTAGGCCGCATGACATTTAACAGATGGAATGCAAAGTCCTATGGCTTACCTTCTTATTGGTGCACTTCGTTAAATAAATTAGACAAGTAATAAATGTCTGATTTATGAACAGAACAGCCAAGGCAACAGTTTATTCATTATATTTTAGATGGATATTTTAGAATAATGTCAAATATGTAATAATAAGGCAGTGAAGCCGCTTTGATGACAAATTGCCATTTATTGTCGGCAACAGTCCACCCCCTCCCTTTATCCTCTTCCCCCTCCCTCTTCTTTTATCCTCTCCCCCCCCCCTTTTATCCTCTCCCTCCTCCCTTTTGCAAATAAATAAATAATCATCACCCATAAAAAATCCTGCATCCGCCCCTGTTATATATATTTTAGTTCACACATACACACACATATATATATACATATATATACACACACATACATATATATATATATATATATATATATATATATATATATATATATATATATATATAATATTTCTGATATTTCAAAATTTTTAAAGTCTAGGTGAAACATGCTCTCATGTTGGGGCTGTGTTATATAAGATTGAAGCTGCAGTACGCGTTGGTTTAACATCATCCACTCCAACTGAGTTAACATGTGTATGGAATCAAAAAATTGTAAGAAATATTGCAGGTTGTCCTGTTGCCAAAATTAATATTTATTCAGATGCAGCAAAACAAAAGTTTAACAAAGTTTTATTGCCAACAGTAAATAGTAACATTCCAACACATAATTCTAAAATGAACTTTTTGATAGAAATTGAATCTGTGCAACCAAAAAGTGTTGGCTTGAGTCTTTTTAGCAACTTCAATAGAAAATTTATTTGCAAAGTAGTAAAACTGCAGACACTACCACCATCATTAAGAAATTTGTATGGTGCTGACACCAATTTATTGTTAGAAGAATACCATGAAACCACCCAGTTGACTCTTAGTCATGCGGATGTTGTTTACATTGAGGAAGCAACAAGAACACAATATTATTCTTCTACGTGGTTTGACCAACGAGCAGGGAGAATAACTGGATCTGTAATTGGTCAAGTATACCATGCATCATTTGACAACTCTAATGCCAATTTAGTGAAAAAAATTTGTCAAATTGCTAAGAGTGAAGTTAGAACTCCAACTTTAATGTGGGGATGAAAACATGAAAAAGAAGCTATTGAATTCTTCAGAAATATCTGCTCTGGATACCCTTGTCAAAAAAAAGTACTAAATGATACCATTCCCATTCATGAAGATTTTCAAGTGGAATCTATAGGTTTTTGTGTGTTCAAAAAAGAACCTTGGTATGGAGCTTCACCAGATGGTGTAGTGTTTTGCTCTTGCTGTCACTATAGTTTACTTGAGGTACAGTGTCCTTATACCCTTCAGGATAAGTCACTTCACGAAGAAATCGAAGGTGGTAAGTTTTATATTGGAAGAGACGAAAATGGTTACTTTCTAAGAAAGAGTAATAATTATTACTTTCAAGTGCAACATGAAATGATGTCCACTGAAACATTGTTTTGTCATTTTGTGGTATGGACACCTTCTGAATCTGTAATTATTAATGTTGAAAAGGATGACATTTTCCTTAAAATTATTTATGAAAAATGTGATTCTTTTTGGAAAAAATATGTTTTGCCCGAATTGATAACTCGGAAGCTAGAATGTTCCACACCGTCGGCTCCGGAAAGCCATATCCCTAACGAAGTTGAAAAAGTGATATACTGTATTAAAAATTGTGAGTTTCCTGGAGAATTAGACTGTATGGTGGGGTGCGATAAATGTGATAACTGGTATCACCCGATTTGTATTGGTTTGAAACGACTGCCGAAAGGTAAAACATGGTACTGCAAACAATGTATAAACTTGAATAAACAAAAGAAACAATATCATTTTAAATTTATTTGTCTTAGTTTATGAGAAAAAATATTATTTTTACCAGTGCTATTTACCCAGTGACAAAAAACCTTTTCCAAAAACGAAAAAATTATAATATTTTAATAGTCCTAATATCATAAATGTATAAACACTCTTTGTGCGATTAAATTGTTATTAGGATTATTCTGGAGCGTTACGGTTTACGACTCTTTGTTACCGGTAAACTAAATGTAAAGAGACTCTGGTTTTTTTAATTTATTTTTATTTTTCAATAGCCAAAAAAATAAATATAAAATATCATGTGTAAAAAATATTTCAAAATATTCGATGGTGCTCGGATTATTAGCCTATTTTCTTTATTATTAGAAGTGCGACGCATAGTGCAATGATTCCTTCAAGCCAAAAAAAAAAGAAGCATAAGAAACAGTGGAGAGCCTTGGCGGTCGAGCTTTGACTAAAAAAAATATTTTTCTGCTATTTTCTTATTAGGCAAGGATTGACAAAACACGTTCAAAGGAAATAATCTTAAATTTAATATCTCAGGTTAAGGCAGACGAAACAGGTCTGCCTCTTTTTTTGTTCATAACACGGATTCTAATCTGTAAATATAGTTTAATGTTATTTTTGCAGTTTGTGCATTTTTATTCCAAATACTAAATTTAAACCTCAAATACAAAAAATAAGCAGATTTCACATTTACATTTATTAGTATTTGTTCGATTTATTGTAAAAAATATATAAAATTAACCGGTCGGCAGGCGCCCCTTCAATCTTGGTGCCCTGGTTAAATAGCCTTCTTTACCCCTCCCTCTCAAAGGCACTGATTGCAGTAGCATACAATGAGTTATAATTTTTTTAAATAACATGATTTTGACATGTAAATGTTATTTGCTTTCTTTTTTAAAAATTATTTAACAATAAAAAACTCTCGAAGACCATAAAGAGATGTAAAAACGGACAAAAAATATACATAGTAAATCAATAAAATGGATTAAAAAATGACTCAGTAAAATAACCAACAATTGAAATTAAACAAACTTTCAGTAGAATTAAATAGATAAGTTTATATTATAATGAAAATCTTCCCATTTATCAAATATTTTAACATATATATATATACATATATATATATATATATATATATATATATATATATATATATATATATATATATATATATATATATAATAAATCATTACAAAGTAAATCTTAGATTTTCATATCATTAAATACAATGCTTTCTCCCAAATTTGTCAGAGCAGCACATACAGTAACTATTTTATCACAGTTTGCCAAAATACTATTTGCAGACTCATCCTTAATATTTTTTATAATCTTTAATGGTATGATACCTTTTAATATAGTGTATCTGTTTTTCATCAATCCAATTACTCGTTCAATATGAATTCTAACAGATGCAATTTTTCTAGATGTTTCAATTTCTTTGGCCAATAACTGTTTTTTACCCCTTGTAAATGCAGGAATTAACAACTCAGCAGAACTCCCAGCAGCAAAGTCTTCTTGTAGATTGAATCCACGATCTGCTAAGATTTGGTCTCCTGGCATATGTTTACTAGAAATCAAACAAGCTTCAAATGTATTAATAATATTTATTTACCTGATATAAAATGCAAAGAACAAACATAGGTTGATTTTGATTTAGGAGACCAATTTTTGTTGAGTTTCGCTCTACCAGAATCATCAACTTTAGCTCGGTGAATAGCACTTATCCACTTTATTCTTAAACTTTTTTTTGCTGGAAAACAATAATATCTAAGCTCTGGATTTTTTAATTTATTTGTTTGACAACCAGGAACGCAACAGCTTTTTGGCATGAATGTCTTTTGTGCTTTGTCAATCGTTTAGCAGTATCGCTTAACTTAAAAACTCAGTTTGTTTTCCCCCGAACCATAATGGTTGCTATTTCCGTGTTTTCGCGTGATGTCAAGCCGACTTGAAGGATCAGCGAAGGAGAGTAAAGGGAGTCGGGATCAGAGGGGAGCTATGGGGTCGTCCGTAAATGATGTCGGTGTTTTTTCTCAATTTTTCGACTCCCCTCCCCCCTTTGTCAAACTCTGTCAATTTTTGGCCAACCCCCCGTTATATATGATGTCAGTTTTTGTGTACTCCCCCCTCCTTAAAAAAAATAAAAAATGCTTAAAAACCATTAATTTTTTTTCTGACTATATTATACATTTATATAATAATAGCTCTCATCAAATTATATTATATAATAGTCGATATCTCATTAAATAATCAACTAAGCAAATAGTATTATATATCTTTAATATAATCTTCCCATGGGTTGTTGAAGTGATCATCGATTAAAACAATAGGTAGTGAATGCTCTCCGCGCTCTAAATGGATATCGTATTCTTAAGGCACAATCAAATTCGTTGCGTCAACTTCATTTTCATCTAACCATTCAGCAGTTTTCGAACTCTTCTGCAAGGCGATGACTGTCAAAAATGCTTTCTGACGCTTGGCAGCAATACGAACAGGTTGGACCCTTTTGATTAGAGGGAGTGTTATAGAAGAAGAATGGATAGAAGCGTGCATTTTCAATATAGCTTGAGAGGCAAAGTAGATATTGCACTTTTTACAGATTTTATCAGCTAGGCTAGACTGAACTGATGGACGCATCATACGGCAAAATTGGAAATCCTTTGGCAGTTCGAGAAAGAATACTTTCAATGTTTGATGCGAGGAGCATAAAGACGGATGATGGAAACAATTCTTTTGCTCCTTCTGAGACATCTACTGCTTTGAGCCCGTCTCTCGTTTGGTTGGCAGGGACAGGTGGTGGAAGAAATCTTGCTCTAATTAGAGTAAAGTAAGAGCTTCTAATAGTCTGACAACAAGAACGGTTTTCACATTTCACAATATGAGTAAAATATTGACTTGTACGAAGATGATCGGCAATCCAACGTTGATTTTGTAATAAAAGGCTCCTTGACTCCAGCTCTGATTTGTCTGGATCAATATACTCTGCAATGGTTGGATAACCGTCAATTTGTAGATCAGACCAAATATCAGCCAAAATCTGTCCAGCAAAACCAAAGTTCTGTTTTTCTAAATTTTCATCTATTGTCCTGCCTGATTTAAAAAGATATGTTGGTTATTATAGGTTAAAAATTATATTAATATTTTTACAAATTAACTTTTGTCAATGTAATTACCTTGAGAATCAAGATGAGTTCCGTAATATTTGTGCGGAAGAATCACCCCAGATAATTCTTTACTTAGAGGTGTCATTCGTCGCTCAGCTTTGTTGAATGCACTGCCGCCTGGAGCGATCGTCACGATGAAAAGAGCGTCAAGGCTATTCTTTAAGAAATGGTGAATCCCGATTTCAATTACTTTCTGGTATCTGGGATTTTTGTCGGGTCTTGCATCGACGCTAAACACAACGATAGGCTTAACCATATTAGTTTGAGGATCTCTGGTAATAGAGTCGAATTCTTTGCTATCCAAGAGCCGCTGAAAGTCTAATCCATGAGCGAAGGCGGTCGAGGATGCATGTTTTTTTAATCGATCAGCAATGTAAGTAGGTCCAGAATAAGTAACAGCATCTGTTTTTCCGAGACCATCTTTTTTGATCGTAATTCCAGCGTATACAGATGGTATAAGCTTGTGTTTAGCAGCGTTGTGTTTAGCAAAGAGTTAATATTTCTAACATAATTTGATTCGCAGTCAAATGGTAATACATTAATAAAACAATAGCAACTTTTATTTTACGTTAGTAGTTGTTATTTATTTAATGTCTCTGGGAAACTTATTATATTAACTTATAATATTATATTATAAATAATTTAATAAAATATAGTATCAAGTTCCCTGCATTTAATATTAATTTCCCCACAAACAAAACATCATTTCTATACCATTTAGTAGATGCAAATACCGTTAAAATCTGCTCATTAAAACTAAAAAAATAATTTAAATTGACATCATTTTGGCCACAACACCCTTTCCCCATTGTCAATTAGTCTCAAACTGTCCAGCACTCCCTCCCCCCCCCCTATATTTACTGACATCATATATGGATGACCCCTATTATGAAATATTTTCGTACAGAAACACATTCTACAGGTTCTGATTCTGCTACTGAAGGCGATAGCGGTGTGAGTAAAAAATCTAAAGTGATAAAGTTTTTTTTTTGTTTATTTGTTTCTGTTTTTTGTTTTTTTTTACAAGATCTTTTTGTTTTGTTTTGTTTTATAAGGTCTCTGCTTTGAATTAGTCTTGTACAATTTGCATTGTCCCTTCAAAAAAGTATTATTGTAATATTTATACTATATTGTAAACGGTATCTATTTTTGTAAAAAATATATTGATTGATTGATAGTTGACGATGAAATTGTTAATAATGCTAATATTTTAAGTCAACAAAATGAAATTGTAAATATCAATGAATACCAAATTTATCTACCTGAAGCAACTCCTGCTGTTAATGATTCAAGGCAAATTGAAACTGAAACCCAAATTAGCTTATTATCATCTGCAGACTACAGTGACCCTGCAAATTGGCCTACTCATTTTAGTAACAATTTTCGGCAATTTGTTATACAAAATAGACCGCAACAAATTGAAAAATATAACTTTCCACGAGATCGAGATAAACAAAAAAGAAAATTTTTATCACTCTGTTACAAGCGAACATTACCAAATGGAGAAGAAGTCTCTCGTTCTTGGCTTATATATTCAGTTTCAAAAATGGAGTTTTCTGTTTATGTTTATTTTTAAATTATTTGGTAAAAGCAAAAGTAGCTTGCCGGCTTTAAAAGGTTCAGGTTTAAACGATTGGAAGAATATTGGAGCACTTCTTTCTTCTCATGAATTTTCAAAAGTGGAAAGAACTTGATATAAGTTTATCTACAAAAAAAACCATTGATCATATTAACCAACAAAAAAATAAAAAAAAATAACAATATTGGCGACAAATTTTAAAAAGATTAATTGCCTTAGTCAGAGTACCGACTACGCAAAACTTGGCATTTCGTGGAACAAATGAAAAGCTTTACAATAAAGCGAATGGTAACTTTTTAAAGTTTGTTGAGTATTTGACCCATTAAATAATGAACATGTACGAAAAATTAAAAATCAAGAAATTAAAACTGCTCATTATCTTGGAAAAGAATTTCAAAACGAATTAATACAAATATTATAAATGCTATAAAAGATAATATCTTTTATAGCATTTATAATATTTGCTATAAAAGATAATATCTTGACTAGAGAAAAATTTGCTAAATATTGTTCTATAGTTTTAGACTGCACCCCAGATAATAGCCATACAGAACAAATGATAATAATAATTGATTTTGTTGATTTAGAATCACCAACATCACATGATGGGGATTTAGTTATAATTAAAGAATATTTCTTAGGATTCATACCTGTGGAAAAATCTACAGGTGCTATTTTGGCAAAAACATTAATTGAACAATTAGAAAATTTTAATTTACCAATTGAAAATAGGGCATCACATACTCTTAAAAAGTTTGCGAATAAATTATAAAAAATTTATAGTTTAAAAAATTCAAACTCTATCTTATTTGCAAAAAATGGTGAAATTGTTATTTTACAGTAAAATTATTGTAATTGTACTAAGAAAATATTGTAAAAAAATATATATTTATATATATTCTTATTTGAAAATTAACAAATTTTAGCGCATTAGTTTTTTTTCTTCTTAACTTTGTTTACATTTAAAATTTTATTACATTATGGAATAGCATATTTGAAAATTATTTAGGGATTTACAATCACTTAGTGCTTGCAAGGATAACCCATCTATTAATGACTTTGGCTTCAATAATAACAAAATAAAAAACTATAAAATTTTATTAGTAGCTGGAAATGTAATGTATTTAGCTACATCGGTAATATTCAGTGGTAGTAAAATGGTATTAAGTCATAAAAAAAAACGATGTTATAAGATGTGTTCAAAACTAAATACCTTTTATATTTGTAAAATATATGTAAAATAGTAGTGTTGTCATTATTACTTTAAAATTAAAAAGACAGTTATTTTTTTATTATTCAATCTTGTATTGTTATTTTATTATAAAGTTACTATATCATAAAACTATTAAATATACATGAAGTATTTATTTTACTACTCTAGGAGCTGATTATATACCAATAATATTTTAAAAAAATATGTGGCTATGAAAATAGCCGTTTTAGTAGGTTAAAGTCATCTCACTTTTTCTTTAATGTTCTTGTTCCAAAATAGAGGGTGTTTTTTCAAATGATGTTCTTTATATATCAATTTAGTTTGACTTTTTTAAATCTTGAAAGCTTTCAGGTTATCTTTTGCAATGTAAAATCTATAAATTTGTATATAAAGTGTTAGATGATCATGCATATTTAGCAGTAAGCAAATACGATAAACACTGCTCAAGATACAACTTAGACATGTTGGAACTAAAACCAATTGTAAAATTAGACGTGCTAAAAACATTCCCACTAGGTTATAATAGAATGTTTTGTTTAGTAATGTAGTGGGATACACGCTTAAACGTTATAATATCATTGATAAAAGAGATACCAGTCAGATAAACAATAGCAAGATTTGCTGCTTCAAAACATGAACGAAAAATACAATTTTAGAAAACATGAATGAGATCTTTTATCAAACATTGTACAACAAATAAATAACTTAGTTCCTGGTGAAATAAAAGTAAAATATAACATTACAAAAAAAGAACATAATGCCTTAGAAGAACTAAAGAGTAACAACAAAATTATCATTAAATCTGCTGATAAAGGAGGTTGTTTAGTTCTGATGGATGCAGATTACTATAGAGATAAACTTGTGTACCATGACCATTTATTAACTGAAACATATAAAAATATTGATAGTAACACAGATGAAATATGTTTTAAGAAACTTAAAAATCACGTTGATAAATTTAAAGAATGTTTAACCTAAAAGAAACTACTTATCTCAAAAACTATAAACGGAAAACTAGCAATTTTTATGTGTTACCGAAAATTCACAAATCTAATGCAATAGAAAATTTTATAAAAGAATCTAATAAGGAATATATTGAATGTTTATGCCCCGATTATCTGAATGGAAGACCAATAGTTGGAGGTTCTTTTTCGCCCACCCAGCGCCTTAGTGAACTCGTTGAAAAAATCTTATCACCTCTTGTACCAAAATTAACAACATATATAAAAGATGATTGGCATTTCATTAGAGTACTACCTAAAAATATGGAGTACCAAAATACTACTTTATACAGTGTTGATATTTCTAATCTTTATACTAGTATTTCTCATGAACTAGGTTTAGAAGCGATTAAATTTTGGATAAGTAAATTACGTGATGATATACCTATCAGATTTTCGGAAGCTTTTATTTTAGAAAGCGTGAATTTTTATTTTAAAGAACAATAATTTTACTTTCAATAATGAGTTTTTCAATCAACTAATTGGAACAGCCATGGGAACAAAAATGGCTCCACCATATGCTTGTTTAGTAGTAGGATATCTTGAAGAAGTGAAATTATTTCCTAAAGTTTTACCAATTTTCTTCAATAAAACTGAATGCGAGAATATTCAAAACAATTTCAAAAGATACATGGATGATGGTTTTGTCGCTTTATTAAAATCAATTAATGTTAATTTGCTGTTAAAGTGTCTCAATTCTTTACACCCCGATATCAAATATACAGAAGAACAATCTAAAATTTCACATACGAATACCACACAGTACCAATTTTTAAACTTTTTAGATATAACAGTTATTCTAGATGATAACAACATTATTAAAACAGATATTTTTTATAAACCTACAAACTCCCATGACTATCTAAATTACAAAAGCCATCAGCCTACCCACACAAAGGAAAATATATCTTTTACATTAGCTAAGCGAATCATTTGTTTCGTATCTAATCCAATAAAAATGGAAATCAGACTTCAACAACTAAAACAATTTTTAGTTCGATGCAATTACCCTGTAAAAATCATTAATAATGGAATCTTTAAAGCTCGACTACAGGGACCAGCACCTCAAAAAAAAGAAAAGAACAAAGTTATACCTTTTGTAACTACAAATTTTGCAAATATTAATTTTGAAAATTTGTTAATTACTCTACAAGGTATTTTGAAACTATCTGTTTTAGACAATAAATTAAAATCAGTTTTTGAAAACACTTCTATTGTACTATCACAACGCTAACCAAAAAACATTTTAAGACACATTAGTACATCAAGTTTTAATAAGAAACCAGTTTTTATTAATGATGAATGCAAGGTTATCTGGTAAAGTATGGTACATTAAAACTTCAATATCATGTAATTCAAAAAATATTATTTATTTTCTATCATGTAATGGATGCGATGGAAAAACAACATACATTGGTAAAACTAATAACCTAAGGTTAAGAACTAATCTACACATCTACACATGCAGAACAGGTATTGGTTCAGATAAATTTGATCAGCATGTTTTCAATTGCCATAAAAATGAACCTTTTTTTAAATTATTTCCGATGTTAAAACTCTCAAATGAGAATTTACTTCTTATTTATGAAGCTCACCTACATAAACAGGGACATGATACAATGAACATATAAACAGGAAGTAATTATTTTCACATTACTTTTAAAATTTTCCTTACCAACTAGTATTAAGTTATGCTATAATTTTGTTAATTATAGTTCTTTATATAAACCTTAATTACTTCCTTTTTTTAAAAAATTTTTATAGGAAGTTCAATATAAATAGTTTTTTTAGTTTAGTATATCTCATACACAGCTGAAGATTTTATAAGAAAGGCCTTCTGTGTTAGAGAAAAAATTTTTTAAATATTTATCAAAATTTAAATAATAAATATATTTTACTCATCTTAGTTTGAATAGTTTTTCTTTTGTTACCTGGAATATTTATTCATATTTGTTATATGTTGCTTTTGAGAAAGTTTTTTAATCATTGAAAAATGTGAATTTTAAGTTATCCTTGAAGGTCAACAGATCTTTCTCTTTTCCGATAACCTTTGGGGTTCCACAATCTTTTATGCTTGGTCCAGCATTATTTCTTTTTTCTTCTATATCAATGATCTTTTGGACAATTAAATAAAAATCTAAAGTGACTATATTTGCTGATGATCTTGCCTTTCAACAATGTCGCATCCTTTAACATCCATTATCATTTATAACTCTCAACACTGTGTTAACTCTAAACACTGTTTTTACTCTAAACACAGTTATAACTCCAAACAATATTATAACTCTTAACACTGTTCTTACTCTTAACATTATTCCAACTCTAAATATTGTTATAACTCTAAATACAGATCAAACTCTCAACACTGTTTTAACTCTAAACACTATCCCAAATCTAAACAATATTCTAACTCTAAACACTATTATAACTCAAAACATTATTCTAACTCTAAACATTATTCTAACTCTAAACACTGTTCTAACTATAAACACTGTTCTAACTATAAACACAGTTATAACTCTAAACACTATTATAACTCAAAACACTGTTCTTACTCTAAACATTATTCCAACTCTAAATATTTTTGTAATTCTCAACACTGTTTTAACTATAAACACTGTTCTAACTCTAAACACTATGCTAACTCTAAAAATTATTTGAACTCTAAATACTGCTTTAACTATCAACACTTCTATAACTCTAAACACTTTTCTAACTCTAAACACTATCCTAACTCTAAACACTGTTATAACTCTAAACAATATTCGTACTCCAAACATTATTCTAACTCTAAACACTGTTCTAACTCTGAACACTGTTCTAACTCTAACACAGTTATAACTCTAAACACTATTATAACTCTAAACACTGTTCTTACTCTAAACATTATTCCAACTCTAAATATTGTTCTAACTCTAAACACTGTTCTAACTCTAAACACTATGCTAACTCTAAAAATTATTTGAACTCTAAATACTGCTTTAACTATCAACACTTCTATAACTCTAAACACTTTTCTAACTCTAAACACTATCCTAACTCAAAACGCAGTTATAACTCTAGACATTATTCGTACTCTAAACATTGTTCTAACTCTAAACACTGTTCTAACTCTAAATACTATTCTAACTCATCTAGTCATTCTAGTTAAAATTTCAACTAGTTTTTTCAATATATTAAAATTTACATTAACAAATATCTTAAAGAATAGTTGAAAGAATCTGAAAAATTTTTCTACAAACATTTAATGCATTTGTAAACTTTGCGCAGACTTGCCTTGTACTCTGTAAACATTGATTCGGATAGACCTACACAAGAAGAATGAAACCATTCATTACAATTTAAACTCTGAATCATTGAGTCTGTCGATTTAAAAATGCTACGGCACACACAATACAAAGAATATTTTGAGGTTCGAACTACATTTTTTCTAACAGTTCTATAGCTATCAACAGGGAACTGTGTTATTCTGTAATTTTCAAGACACGTCAGCAAATGTTGGCGCATCAAGTCCTCCCTGTATCTAAAGTTACAAGGATCTTTTCCTAAACACAGAGTAACACAATTTGCTATTGCATTAAAGTCACTCAAAAGATCTTTCTGACGGACTACATTGCTTATGTTAGGCTCTATTTCAACAGACTGTAAGCAGGCAAATTTAGAAATTGAGTAAATGCAGTCTTTACTCGGAATGAGTTGCAGACTACAATAAATGTTGATTTGACTATCTTTACGATGATGGTTAGAGGCAGTTACCCAATGTCCTATTGTTAAATCATTAAAAATTTGAACAAAAGCCCTGCTAGAAGCATTACATAGACCAGCAAAGCACAGAATCGGGTCTTCAAGACCTTTAATATCTGGAAATTGGCGCTTACACAATAACATTGCTGCAAAAATAACTTTATGATTGAGAAGCCCCATCGGATTTAAAATAAGGCTTCGATCTGCATTGGTGAGATTCAAAATTTCAAATTGAAGCCATGTCTGCACATCTGCAGTAACCATTGAATTTGTATCATCACAAATTAAAACAGGTGTTTCAAGTGTAGTTGGTTTCATATCTGCATTCATAACTGATGATAAAAATGGAAAATTTGATAGAGAATCTTCAGACGTTGGGACACAGTTGTCATCAAATTTCACTCTCTTTTGCATCCTTTTTAATACACACAAAATAATAGAATAATAGTAGAAATGTAGGTAACATTGTTTACAAATATAATAGAAGATAAAAAAAGATGGAGAACACCTAAAAAGTTAAAATGCAAATAAAGTTATTTACATTTCATTTTGAGATAACGGAATCTCCGTATTTAAACTTGCTGCAGAGGAAAGGATACCAACATGCAAAGTTTGAGACGCTAAGTCAACACTTTGATTCATGCTCCAACCATTTAAATTTCTAATCTCAAGATTGGCAGTTGCATCTGGTGCAGGGATAAAATTTAAATCACCTTTTCTTGGCATCTTACATCCTGATTTTTTGTCACCTTTTTTACTAAAAATAATAAAAATTTAAAAAAATGATTTCTAGTGTAGATAAGATGTTACCTTATTGCATTCTCTTTTCTGGGATGTAACCCGAAAGACAAATCTATCATTTGAGAATTTAAGTCACTTTTTCCTTCTTATATATCTATAAACATATAAAATCATATATAATATATATATATATATATATATATATATATATATATATATATATATATATAACGATATATATATGTATATATAAATATAAATTTATGTATGTATGTATATATATATATATATATATATATATATATATATATATATATATATATATATATATTTAAACAACTTTAAAAAGTATTTTACACAATAGAGTGCTCAATGTTCTTAAAAGAACAGAGCAAATATGTATTAGTAAAAATCACTAAACAAAATTTTTTTCCATTTAACACTGTGTTTCATCAACAAAGATTCATCATAAATGCCTTTCTGATGAATATTTGTTGATGAAACGCAGTGTTAAGTGGAAAAATTTTGTTAAGTGATTTTCTACTAATATATATATACATATATATATATATATATATATATATATATATATATATATATATATATATATATATATATATATATATATATATATATATATATATATATATATATATATATATATATTATATATATATGTTTGCGTACATAAATAAATTATTATATAATTAAAAGTTTAAAGATAAATAGGACAAGTATATGTATTAAAAATAATATCAGAACTCTTATAATTGTCAAAACTGGCAAAAAAATAAGTGACCTTATAATTTTGCCAGGATCACTTACTTATTTAATCAAGTTAGATATTAAGATAAATCACATTTGTTTGAAACATATAACCCAAAATGTCATCAATAATTAGAATTTATACTTGGTTATATATTTTTAACTACTAACATTGTACTCGGAGATGCCAAATATTAAATATTTATTTAAATTTTTACCCCATAGTAGTAGTAGTAGTAGTAGTAGTAGTAGTAGTAGTAGTAGTAGTAGTAGTAGTAGTAGTAGTAGTAGTAGTAGTAGTAGTAGTAGTAATCCTGGTTGCCCTCATGTTACGAATTGCATTGCCCTGGCGCTACGAATTTTGCCCTTATGTTACGTTTTTGCCCTCATGTTACGCGGAATGCCCTAATGTTACGAATTTGCCCTCATGTTACGAATTGTGCGTAGCATGAGGGCAAAAACTGCCCTACATACGCTACATAGTAACATGAGGGCATTCGGCGTAAAACATATTTATTTTAAGATAAATGACTAAGTGAGCAAATTAGCAAATTTTAAAATGGCTGAGTTTAATGTATTAGTGGGACGTTATATTAAGATTGATATAGTAATAAATTTCGATTGAAATATAGTTAGAAGGATAACATATTAATAAATAATAATAATTGTGAACATATATGCAATCATATTTAAAATAAGTTGAATAATGATATTGGCTATATATTAATTAATTAAGATTGATAGTAAAGTTAGATTAAGATAATCTAACTTTATTATCAAACTTTATTATCAACAAAAGACACAAATTTATTGGTGCCTCAGGTAGTAATTAGTTTGTTATTAAAATTTTATTAAACTTTGTTTCGGCTAATTATACTAATTAATAAATTACTCAAAACTACAGTACTGTTTCATTAATTATATTACTAAAACAACATAGAACTTACATCAGTGAGGATCTCAAAATTTGAGATCCTTGCTGACACAATACCTTGGAATTGAAGTTATTATTGTCACAATGCCTTTAATATATCATATGTATATAATGTGTGTATCATACACACATTACATACATATGATGTACATACACTGTAAGTACATCATATATATGATGTACATATACATATACATGTATATAACGTAGTCTACATCAATCACTGATGTAAAATTGCTTACATGCATACAATATAGTACCTTGTATAGTATTTAGGTAACAAATGAGTGTTTATTGTAAATCAAAAATGTTGTTAAACCATTTGTTAATAATTATACAAATTAATAATACCTTTGACAAATTTCAAAGGTTTGTTCAAAGGTATTATTAATTGGTAATTGGTATTAAAGTTAATATTATTATCTCAAAGTTTGAAATACCTAATGATGTAAGTTCTTATGTTTTTTAGTACTATAATTAATGAAATATCATAAATATTCTCAATATAATAAGATCATAAGTTTTTCTTCAGATTTTATGTTGAAATCATTGTTGAACTAAACTTAAGATTTAGTAATAAGTAGATTCTCTCCAAAATTGATACTAATAACTTGTGCTCTTAAGTGTAATAATTATTACGTTAATTTTCTATATTGAATAAAGGTTTTTAAAGTTCGACAAATAATTCTATAAATAAATTAACAATTTATAAAAAAAACTATTTATATTTTAAGATTAAAGAATTAATAAAAAATGTTAGAAGAAAATGTTTTAACTCTAAACTGTGTACTGTGCAAAAGATTAATTAATAACTCATGTGAATGTAACTTATGGGAAAACGATGCTTACAAAACTTGCAAGGCTTGTGCAGGTATTAAATTTATTTTGTTTGATTATTTCTTACATTTGCTTAAATACACAAGCTAATCTATCATTTATGTACAGATTCTTCATGCGGTATTTCTTATCCTGATAATGTTTTATTAGTTGAAAGAGGTATGTATTTGCACAATTAGGACAATGATTGTAAGTTAGGAGATATTATCGTTTTATATTTCATATTTTTATTAAAATATTATTGTATTTATTACCGGTTTTAAATATATTTAACTAAAGTTTAGGCAAAAATTGTTTTTTATGTTTATATATATATATATATATATATTATTTTTATATATATATATATTATATATATATAAATATATATATGTATATATATATATATATATATGTATATATATACATATATATAATATATATTTATATATATATATATACATTATTATATATATATATATATATTTATATTATTATATATATATAAAACTGATGTTGTATACTTAAGTCAGCACTATGACGTCACACTGATTTAGGGATAGGTGAGGGCTTCAGTGCATACATCGACTGTATATACATACAATTATATATACATCTATCTATGCAGATGTGTATATATATATATATATATATATATATATATATATATATATATATATATATATATATATATATATATACATGATTAATTTTTATTATTTCTTTTAGTATTTAAAAAAATTTACAGCCCAATCAATACTAGAAATTGCATCTTCATCGTTACTCTTGTCTATTTTTTCTGGTCAAGTATGTGTTTTTTGTAAAAAAAAATATAGTTTTCTTTTAATTAATTTGGAGATTCTGTGTTTATGTATTTCGCATATTTAAAACCATTTATATATTTATATATTTACATATCATCTATACATGTATGTGCGTTTTATAGATTGTTTTTTGGTTACATTTTTTTAGAAAATTTTCAAACTTTTTTATTCTTTTCTAGCTGTATAGTTACAGACACAACATTTATAATTCTGGTGGGAAGGCAAAAAGTAAACATCATTTAAAGGGTTATATTTTATAATAACAATAAAATAAATAGATGGTAAATAAATAGTTTTAAAGTTTATCAAAGTTATTTATTTATTTGCAATTATGTTTTAAGGAATGAAATTTTATCAATAAAATTATATATATATATATATATATATATATATATATATATATATATATATATATATATATATATGTATATGTATATATATATATGTATATATATATATATATATATATATATATATATATATGTATATGTATATATATATATGTATATATATATATATATATATATATATATATATATATATATATTAAATTGATGTATTATTATTATTGATGTATTTATGAATGAAATTATTTATATATATAAAATTAAAGTTACCCTGTTACGTTACCCTGTTATCTGTTAATGTCTAGTTGCTTTACCCTGTTACCGGGTAACGTCTAATATAGTTCTAATAGTTAAAATATATTTTTGTGAAAAATCAGCATAGTGTAACTCTTTTGAAAAATAATTTTCTGTTTAGACTAGTGATTATACATTTAAAGTGTTGCTTCCTGAAGCAATACTATATCTCTTTGCAAAACTGGAAGGAATTTCAAGAATTAAAGTATGCTTTTAATGAATTAAAATCTATCCATACTACATATACTATGCGTGTATATATACATATGCGTATAATATACGCATATGTATATGCATATACTATACGCATATACTATGTATGTATATATATATATATATATATATATATATATATATATATATATATATTGTTGTTTTGATTATGTAATAATAATCAATTTTTTCGATTTGAGAGTGATCAATATAAAGTGAAATAATCACAAAATAGATCAATAAATAATTAAAAAAGTAAGATGAAAAAAAACAACTTTTTTACGGTACTTAAAGTTTCATGCCGTTTGCGGCACTCATCAGCCATATATTTAAATCAAGAAAAAACCGTTCAAAAATACAATTAAAAAACCGTTACAAAATTAAAAAAAACAATGGAATGAGTTCTGACGTCAAATAATAATAATAGTAATAATAATGACAATAATAATAATAAAAATAAAAAATAAAAATAATAATATGGAAAAACATCTTTTTTAATCGCCAGTGTCATATTGGGACAGAAGGAATCTGTTTCTATGTCTACACTTAGAAACAATCTCACTCCTATTATGTCTCACCGAAAAATATGAAATTCTATATAATAAAAGTACTAATTTATTGAATAAAAATTTTTTTTTATATATTTCTTTAAAGGTTTGTAAGAAATTAGTACAAAATATATTTAACACTAGAGGCCTTTCAATGTTTCATCAGTAGTGTTAGTTTAAGTGCTGTTATGTACAAATTTATTTATTTTTTGTTACAAAAGTATTTTTTAATCAATTAATGTAATCGATGTAGAAGTTACCAACTTTATTAATAATCATGCAACAAATGAAGCTCTAAAAGATAGATTGTTATTACGATACGAAGAATGCAAAAATGAAGATAAAAAACGAATTGATAAAAAATGGGAAAAAAAGATTGTTTCTACTAAATTAGTTTTCGATAAAGATCGTCTGTATTTCAATTCAAGAAGCTCTAAATTTAACCATCAAAAAGAAAAAGAGAAAGAAAATATCAATTCGGCAAACTTTAATTCTTCATCGAATAGTATTATAAATTATGACCAATTGTTAAATAGCGCACCTTCAAAAAACTGGACAAGCACAATCCCAAGAAAATACAACCTAAGGTCATCAACCTATCCACCAAACACCTGAACACTTTCCAAATATCACTTCTGATAAAAGGTCCTAAATTCTGCCCAACAACTAAAGGTAATTTTTTACACATTAATTCAGATATAAGACAATTCACTCGAAAGCTTAAACTAAAAGAAAAATTTTATGAAACTTATAATAATGATTTAATTAGCATTTTAAAGAAGAAATCAAATTATAATGTTAAATCAACTCTTCCAGAACTTAATGAAATAATTTCAAAAATCGAACAAGTTGATCCCATTAAAAATCTATCAGTTGATAATATTTCATCACAAGAAAGAACAGCTCTTAAAGAGCTGAGAGAAATGAAAGACATTGTTATTAAAATAGCTGATAAAGAGTGCAGTTTAATTGTGATGGACTCTACATATTACAGCGATAAGCTTGTTTATCAAGATCATCTATCATCTTCAATCACGTATGAAAAAATAAACTTAAACTCTGATAAACTAGTTTTCAAAAATCTTTTAAAAATGATTGATAAACATAAATGCTTAACACAAAACGAGATAGACTACATTACAAAATTTGAATGGAAATCAAGCAATTTTTATGTAATTCCCAAAATTCACAAATGTAAAGAAATAATCAAAAAAGTTCAAGAGTCTAATTCTCTAGTTATTGAAATGCAACCACCAATCGATTTAAAGGGTCGACCTATTATTGCAGGAATTGACTCACCTACGTCTTTTTTAAGCTAATTTCTACACGTAATTCTATCTCCTATTGTATGGAAGTAAAAAACTTATATAAAAGATGATTGGGACTTCTTAAGAAAAATTCCTAGAAAAGTAGAGCTAGATAGTATTATACTAACATGTGACATTGTTAACCTTTACACTACAATTCCCCACAACCTTGGTTTAGAAGCATTAAAATTTTGGGTTGAAAAACATAAAAATCTAATACCTGAACGAATTACTACCAATTTCATTATAGAACCAGCATCATTTATTTTAAAAAACAATAATTTCCTATTTGATAATCAATTATTTCACCAAATCACAGGTACAGCCATGGGTACAGACTTTGCACCAGACTATGCATGTCTTTCGATAGGTTTCTTAGAAGAAACAATACTTTTTCCAAAAATTCTACCAAGATTTTTTTCGAATGACGAGGTTCATACTATTGAACAGTTCTACTTTAGATATGTTGATGATGGTTTTAACATATGGCCTAAACACTTAGATATAAACAAATTTAAATTGTCACTCGCCGAATTAAACAATTCAATTACCTTCACAAATGACTATGGCATTGAATTAGTTGAAAAAGAAAATATTTATAATATAATTAATTTTTTAGACATTTCTGTTATTCTTCAAAATAACAAATATATCAAAACTGACATATTTTATAAAGAAACAAACACACACGATCATCTTAATTTTAACAGTCATCATCCTTACCACACCAAAAAGAACATCCCTTATAGTCTTGCAAAAAGAATAATTGTATTTACATCTCATTATATCACCAAAAACCTCCAGACATTGTTATTGAAAATTCAGACATAGTTTCAGAAATCCAGACATTGTTATTGAAAATTGTTTGTGATGCTTAGTTAACTTACGTACAAAAGCCATATATTTTTTGTTTAATATCCTAATATATTTGTAACATTTCATACATTTATAAATTATATATATACAAAAATAATGCATATGATTTTTGTTTAATAATGAGTAATGATAAGTAAATGTTTCAACAAGGAGCTCTTTTTATCTATGGGATGAGGGGGCAAACAAATGTTTAAGTTTATTTTTCGATTTCATCTTTATTTTAAAGCTAAATTAATAAAAAAAGCTAGATTTAAAATTTGGCATAAAGTTAAAGAGCCTTGGTTCTCTCGTCCCCTTCCCTTCCACGATCATTGTTAGCCTTGGTCCTCTGTCACTCCCCCCCCCCCCTCTTCTCATCTCCGCAATCACTGTCTAATAATACATTTAATTTTAAAGCAGCATAATAATGAATATTGATTTGTGTGAAGAAACAAAAAATTATAATTGTCACTATGATATTTCAAGAATATTGAAGCTATTTATTTACCTAAGATGAATTTTCTTTAATGAAGGAAATAATTGCATATAGATTACTTTGTTTTTAAATAATATATTTAATTTTCTATAATATATTTAATTTGTATAAATATAAATAATATATTTAATTTGTTTTTAAATAATATATTTAATTTTCTTATTAACAAAAATCTTTTTTTAAAAGTAAAGGATTGTTTTTTTAGTTTTTAACTGAAAAAATAAGTTAATGCCAAATGATATGCCAAATGTGAAAATCATTTTTTTAAAGATGAAAGATTCTTTTATAACAAACTCCTTGAATTGTTGTTTTGTAATAAGCATTTTTTTAAAGTTAATTAGGCAACCCTTTACGCAGGCAATACAACCACTATTTTCTCGCCCTCTCATAACATTATTATTCATTCGAATTTTTCTGTATTAAATTGAAAAAGTTTACTAGAGCATTAAAAGACAGCAAACAAGAGAGTGCACTGCCTTTATAAAAAAGATAGGAATCAAGTTTTGGGGAAATGCTTAAAAAAGATAGCAGAACTGATTACGCACATGATCTCTCAACCCACCCCTCCTCTAGTACAAAAATGTACGGTTTCGCGTCACCCCCTCATACTCCATACATAGGTACTTTATAGATGTTCCTTAATGAAAAAACTTTGCTGTATCGGTCAAATTTAAACGAAAATGTGTGATCTTATCTTCTTTTTTTTTACTCCACCCGACTATTTATCGACTTTTAGAAGCCTTAGGATAGTGCAAAGATGCTTGAACTCGTAATCAACAAGTTGTAAATAGCGCTCAAGCACGATTTGCCTGCTATATTCGTTTTACACTACAAATAAAAATATTATCTAAAACAATATTTCTTTATATGTTCTCAATAAGTTCTTTAATGCAAGTTCTTTTAAGAAATTTTTTGTGGGGTTTGTGCATTTTATTTTGAAGTTCATGAATGGATTTGCATTTTGCAATTAATTGCATTTTTATATGCCATTTATATGCATATTAAATGCATTTAATATGCATTCGTGATATAAATTTTATTTAAATATTCGTGAAGCATCTATGTAAATTTTAAAACTCTCCTGCAGGGCAAATACACGGGTTTAAAATTATGGTAACATTCCTTTAATTCGAAAAAAATCGTCAATTTCTAAAAAAAAATCCTTGTAAAAAAAGCGGTGAGGGGGAACTTGATCTCCTGGCTCTCCGGTGTCGTCGGCTCTGTTCTGGACAGATTTTATTTGTTATTAAAGGTCAAAAATGCTTGTCATTAATGGCAAACTTGCTGGTAATAACTTCAATTTGTCTTTTAATGTAAAATATTTTCCTGCATTGGTAGTCTATCTGATTTTCCCTCGACGTTTACACTAAAGAAAGAGATGGGGGGGAGGGGGAATTTTCCTTTTTTCGTCAGCTTATATTTTTTCTAATAAAGGTAAAGAATATTTAGTTTTTAATTAGACTTTAATTAGTGAAAATCATAAAGTCTTTCGTTTACTGTTAAAACAAAACTTTAGCATAAATAATTAAGAATCAAAAATAGTGCAGCCCTCATGTTACGCAAAAACAGTTTTGGAAAATGATTTTAAACACATCAGCCATTATCTATTTTTATAAAAAAAAATATTTTCATTAGGCAAATAATGTAAGGATAAAAATTTCATAAAGGGAACAACTTACTTCCTTTTAAATAAAATGTTTATACAATTTGGTAATTTTGATTTAAAAAATATTAAAATGAAAAAAAAATTCAGTATAACTTTGAATAAGTTCCCCTGAACTTTTCGGATATTAAAAATCCAGCTTTTTTAGTAGTAGCAGACAAAAAAGTTAATGAAAACTGATGGAATTTCATAATATATGTGGGGAATCTGTTCCTTTTCAACAAAAAATAAACTTTTTATTCAAAAGTATATAAAAATCCATAAATAATCCAAAAAGCCCTCATGCTACGAAACGCTGCTACTACTGCCAGTTTTAGATACAATTCTCTCTCAAAAAAAGAAAAAAAAAGATTAGTTTTATTTTCATTTTAAAATCATAAGTTTGATTTTATAATAAAGTTAAAAAAATATATAATTTTGAAATTTTGTCTTAACCATTGATGCGCTATATGTTTAGGTTACATGAGGGCTCCGAACCGGGATTATAGTAGTAGTAGTAGTAGTAGTAGTAGTAGTAGTAGTAGTAGTAGTAGTAGTAGTAGTAGTAGTAGTAGTAGTAGTAGTAGTAGTAGTAGTAGTAGTAGTAGTAGTAGTAGTTCGCATATAAAGATCTGTAATATTTAGACTTTTCAACCTTTCGTCATATGTCAAATTCCACAATAAAAAAAACAATTCCAGTAAACTGATGTTGCACTTTTTCTAAAGCTTTAATTTCACCTTTGAAGTAAGGAGACCAAACTGGCACTGCAAATTCAATAAGAAGCCAAAAAATGTTGTATATAATAACCTAAGTATATGTACATCAATATTCAAAAAAGTATTTTTCAATATTCCCATCATTCTATTTGCTTTTGAGGTACAAGCCATTATATGATCTTTGCATTTCAATTTGAACAAAATAAAACTCCAAGATCTCTTTCTATGTTTGTTTTTCTGAGTGATTTCCTGTCCATACAGTATTCATACTTAATATTTTTTTTACCTAAATGCATAACTACACATTTATCAGTATTAAATTTGACAAGCCCCACTTTTGACCATTCAACAGCTTTATATAAATCTAATTGCAATAACTCAGCATCATTTTTCCTGACTAATTAACTTTGTATCATCTTTGTATCTTGATTGGGGTGTTCAGCCTGTCATCTTTGATTTTTTGAGCCACAGTATCCTTCTTTGGTTCCACGCCATAAATGATTACATTGTTCTCTCTGCTCCTGATTTTAGTCTGTTGAGCAAACAACAGTTTTTCAACAGCTAGTTGCTCAGCTGGATTACTTTTTTTTCCAGATACAACAATAACCCGACTACTGTTTTTGTCCCTAGCATGTTATACTTTTTTTTGATTTTCTCTACTAAATTATTTATTTAGGTAATTACTTTTATATCTAATTATAGTTTGAAAGACATGCTTGCAGTGGTAAAGTTGAAAGTAATGCAGTTCAAAACTATATGGTATACATTTTTTCTATTTGTCCTATTAAAATTATTTATTTTATGAAATTAAATTGTTTTATTTCCAATTATAGTTTGAAAGACCAGGTGGCAACAGTGAAGTTGAAAGCATTGCAGTTCAATATATACGGTATACTTTCGTTTATTTTCCCTATTAAAGTAACTTATTTTATGAAGGTAAATAGTTTTATTTCCAATTACAGTTTGAAAGACCAGGTTTCAGTGGAGAAGTTGAAAGTAATGCAGTTCAAAACTATATGGTACATGTTTGCTCATTTTCTTCTTTTAAAATTATTTATTTTCTGAAGTTAAATTGTTTTATTTGCAATTATAGTTTGAAAGACCAGGTTTCAGTGGAGAAGTTGAAAGCAATACAGTTCCAAACTATATGGTATACTTTTGTTTATTTTTCTTATTAAAATTGTTTATTTTATGAAAATATGTTGTTTTATTTTCATTTATAGTTTGAAAGACCAGGTTGCAGTGGTGAAGTTAAAAGCATGTAGTTCAAAACTTTATAGTTCCTTGTAAAGGTATTATAGGTTTGACAATATTTATTTTATGTAACTTTGTACATGTAACATGTAATTTTCCAAAATTGTAAATAACAAAAAATCTGATTTAACAAAAACAAAACAGAAATAGGACAAAATCAATACATAATACAATCATTACCATCTCTCACTCACTTTGGGCACATTTGATAGATCCATTGATCTTATTACCTTTCCAAAAAACATCTTTTAAACTTGCCTTAAAATGAATAAGCATCTGTTGTTCCCTTTCATGGTATTGAACCAAACTGTGGTTTATTGATAAATCTATTTCAATTTCTAGTACGTCTCCACCTGTTATAAACTTTTATTTGATTTTTCGTACAATCATTTGAGGTTTAACCTAAATGTAATTCATCTGACATGTGACAGTTACTCTACACCCACATCATATGAAACTCAGCATTTCAGCTGATACACCAGGAGAACCAGCAGGCTAGCCTAACAAAGCTGTACCAACAGCTATTTCAATTCATTCCTGGTTATTAGCTCTGCTGGTCTAGTAACATTATTCACAACAGATAAACCATTTTCATTATGTCTATATTAGCTCTGCTGGTCCAGTAAGATTATTCACAACAGATAAAGCATTTTCATTATGTCCATTTAGTTTAGAAATTTTTAAAAATGAGTCATCTACCTTGTTTTTAATGCAATTGTCTTTGCAATTGTTTTTCCAATTAGTATTTTAATACTGCCTTCTCCAACAATGTCTACACTTTTCCCAACGTTTTGCATTACAACTCTGAATACTTATGAATATTTTTTCCTCTGCATCAACTATTTTTTTTGATAACTTCTGTATATGTGATTGAGCTTTTTTTCAATAGCTTAGCCAAGACATTTCCAGACTTTTTCCATATGTAATATAATTTTTTACAGTTTTACCATTCATTCCACTACCATCCAATCATTTTGGAGCTGCCACCTTTCTTGCAAATTTTTTTCAAGCAGTATATGTTTGTTTTTCTTCTACCGGGCATTTAAGCAATCTCTCACATTGAATCAACTGATTAACATTCACATGGATTCAACCCTGAACAACACATCTTTCATCACATTTGCTTGCAAAGCAAAAGGTATACTTGCTTGCTTGCTACACATACATACTTGCTTCTGGCCAATGTTGTATTTTTGCCAGTGACTTACCTGAGGCTAGTAAGTGACTGGGGTTGATATTTGACCAGGGTTGGGGCCGGGTTTGACAAAATATAGCTATACATATACACATACATACTTGCAATACTGTAATTTCTTTTGAAAGATGTTTTATGAAATAAAAACTTATAATAAAATCAATTGTTGATGATCATTCATTTCTAGAAGTTAGAAAAGAAACTGGAAAACATAAAAAAGAAATTATAAATTTCAATCAGTTGGATTGTGTAAGTAATTCAATAAAACTATCATGTGATACTGCTAAAATACCGGAGAACCAACTTGATTTCTCCCAAATTCAATTTCCATCCAAGTTTGTATCAAGAGGGCGTCCTAAGTCAATAAAGAAAAAAAATGCTGTTGGTCTATATAAAGATGGAGGCTGATTTTTTTACCACTACCACTGTTGGAGAACCTTTGCACTCACCAGATATTATTGTTCAATCCTTTGAATATATGACTGTATCCTGAGCATTATATAAGCATTTGAAAAATGACTTTCAGCTACCTTGTGTTTGATTTTTGACAAAATTGATCTCAAAAGCAAGTAAACTTTATACTGTATTGTTAATTTACAAAATACATCACAGTTTGGAAGACAAGTAGAGTTCATGCTTTTTATTGGTTGATGAGGTTTATGTTAAGGCAACTATTACATATCATGGTGGAAAAATCTATGGTCATGCTAAGAGTGACACAGAAAAGCTTGCTAAAACACTCTTTGCTGTATTGGTTAAATGCCTATTTGCAGGATCTACATTTATTGTCAGTATGGTACCAGTATCTTTGTTAGATTCTGATTTCCAGTAATAAATCAGGAAGAAGTTAAAGTTACTATTGATTTTCTGCATATGTAAATGCATGGAAAATTATAAATGTGCTAAGATTTTCTGATGATGTAAGATTACATCATCTTTTGCAAGCTGTGATTTGAAGTGTTAAAGATACTTGCTTGCAACATTTATTGAAAATTGAACAAATGTGTGAAAATATGAGAGCAATTAGTGGTAAAAAAAGAATAAAAACTTTTACTTTGACAAAATCAGATGCAATATTACACACATTAAAAGGTTTTATAGGCTTCACTAGTTTTTACTTGAAACTAGTAAAGATAATCAGTTTATTAAGCCTGGTGATTTTTTAACTGATCATTTAGAGGAAGTTCTTGGTAAATTAAGGCAGGGTGCTGGTGCATCATATTTTATATCTGATCAGCAAGCTATTGAGAAAATGCATAATTACCATGCAAAGTTGCTTTTGAGGTTTGATGCAGACTTTTCTGACTTGTCAGAACATTAAAATAGTGAGTGAGATTTTTGACATGTTGGATGATTTTGTAATATCTATGAAATAAGATAGCGAAATGGCATGTGTTTATATTGCTAGATACATAGTTCATAAAACTGAAGTTAGTAATTCTGAAAATTTTTTTTAACATTTTGAAATGTATAGAAGTTATGTGAAAAAACTCAATAACGGGTGTTTTTTTGTTACATTTTGTTCATGAAATTAAATTAGATTTTACTTCAATGGTTTATCGAAAATCAATTTCTAAATGTTAATTTGGTTAATGAAATTTATTTTTGTTATGTTCTTCCAAAATTATAGTCTGCAATAAAATCTGCAGCAAATAACTATACAAAAATGGCAACGTTGCGTTCTAAAAAAAAACCTGTGCAAAAAGTATTGAAGCTGCATTTTGCTTAGACAATTTTATTTTTTGTAATTGAGCAATGAATAAAATAAATCATTTATTTTTTGTTTTTCTTTGAAATTATATGCAAAAAAAAAAATGTTTTCAACCAGCCTCCAGTTTTTTGGCTTAATTGCGCGATAGCAAGGCCTGGAGTAAAGATAGCTATGAATTTCACTAAAAAAGCGATTTTTGGTAGAGGCGAAGTTAAAATTTTTTTTGATGTTTATTTAAAAAAAATAAGAAATCATAAAGAGTAAAAAGTAATAGTGCTTTAGAACTAATGTTAAGCGATAATAATGTTAACTTATTTTGTAAGTCTTTAGTTTATGGAAAGTTTCAAATTACTGTGTTTATTAGTGTTTAGATTCAGAGTGTAAACTGTTGAATTTATAATTTGTATTCTGTCTTTTTTTTTTAAGTTCAGAATTCAATATTTGTGGATGTATCTATTTACATTTTTTCATCAACATTTAAATTTTCTTTTCAATGTACTGTCAATGTCCAGATTTTAATATGACAATGATCATGAATTTGCTTTTGGAAACCTTTAAAAAAATCCACAAATTTAAGAAATACCTATAATTGAATTGTTTAATTGAAAAGTTTAATAACAAGATCACCGTTTAAAAATACTATAACAAACTTCATAGTGTTTTTTTTACAAGAGATGATGAATTTAAATTCTAATTCCTTCTTTCCTTAATTTTTAGTTTTGTTGCGGCGTTTGCTGAAAGGAGGAAGACCTAATGATGTTATAGTTGTTACACCTGCTGATACTGTAGATCTTAATTTAGATGCTAAGGATCTTTCATCATCTTTAATGAATGAGATAGTAGTTTTTGAAATTCTAAAGCCATTTCTTACAGCACAAGTGTGGAAGATTTTAAGAGCTTCTTTTTTAAAACGCAAAAAAATGAAAGTTTGGAATTGTCCTATTTGTCTTCTCAATGCTCCTACAGAATCGATTGAGTGTAGCAGTTGCCTTGAATGGTATCACTTGAATTGTGTAAAAGTAACATCCAAGATAAATAAAAATTGGTACTGTGGTACTTGTCTGTTGAATGCTGAATCTTAAATTTATTGGTAGTTAAAGTAGGTTATTGTTAAATTTAACAATAAACTTCATTTCTTAACATGTTTTTTATTAATATTAATTGTAATATTAAAAAGAGTTTTCTTATTTATGTATATTTATAATTACTATTTATAAAATATCTATGGAATAATTAATACTTATTCAATTTAGTTGTTTCATCTCAACAAGGTTTTAGTAGTTTTAATAATTTTAGTAGTTTATAATTTTTATTCTAAATGTAGCAGCCTTTGATGGAATGGTTAGTGACGTAACAAGGTCGTTGGGGGTTTGGGTTTAGGTTTTTAGTAATAGTAGCAAAACTTAGCAGTCGATCTAATTTACATAAAGTGATAAAATATATTAGAAATATAGTATACATGTGCTGACAATACACTAAGATTTTTTTTTAATAAATTTAAAAATACTTTCACAAATTTTACAGTAATACGACTGTTTTAAATTGAAATTTTATGTTTTCTTTGACAAAAGAAAATATTATTGTAGCCCCTCAGAAATTTATATTTGTTATAACTAATTTTCTATAATAAATAAATAAGTCAATAAAGAAAGATATAGCACAAGTATTATTTTCAGGAGATACTGCTACTCAGTCGATGTAGCTGCACTCCATTGCGTGTTCTCCCTAAATTAGTCGATCTATGTACTGAAGTTTCCAACCCCTATCCTAATTTCCACGCTTTATTCCCTCATTTTACCTGCTGTTAATTTCCGCATTTCAGTATTCTGTAATTCCGCATTTTACCCGTGACCTTTACAGTACTATAAAAATATATATAGGTAATTCCATGTCAAAACAACAAGTCGAAAAAATCCACTATATTAGAAATACTTGATTTTTGGCCCAAATGCAGTTAATAGTATCGTTAGGAATAATCTAAAATAATTTGGAGCCAATTTTATTATTTTAAGAGTTATGGGTCTTTGAAGTTTGAGATTTTTTTATATTTCTTTATTCTCCGCGCTCTTAGCAACGTCTATAGCAACACTTAAATGTTAAAGTATACACAGTTACATTAACCATACGTTTTCAAAATTTAATAGATATAGAAACTATTGAAGAAAGAAATCAAAAATCATTACTTAAAGTTATTGGATCTTATATTTGATTAAAAACTTTGTAATGCAAACCGGGTTTTTAACAACAATTTTTCAGTAAACATGTCTAGTTTAAGATTAATTGCAGGAAAGGTATAGATCTATTCATTTTAAATCTTTACAATAATAGTTTATATATAAATACCTGTAAGAGGCAAAAAAAATTTCACTGTTTTTTAATGCACCTATCTATTTTATTATTGTTTTATTTTTGCATTTTTATTTACCGCTTTGGTTATAATCTCCATATAGAAATTATAACTAAAATAATTTCTCACAAAAAAATATTAATGTCTCACATAAGTATTATTATTAATACTCAAATGTTAAAACCATTTGCTCCATTTATTTAATTAAACAAGAAACCAGAAATTAATTTTTATTTTAAACTAAATAAGTGTAATCATAGCTATGATTACACTTATTTAGTTTAAAATAAAAATATATTTTTAATTTCTTCTATGATTAGTTAAATGGAGCAATTGGTTCTAACATTTGAGTTTTGATTATAATACTCATGTGAGAAATTATTATTTATTTAATGTTGGTTTTAGAAAAATAAATATTGAAATTGAATATTATTATAATGACTGGAACATCACAATGCTCAGTTGGATTGATTTTAAAATCAAATTGTCACAAGTTAACGTTTACAAACCACATTGGAATAAACCTTTTTTTAAGATTTAGCTCCAGATTACCAAAATTTAGTTGCGCTGAGGTCTGGTGTTTCTCCTGTTTTGATTATTGACTTTTCATCATCAAAAGTTCTATCTTGAAAAGTTCCCTGTGTTTCAGAATAAATGCTGTGATCCGCTGTTAGTTCACAAAAGACCGTGCAAAGGTTAGTAGAGCTTGTCATAAAGTTTTTTATAAATGTTGCTTTGTCATAATTTTAAATTTTCTATGTTTATTAATACTAGGCACATTTTATTTTATTAAGTTATATTTTTTAATTTAGCATCTCTCAGAGAAGTTACGTTAAAAACCATAGCTTTAAACAGCAGGTTCAATATTGTACCTGGTCAAAAAATTTGAACAAATTTCTTAGTCACATTAAAAGCCTCCACTGAAATTAATACTAATAACATTGATATTGCTGATGATTACACAAATGAAAGTATAAATAAAGAAAGCGTATTTAACGTTCAACAAGAAGCTAATAAAAATAAAAACAGACAAGAACTTTCTGATTGTCTCAGTATAATTGGCGTGTCACCAGTCAAGCTTCACGGAAAGCTGGGAAAAAAAAATTAAACTATTACAACAGTTTTCAAAGAAAAGTTATCAAGTTCTTTAAAAATTCCATTGACAGAAGTTAAAGTTTTCGATAATAAATATATTCTTGATTTAAAAAAAAAAGTTGTTCAGTTCGTAAAAATATTAGTTTTGATAAAAGATAAACTTAAAAAATACTGTTCATTTAGGGACAAAATTCAAGTATCGACTTTGTGCCCACAAGAATGGTCAATTGGAGCAGCTAGTGAGTATTTTGGTGTTTCAAAGTATCTAATAATAAAATCTAGATTTTTAGCAAAGAAGGAAGGAGTTCTTGCAGTTCCACAAACTAAGCAATGTAAAATGCTGCCTGATCAAATAAATAATTGAGTAAAAAAATTTTATGAAGATGGTGAAAACTCTCGCCAGATGCCTGGTCAAAAGGATTTTTTAAGTGTTAGTTGGAAAGTCTATATGCAAAAGCGACTACTTTTATCAAGCTTAAAAGAGTGATTTCTCTCATTTAAAATTCTATATCCACATGTAAAATTAGGTTTTTCCAAAGTTTTGTGTTTTAAGACCTAAATGGTGTGTTTTGCCAAAATCATCAGGAACCCATTCTGTGTGCGTTTGTATCGACCAATGATATATTAAAAATAACTAGATGACTGACTGCCGTAAATCGGCATAAGAAAAAGTGAAGCAAAAATCGGCCATTATGGGGGGCAAAATCTTTACGCTATTTATCAAAACAAAACAAATACGAAGCTTAAGATTGTTTAATTTAATGTAATTAATAAAAAATCGATACATAGATATCTGAAAAATTTGATGTTATTTTGATTTAAAATTTAATAATTAAGTAAAATATGCATTTTTTTTGTTAAACATTTCAAAATCATACTTATTTCATGTTTTTTTGATTTTAAAATTTAACATTTAACTCAAATCTTAGATTTAGTTGGATTTCAATCTATAATTTATTAACATTTTATGCACTTGTTAGTCATTAATTACCCTCTGCAGTAATGCTTGGACGTATTATAACATAACTGCAAGGTAAACAGAGTCAAAACTTGCAATGAAACATTTTATAAAACTGTTTTGACTATTAACTAAGCTCTGTGTGACACAACTTAGAGGTTCCTTCTAGAAATGTTAGAATTTTATTTATGGTTAAAAACTTCTTGTTATCATAAAAATCATTATTACTTTTTTCTATAATTGATTTACCGTCAATAATTAAATAAATTTAATTCAATGTGACGTTATAATCTATTTTTATTTATAATATTATATATATATATATATATATATATATATATATATATATATATATATATATATATATATATATATATATATATATATATAAACTGAATTTTTAAGTAATTTATTATCCTTTTATATTGTTTATTTTATATTTATGTTATAAACCTTTGAATGTAATTAATTTATTAGATTGTTGACGTAGACCAATCATCGATTTTTTAAAAACTTTTTCTGTATATAATTGGCCATATCTTTGCAGTCTGATTTTAAAAAAGTCATTTGCTAACATTTTTATCAGTTGTGTGAAATGCATGTCTTCAGTGACAGCTTCATGCTCAGCATCGTGTTCATTTAGGTCTTTAAAAAATGTTTTTCACTAATAATTTTATTAACTGCATAAATCATTTTCAGTTTAAGGTTTCGTTCCACATTCATTTTTGCTTTTTTGAAATTGTCACCGCAGACATAAATTTTGAAAACAATCTCGCATACTATTATAGTTTGTATAACATCATTTATTGGAGCAATAAGCCCACCCCTATTTTTTATGTTAATCAATGAAAGAACTGATGTTCCATAAGAATGTTCCACAAAATTGTTTTGGGAAATAAGTGAGTTTGCACACACAGAACATGTTATATTTGATAATAATCTTCTTACAATAAATCCAGATATATATCCTAGTATTGCTTCCTTATAGAGGTATTATCAAGATAATTTTGAATTGTAACAATATCAATATCAAAGTTTAAAAAATCTGTTTCAGGATTTGAATAAATTGCAGATTTTTTACTCCACTTTAATGCAAAAATAGAGCCATTTGCAATATCCTCAAATGTTAAACAATTCGCATGCTTTGAGCCTACAATAGAATTGCGCAAAAGAATTCTTTTTAAAGATGACTTAAGTTGGAGGGCATCTGGATTATTATTAAATCCTTTCATTCCACGAATACAAGAGAACAGTAACTCAAGATGATCTTGTGAAAATTTGTATATTAGGCAAAATTTAAATGGATGAACATTTAAAGTCAAAAGCTCATAGGCTAAGTGTTGAAGACTTTTTGCAGCCACAATTAACCCTAATACAAAGGTTTTTCTCCTATGTTTTAATAATGGAGTACCATTAGCATCTGTCAACTTTGATAAGCAGTTTATTATTTGATCAAAAGTTGCATTCCAATAAGGATAATCATTCAAAAAAAGAGCTTTATACGATTTTGAAAAAAGATTTTTAGAGTTCAGCATATCAAATAATTTGTCAATGACCCTTATAAAATTTATAGTTCCTTCAGCATGCTTGAAATTTGGATGTTTGGAAATTTGGAAAACATCAGAAATTCAATTGCATCTGCAACTGAACTACTAAGTGTTTGTGCAGCAAACTTAACATTCATTTTGTGACGCTAAAAATAAATATGTTTTATTGAGATTTTATTTGCAAATTTTAATCCTTCTTTTTCCTGTATTTCATATAAAGTTTTTATATAACTCCATTTAATGTATTTTCCATCACAATCCTTAAGTACCTCTAAATCACATAACGCATTTCTAGCTAATTTTAGCATATGACTTGGGTCAGGGATTACATACAAGTAGTGATTATAGCCTTCAAAAGTAAATCTTCCATTAATTTTTTCTTCTCTTTTCCCAAATGTACATCCTAGTGATGCAACAGAATTAAAGTTAACATTTACACCATCAAATGTAATGCTACGTACATTTATTTTTTTATCAGAGGAAACTGTTAAAGCTTTTTTAATAAGACATGAAAAGTTTTCAGCTGTTATTTTACTACACAGTATATAGGTGTTTTCCAATGACCTCGTAATCCTACCAGCATAAATGCAAATGCTTCTGTAGCTGGTGTATCTGGTTCAATTGCAACAATATCTTTTCCATAATCTGTAAATTCAATGAATCGACCTGTCTTTTTATTGTTTAGAATTGATGTTTTGATTGCCATTGCATCTATAGTTAATGCACAATCTTTATAATTAATGTCAGTCTCTGCTTTTATACTAATATAACTTAAAACATCTTCAAAAAAACCAGGTTCACAATCTACAGAGGAAGTCCAGTTGGCTAGAGAGCTTGAAGCAGGTAAATGGAGTATAGGCCGTAGAAAATTGTATGCTTTAGGTGAGTAAAAATGCAGAGTTATTGCAATTTTTTTAATTTCATCAGTATACCTATGCCCTTTTGGAAGTGAGGTATTGTTTTTAAACTGATTTTTTATATCAAAAGTCAATCCACTAAAGTTTTCACAGAGAATATTAGCAGCATCTTCAGAAACAATTTTTTTTTTGCTTAGATTTTTTAGCATAACCTTTATTGAATTTTTTTTTTTTTCTTTTCGTCACAACTTTTGTTTAAGAATTTTAATTTTTGCCTTTAATTTTGCTTTAGTTGGACTTGCATTTATCGATAATGTACTTTTAGAAATAATAGTATCATCATTAATAATTTTGTTACTACTTTCGATAATGGTAAAGCTACTATCTATATCCACCTGGCAATCAATACTCTCTGTTGTTTCTAAAATAACACTATTGATATAAATTTCGTTACTATTAGCAGCAACATTATTGTTATCACTTATATCCGAATGGAAATCGATGTGATGGTGACTGCCTGTTTCTGAAACTTTTTTAATGAGTATCTTTTTATTTTTGTGTGGCGATATAGAACTAAACTTTCTTTTGACTTTTGGTTTTGAAACAATAATAATAGATGGCACAGAAAAAGGTTTTAATTTAGGCTTGTTATTAAAATCAAGTATACTGTAATCTGAAGGTAAAAAGTGATCACTACATATGCGGCTGTGCTCAGTAGGAATAAATGTTTCACGTTTTATAGCAACAATCCACCTTTTACAGAGTTCGCTATTATTAATTGGAAATTTATATAATGCTCTGTTGTCGTTTTTCATTGCTCTATTTGTGCAACCAGCTGCAGCACAAGAATTTACCATGATTTATAAATTTTGAATATTAAATATCGAATATTATTAGGTACGTAGAATTCCGTGTTTAACGGAACCGATTTTTGTGCCAAAATTCTGTTCCACGTTTTTTAAAGTCCGTTCAAAGTAAGTGTGGTAACAACGTGTTTTCTAGTCTCTTTTTTTAGAATTTAATATCACTTTAGATATGTTTTAAAAATTGAAATAATTATACTTTCTGTTAGTCTTTGCTGTTTTTGAATCTACTTACATTTATATAAAGTTAATGGGTATCAAAATTTTTGATGTCGATCGTTCGTTAAATTCCTATCGAAGGAAGGTAGTGCGTACTATTAAAACTATTTGCGTTTGTTTTTATATCTATTTTCTATATTCTTGCCAAATTTTATTGCATTATTTGGATGCCCACATTCATTACTACAATGCACAAAAAAGGTACATAATTTCGGCAATTTTACGCCTCGTATAGTAGAGGGGGTCTATCGGAAACTTCATATTATTAATATTATTAACTTAATATTATTGTCCATACTTTAATCAGTTTACTTTCAAATTTAATTTAAATTTTAAGTTAAATTTAAAAATTTTCGATTAAAAGGCTTAATTTATACTTCAGGTTCTAAAGTGTAATTTTAATCTAATTACAATATATTTGTAGTGTACTTTAATATTGTTTACAAAAATTTAGTAAAGTCATATTTTGTCAAAATATAACTTTACAATAAATACTTAATTACTCATTAGATAAAGTTTTAAGGTACATTAGATTACATAGATAAAATTTGTTTAATGCAACAATGAAATAATATTTAGAATTAATATTATAATGCCTAAAGAAATGACAAAAAGAAAAAACAAAATTGGCAAAAAAAGTAAGATTTCTGAAAGAGATAAGAGAATAGGTGAATTTTATTGTGCTTCTTGGTTCTTTGTTTATTTAATTTTAGCATTTAGCTATTGTGTTTTATTTGTGTGTGTGTGTATATATATATATATATATATATATATATATATATATATATATATATATATATATATATATATATATATATATGTATATATATATATATATATATATATATATATATATATATATATATATATATATACATATATATATATATATATGTATATGTATATATATATATATATATATATATATATATATATATATATATATATATATATATATATACAAATAAAACACAATAGCTATATCTTTATGTATGTATATTAGCAAAGTATGAATGCAAGACATAAATTGGTTAAATATTGCTAATCTGGGTCATATCAATTTCATATTTTGAGCATTCCGAATTTTCAACAAGCGAAGCATCCAAAATAAATGTACCTCGAGTAGTGGAACCTGCAAAATAAATATATATCAATTAGTAGAACTTGCAAAATAAATGTACAGCGAGTAGTGGAATTTGCAAAATAAATGTATAGCGAGTAGTGGAACTTGCAAAATAAATGTACAGCGAGTAGTGGAACTTTCAAAATAAATGTACAGCGAGTAGTAGAACTTGCAAAATAAATGTACAGCGAGTAGTGGAACTTGCAAAATAAATGTACAGCGAGTAGTGGAACTTGCAAAATAAATGTACAGCGAATAGTAAAACTTGCAAAATAAATGTACAGCGAGTAGTGGAACTTGCAAAATAAATGTACAGCGAGTAGTGGAACTTGCAAAATAAATGTACAGCGAGTAGTGGAACTTGCAAAATAAATGTACAGCGAGTAGTGGAACTTGCAAAATAAATGTACAGCGAGTAGTGGAACTTGCAAAATAAATGTACAGCGAGTAGTGGAACTTGCAAAATAAATGTACAGCGAGTAGTGGAACTTGCAAAATAAATGTACAGCGAGTAGTGGAACTCACAATTTTTTTGATAGACGGCTCTGGCTTACGTTCATGTCGTGTCTATTGTTAACAATAATTTATATTTAGTTTCATTATTGGAATTTAATATATTAATCATTAACTAAAAGCCAAGACTCAAATTAATTCAAATATTATTTTAAAACAAAAAAATATGAAAACACCAACTTGTAAGGTGGTAATGTGTATTGTGTTTTGTATTTCAATATATTATTTAAAGTCATTGCTTTTTTTCTTTTTTTTTTTTTAACAAAATTTTAAATAAAGTATTTTATGTTTTTTTAGGTTGGAGGGGGTGTGGACACACCCCCTTCCCCCGAATCAATGAGTGTGCAGCTCTGTTTGTTGTAATGTTGTAAATTATAAATTTTATTGTGATGATTTTAAAAAAGCCTTTTTAATAAGAATCAAAATATTTATAATGAATCGTTTTTAATAATAGGGTGTGTTAAATCATTACCCCACATATACCCTAACTCAAAAAATGAACCTCTCCTATTTGGTGGCAGTCTACATGGAAATTATAGCAGTTTATTGCATATGAAAATTAATAAATTCATTGAAAAATTGATCTTTTATGAATAAAAATTTCATTTTTTGCTGGTAAAAGTAGCGTTTGGTTACCCCTCTAGCCCCTTGGATACGCCCGGTGACTATGGACCTATATAAATTTGTAGGTTACTATTACATCTATCTTTTGATACCAAGTTATAAACATTTGGATAAGAATTGACAAAGTTATTAAACTTTTAGTGCTTAAAAACATTTTTTTGACCACACTTTCTTCAACAAATCCATATATCGAAAAATCGGTACTAAAAACGACATAGCTTTTTATGGAATTGTTCGATTTTGATAATTTTTTCACTTTTACAATATTGAATCGAAGCTCTTTCTAATGATATATAACAACCAAGAATTTATCTAATTTAAAATTTTCATGGCACGTACCTAATATTATTTGATCCAAACAACCGTGACTTACTATTTTTTAAATTTGCCCCCCATAATGGCCGATTTTTGCTTCAAAAAATACGCGGAAGTTAGACATCTAGTTATTTTTAATATATCATTGAAGGAATACGTCTAAACCTTCCTACCGCGTCCGAAAGTTTGGACGTATTTTAAACTTTTTTTGTTAGGAATACGTCTAGACGTACCCGTAGCACTGCGATATAATATATATATATATATATATATATATATATATATATATATATATATATATATATATATATATATATATATATATATATATATATATATATATATATATATATGTATATATATATATATATGTATATATATAATATATATATATATAATATATCATTATAATATATATATATATATATATATATAATATATATGCAATATATCATTACAATGTATATACAATATATCACTATAATGTATATATATATATATATATATATATATATATATATATATATATATATATATATATATATATATATATATATATATCATTATAATGTATATATAATATATCATTAGGCAGCTGTAGCAAAAGTCAATTTGTCATATTTTGAAACAACTCTATACATACCCCTGATAATTTTTTATATATTTAGCCAATTTAGGTGCAATCTTTTTATTAACAAGGAGGTCTTACGTAGTGACTAAAAAAAAATATTGTGTAGCAAAGACAGAAATTCTGTAAAATATCCACTCTCCGTTAATAAAACTTTTTTTAATAAAGTCGGTAGTAAACAATAAATGAAGAGGTTTTATAATTATAGAGACTAAATTAAATAGCACCGTCTGTTGGTTTATTTATTTAGCCTTTTATGAAAATGGTGAAATTTGTGAAGGTTTATGAAAAATGGTGAAATGTTTTTATTGCTGTTCTACGAGTTATTTATCATTGAAGAAGTTAAACGATTTAAAAACGTTTTAAAAAATTTATAGATTTCCCAGAGACAAAGAGAAGAAAACACATTAGATAGAACGTTTACCTAATGCGAGTTTTAAAACGTCTACCAACACTATTGTATAAGCTGATTGACATCAAAACTTCAAAAAGGTTAAACTAAAATGCACAATTTTCCTCTCAGATAGATTTTTAGTTTATTCTAAAATTGCAAGGAACCTTCTACTACTTTTTTTTAATTTGGAAATTTCTACTAGGAAATTACTACTATTATTCTCTGTGACAAGGTGTAGGTTACAAAAATGTTATTGTATCAAGAGGTTGCTGTTTTTGGAAAACCAATTATATAAATTCTCTTTCGAAAATGATTATAGTGTCTAATAAAACTGTATCAAAGGAACTTTCTAAAACTTTTTTTTTTTAACTTCTACTAGGAACTATTGTTCCCTTTGACAAGGTGTATGTTACAAAAATGTTATTGTATCAGGAAGTTGCTGTTTTGGGAAAACCATTGATATAAATTCTTTTTCGAAAAGTATTTTAAATGTTATATATAGCTTATAATACAAGTTATATGTTTGATGGTCCTAAATTTCTTTTGAAAATGTTGTGAAAACCTGTAAACATATAAATTTCTAATTTTTATGTGATCAAATTCGTTTAACTTTAAAATCAGTAAGAAAGTCAAATAGCAAAGCAAAGGCAATTAAATGTGATAAAAATCTAACTTTAACATTTAATGAAAAACCTTGGTTAACTACAGATAGAACTCTTTTGTTGTTTGACACGTTATCAAAAACATACAAAATAATGAGCTCAAAAAGCACCACCTTTTTTTTCTGATAATACTTACAATGTTCTTCTTAATCAACCTAAAACTTCTACTATCTCAAGCGTTAACAAGACTGGTGATTTTATTAAACTTGCTTTCACATAATGGAAAACTTTTAGTCTAAAAATTGTGGGCATAAAAAAAGGCATTTTAGGTTCAATAATGATCTAAAAGTTTCCTCAGAGATGTAAATTCTAATTAAAGAAAGTTTGTTTCGGATTTTGGCAATACAGCATTATGCATGAAAAAAATCAGAAAATAGGCATAAAACATCAACACATGTCACAAGACATTTTGCAAATTATTCACGTGACGAAATAATCTAGCTGATTAAAATGCTATTAAGAGAAATACTTTTGTTACAAATATGTTACGTTAGGAAAATTTGTTACAGAACTACTTGAAACAGAACTTAGAAATTTAAGAAAAGTATCGTTAGGCATGTTTTTTAAGTGTTCTTCGAAACCAAAGAAGTCTCTTGTTTACATTAACATGTATTTTGAAATTATGATTTGCTTAACGAATATTAAATTTTGCCAGTATAATGTTTTTTTTTTAAACTTTAGTCAATATCTAAAATTATTTGAAATAGGTGGATTAAAATGTCATTGAACAGTATTGTAAAATATATTTTGATAATACTGTTCGATGGTTTTTCTTTAATTTGATTAAAGATAAAGTTTATTTAACTTCCATATTCAATACTTTTATGCTTTAATGCATTACTTAATTGAAATTGAGTGTTTCGTCACAATATACTTTCCTATATTCACTTGTAAAAAACTGAAACTTTCTACACCCAAATCAAACAAAGAACTGTGTTGTTATAAACAAAGAACGACCATATTAAGTTTGTCTTGTTAGGTTGACATTTATTCATTGACACATTTGTTTTTATTATTTGCTGACATTTGTTGATTGCATCGTTGTTAATTGTAGTATGCCTAGAGTTTGCTATTTTGGGATTTTAAAAGCATTCCTTATTTATTTAAAGCAATATATTTTTATTGAAAAGTTTATTTACTATTTTTTATTTGATTTAAAACCTGTTTCTTTTTTTCATTATTTGACAGAAAGTTTATTGTAACGAAGTAATGAAGTATATTATTAAAAATATAAAAATAATTATAAATTGTTTTTATAACTTTATATAAATCGTTGAAGTGTCTATTTTAATTTTCAGATAGTTTATAAGGTAAGCCATTAAATAAAGTATGTGTTTTAAAACAAATTTTAATTAAATAAAAAATTTGAATTTTAAACAAATTTGTCGTTTTCATTTTCAAATATCAACCTCCAATTTTTTTGCTGACCAAAACATTTTAACAACCACAAATATTTTGTTAATTTAAATATATAGATAAATTTATATGATAATGTTTTGTGTATTATTTGGCATAAATACATTGACTAGCAATAGGAATATTAAGAACTAAATTTAAATACATCGACTGAGGATAAGGGTTCGTTTAGGGTTTTAGTCATGATTAAAAGTCATAAAAACAAGTAAACAATCATTTCGTTAAAAAGTATTCAGTTTAACTAGATAGTTTTAACGTCGCGTAAACCAAGTAATGTTCTTTTGCTCTAAACGGACGAAAGAAGAAAGCAGTGGTAAGGGACCTCATCTATCACTACAAGCCAATGTACATCCAAGGCTGGCGCAAATGGTGTGTGATTCCCTCCCCACCCCTACTCCACCCCCTATCAATGAATTTTATTTCATTACGTCTGCAAATTTAGCTCTTTTAAACCAGCAAATCGGCATATGTAGATCATATAGTACAGTCGGCAAACTTGGACTTTTCATACTTTTTTTTTCATACTGTTTTTATTTTACCAAAAAAATGTTTATGGCAATTTTGCTACAGTCAATAAAAATCTTGGATCCGCCCCTGCTTAAGGTAAAGATAATAATTTGCTTTCTTATACAATACATAGTTATAATGTAGTTAGTCTTAAATTTTTTATTATTTTGTAAGTTAACTAAAATAAATATATAAACAGTTTAAAATTAACTTTTATTGGTTTTATTTTTAAAGATTTATAAATTTACTCTGGTTCCTTAAATTATTTTAGGGAAAAGTTTTATTTATTTTTTAGAATTAACCAATAAAAGTTAATTTTGAGTTGGCCAAAGAAAGGGGCTGAAAGAAAAGTAAAGTTAGCAGGTTAATCATCAAGGTGATTTATATAAATTTCAAGTTCTTAAAATTAAATTCAATGATAAAAACTTGATGACATGCTATTCCTAAAATACTATAACTGATACTGACTCTCACAATTTCAGTCTCAAGTCAAAAAAAAGGTAAAAAATTAAATTTTTGTGTTTTTGTATTAGGTTATTTTTATTTACTTAATTTTTATTTTTATTCAACTCCCAAAGCCTAAGAGGGCCACTATAGTTTAGAAGGCTTCTTTATTGTTCTTACAACCTTCTCTCAACTATTTAACTACGAAACATAATCCTTGATGGCAAAGGCCACTGAGCAGAGAAACAAGTTTAACACATTACTACCAGGGACATGGTAGGGATTGAACTCTAAATTTCTCATTTATAATACAAGCGCTTTGCCCCTGCATCACTACCACAAGTATTCATTTTGTTTTTTTAATTTTTTACTTATTAATTTATTATTACTTATTTGTTTTTTCAGCAGTTGGCAGTACAAAGTGTTTCCTCTAAAACCTGAAATTAAAATGGTTTTCAGAATAGAAAAGCATATCCTACAGAAACGCAACAGAGCACCTGAATTTTACAACAGAACTTAGTCATAATAAACAAAATATTGATTTGAATCAATCACACACTTAGTCATTTTTTATTTTTCGAAATGAGTCACAATCTCTGTATGAACAGCAAAATATATGAAAAAAAAAACTTACACAATACTCAATGAACTCGATTTGAATGGTCTTTAAAATATATGTAGAATTTTTTGGGCTGAGAGAAAATGCTTCTTTAGAATTGAATAACCTGCATCAACTTACGTGGCTAAACGGACTTATAGCAACAGATATATTCGTCTGGCAAGCGTACCACTTGACCATCTGTACAAATAGTGATAGGAATAAACGTCCGGGTAGTAAATAATTTAATTTACGTCAAGAAACAGCTCCCGAATTACAAACTTGACAGCTATTTTTTTGGCGAATATAGCATTATCGGGCAGATACTGATATTATCCTAAATAAAATATCCTGAATATAAAGCGCAGAATATGTACAGTTAATGGAAAAGCATTATTCGGTCATTGTCAAATCTGAGATTGATTTCCCTTTTTTTCTTATTTATTGATTGCTTTTATTTTGTTCATGGTGTTTAAAACTTGTTTCTACGAAATCATCATTTTTATCATTCTTCATCATTTTCTGAGTATGGTAGATTTGATTCAAATTCATTTACGCATTGAGCTAACTCAAGTCTACAAATCATCCATCGGAGTAGTTCTTTGAAATCTTCCGTCAGTCCGATTGCACCTCAATAAAGTTAGAAATTTTTTATTTTTAATGAATGGGTGTTTCACTTATAAATAAAAAAAAATTATTACGAAAATAACTTCAATTAATTTCATATTTTCAAATAGGCTTCTTAAATGGCCATTTTATTGTTAATGTAAAAAGAAAAAAACAACCTCCTTTTCCTTAAACGCATTGGTTATTTTGCTCATGGTCTAACACAATTGAAAAAAACTTTCTCTTTGATTTGTTAACAACAAACACGCCGTTCTGAAATAGTCTTGCGATTTCTGAATTTGTTTTTCCAGTTGAATCATATCTGCTTAATGTACGCATAAACAGCGCGATTAATAGTCCAGTACAAAAAACCAAGACAGTAGTTGTCGAATGCACTGATTATACAAATTAAAATTTTCAGTTTTTATTGGTCGCACAAAAGCTAATATAATCAGCTCAAATCTGAGTGTTATTGACCAAAATATAAATTGGGGATAAACCTGTTAACAATCTTCTCTCCAATCATCAATAGGTTTTCTTTCGAATCACGTAGTTTTGATAGGCTTGTTTCATTAAAATATGAAGAGCAGTTATCTATTACGAAATTATTTTTTATACTTAGAGCGTTTATAACTCAAAATATTTTAAGCAATAATGTTTAGTAATTGTTTAAGTATCACAAAATTAAATTCATCCTTATTAAAAATGAAAAAATAAACTTTAAAACTTACCTGATGCACACTTCTTGTTTTTGATACATATAATGCATTAAGTATGATTCAGCTTTCCTGCGGATAAAATCTCTGCTTCAACTAAAGCAGAACACCACCCGGAATCTTTCAACCAATCTCCAATTGTTTTAAGCGTCGCCATTTTACGTGCTTTTCTCCGTAGAATTTTTTCCAATTCTACTGTATCAGTTTAGCAAAAGGATACAATGGCTAGTCAAAAGTATTGACAGGTGTTTGACCTTTATTTAAAAAATCAACAGCTGTCTTGGTCATATCCATTCCGTGTTTGATTATTGCAACAGATTTAGAAGATTCGCGTAATAGCGGGAGCAACGCCGAATGATCAATTACTTTGACGACAACAAGTTTTTTAAACAACTGTCATGCCGAACTTAGAATTTTTTATGTACACAACAGAACTTATTAACAAATTAAAGCGAAAAAAATCATGCAAACCACCTGCAACCTGGGATTAATAGAACAATTATATTTAAAAGGAAAATCTCTTTTCGTATTCCAAATGTGTAAATAAGGAGTTATTCAATTTTTTAATAATTTCAGAGGGCAAGTACTATGAACTTGATTGTCTCATAAAAGTGTTTTTTAATAATAAAAAAAAGAAAAAATAAACTTATTTTATATTTTTAATAAATAAAAATCTTAAAAATTACATTGTCATTAAAAAAAAAAAACTTTTTTCATATAATTTGTTTTTGCATAAGAGTTATTTAAATAACCGTGCTCAATACGTACACATTGACGATAAATCACCAAAAACGTTACTAAACAACTTATGGCGTGCCACAAGGTTCTATACTCGGACCTCTTCTTTTTCTTACATATGTCAATGATCTCCATAAAGCATCCAGCCTGAAAACAATAATGTTTGCCGACGACAAAAAAGTTATTTTTATCGCGCAGCAACATTACTATATTATTTGAAATTATGAACATAAAACTTAATACCAAACGAAATCTATATTAATTTAATAATATTCAAGTGAAAAAAAATAAAAATAAAAACTACACAGTTTTTAGGAATATATATCGATGAAAATCTTACATGGAGACAGCACATCGTAAATTTAAGCAATAAAATTTCAAAAAGTATCGGAATATTATACAAATCAAAAAGCTACTTAAACATGCGCACTTTAATGCAACTGTATTATTCACTTATTCGCTGCCATATTAACTATGCAAATATTACGTGGGGCAGTACTAACAAAAGTTAACTAGAGCCTTTTCATCGTCATCAGAAACATATAGCACATTTAGTTAATTCTTGTGATCGACGAACTCATTCAAAGCCTCTCTTAAGAAAAAATGAATATTTTAAACATGCATCAACTCAACATATATAATTTCTTTGTTTAATGTACAAATGTAAAACGAAATTATCTCCGTCTCCTTTTCATAGTTTAATTATAACAAAACAAAAAAATAAATACGATCTACAAAATGACGATTTTTTGATGTAACCATTTTCGAAAACTAACCATTGTAAATTTTACGTATCTTTGGAACAAAATTGTGTTAAGTAACTTTAATTTTTCTTTTGAATGGAATTACATATCTTCTAAAAAGAAGTTGAAAAAAGTAGTTTTTAAAACTGATAATATACAAATGTACTTTTAAAACCTTTTGAAGTTCTTTTTATCTATTAGTTATATCGATTTATATGATTTGCAATCATCACATTAGGTGATTCACTTAATAACTGAGCTGGTTATTTTTGTAACTCAGTTATTAGGAGTACTTAACATACGCTATGAGCGTACAAAAACGCCCATAGCGTAGTAAACATATGTGTTTCAATGAACCAGATCGGAGACATCAAAATAAGAAAAAATTATGTTCAACAGAGCATACAAATATTTTCATGATAATAATCTTTACATCAATTAATTTAGTTTCAAGAAAGACAACTCAACTGAACATGTAATTATCTAATTTGTACGTGAAATCTCAAAATCATTTGAAAAATCACAATATACACTAGAAATTTTTACTGACCTATCAAAAACTTTTGATAGGGTTGATCATCATATTTTAACTTTTAAACTCAAATACAACGGAATAAAATTTTAAAATGGTTTAAAAGTTTATTTTGCTTTTTACTATAAATACAATTTTCATATACATACGTATACAATAAAATAAATAGCTGGAGCAAGAAGTGATAATGTCTTATCACCGAGCACCATTTTTATAAATTCGTAATTTACAAATACTCTATTATTAAGACGTAGATATATAAACTAGAAGATAATATATCGTATTGATTGTTTTAAGTTTTAATACATAAAGAAAATCAGTAATTGCTAAACTGCTTTCATGAATGCATACATATATGAATTGAACAAAGCCTCGAAACTAACGAGCATTATGTATGCGATAATGCAAACTTATTCTTTTCTAACTATGACATCGTTGAACTTTTCGAAACAGTGAACTCAGAAATGTATCTAATTGGTTCAAGTGTAATAAGTTACCCTTAAATGCTAATAAAACAAAATGGGTTTTATTCCATTCGATTAAAAAAAGCAATTTCTGCCATCAAAATTACCTCAAATCTTTATCGATTATAAGGAAATAAAA